>NC_135911.1:2134473-2569473 GCF_964194155.1 Cetorhinus maximus | reverse complement strand
GATACAACTTCCCGGAACGTCACTTGTGGTGGCATAAAAACCCCTCACCAATTCTCTTCCAGTTTCCTTCGGGACCCCCTGTACAGCTGATCCATCATTGTGTCATGGTTTTGATTTGTCTGCATTCGCAGGTTAAGAATTTGTTGCAGCGACACTTGGAAGAGAATATTAGTTATAGAATATATACTCAGGCGACACTGCACCAACTGACTGATTTGTGCTGACTGTCTCTTTGCAGCCAATTTCCTCCCTTCAAGCATAGTTTTAAGTCGCAATGTGTGAGCATGGGAATGCGCCACAGAGTAAGTTTGAAGCAGACAATAGGAAGAAAACAATGCACCTGAAGCCACGTAACCTGAACGTGCAGGACATCTGAAAGAATTCGTAGAATACTCATGACAAAAGACGAGATTAATTAATTTGATGAAATCTCCGTTGTAGACATATGGTTCCAAGCGATCAAGCTTGCGAAATTTTTATTCCATTGTACATAAATGTTCCAGAAGACAGGCAGATGGGAGAATGAGAAAAGATAGCGATGTCTATGATGGTTGACACATGATCATTGGTTCGAAAGATCCTTGGGTAAGAAAATCATAAACAATAATCAGTATGGGTGGATATTTTGAATACATAACATCACAAAACGTTTTGGTGAGTTGACTAAAAGCGCTAGAAAAGTAGTTAAATAGTTGCATAGATCATTGAGCCGTACGTAATCCAATATCCAAGAACCAATATCCAATCAAATATCCTTCCGGAAGTTGGGGGCTTTGGGTTTGTTAGTGATGATGTTTGCGGTTATGTAAGTTTGCAGGGCTGGGATGCGAACTGGAAAAATAGTAGGGAGTCATGCACAGACAATACACAGAAGGAAAAACAAGTCAGACTGGAAGGCAGGTTGGATATAGTCAAGGTAAGGCACAAGGGAGCATGGTAAGGCTGGATAGCATTTATTTTAATCACAAAGTCATGTCAGTAAGGTGGATAGGTTGAGGACGTTGATGAACACATCGGTATATGATAGCATTGCTATCACAGACACATCGATAGGGGAGGGGCCGGACTGGCACCTCAATACTCTGAGATATATAATCTTCAGGCGAGGCAGTTGCATGGGGGTTTGGGGGGCTGGGGGTTGGTGGGGGGAGGGGGGGGGCGATAGGGAGCAGAGGTGAGTGTTGTAAAAATGACGTGGTGCGGTAATATTGGTCATGGAGCACATTACTGCAATTTGAGGAATTATATTTGTAAGATATCTTGTCATCTCCTTGCTACAGCCACATGCTCAGTTCCACTTGCCCAGTTATTGTAGCTTTAATGAGTGCCTCACTCCCTTACATTTCCTGTTTCACAATTATTTCTGGGAATTTGCTTATATCTGATGCAAAATGCCTGTTCTGTTCATCATCTGTCAACAATATTTATGCCCCCGATACACTTTCTATCAATGCAACGCTCATTTTACTAACCTTTTTCTTCATTTAACATGTATAGACGCTCATAATATATGTCTCCTTATTTATATCTTGCTCTCTCTCGCACTGTATTTCCCCCTTCTTATTAACCCTTTTGTAATTATTCGCTCTTTCATTATATTCTGTCGAATCCATTTTTGCAGAATTATATATATTTATGTTTGATACTACCTTTTCATGTTCAGCTAACCACGGATTATGTGTACCTCAACTGAATATTTGCTTTCTCGTTGGTTAGTATGCATTCTGCATATTGTGATGGGCCCCTTTAGATGCTTACAACTACATTTATATTCACCTACCCCATTGCCTGTTTTGCCTTTTGACTTCAGCTAGCTGCGCTTTAATTGCCTTAAAAATGGCCCTACTGAGGTTTAAAATGAGAGCCTTGGACACACTCTTCTCTCCCTGAAACAGGATGTAAATGTCAATCGCCGATGCTACCTAGGGGCTTCTTGACTTTGAGGTCTTGAATTAAACACGTTATTGTTGTCCAACAACAGGGCTCGTATAGCCTGCTGTCTGGTTCGTTCCAGAACATGTTTTTCAAAGATACTATACGAAAAATATTCCATGAACTCATCATCCAGGCTGGTTTTTGACCATGTGATTTTTTCCAATCTCCTTGTAGATTTAGAAATTAGATAATTGTCGATAACTTTTCTGAGGGAATCCTATTATTTCCGCCTATGTAATTCTCCAACGGTATAGATATGCGCACCACTCCCACACGTGACGCCTTGCCTTATTTTTGTCCTAACCTCTAGCCGAACGCTTAGGCGTCATGATTTCTAAACCCTAGTTCAACCATCTCCATTGTGAGAATACCATAATTATATAACAGAACCACGCCACTATGTTTTCCTAGCTTCCTGCAGTTATAAATTGCCATGTACTCTTCAATATTCAGACTCTAATCTGTGTCACCATGCAAATATGTCGCTGTATTTGCTGTCAAATCATGAATATTTATGTATTTTTGCGATATCAATTCGCCTGTTTAACTCGGAATGTTACGTGCATTTAAATACATTCAGATTAATTCTTCCCCACGAACCTTTGAACTTTTTTTGTAACCATTAACAAATATATTATGCACTGTTTAAGGAAGGCGCGATTAAAAGTAACAAAGGAAAAGCTTCACACGATATATCTGCTAAAGTAAGCTCTAGTCAGGCAGTGGGCAAGACTGGTAGAATAACAATGCGCTGGAAGGTTTTAGCAGCTGCCGTGAACAAATATTTTATACGTGTCTTTGCGATTGTTGACAGAAAATGCTATCTGGTAAATAACAATATTTGGATGGAACTTCAAATAATCACTATCATTAAAGAAAGAAAAAAATGTCGTTGGAAAGCCAATGGGACAATAGCCTGACACGTCCATGGCATTATTTGTCCTGCAACCACGTGACTTCTCGCAATTATGGGCAGACATAGTTGCTGCCTGCCTTCAACAATATCTTGATTCTGGAAACGTTAAAGTGGTCTGGAGACATGCACATTTAAAAAGTCGATTATAGAGACGAGTGAGTTTGAAACCACAGAGGTATAGGGCATTTTTCCTAAGACCTGCCATTGATTAAATGCTTTAATCCATTATTGAGGATGTTCTTCGATTTTTGAAACGGAAATCGTCTTTGATCTACTTATGAAAGCAGTGTTTTCTATAATGAGGAGAATTGGACCCTATGCGATCAAACTTATGCATGGCGGTGATAGATATTTGGCCTAGATCGAATCCAATGTTATTGCCGAGGGAAGGTGGAGGCCGCTGAAGGGAATTCGAGTTAAGTCCACAATCAGATGAGTCACCATAATATGAAATTGAGGAGCAGATTGGACGTCTCAAATCGCCCAATACTGTCCCTATTTCATATATGTATATGTTCTTAAGTACGTACTAAATAAACAATTTGTATTTGCCTCTATCGAGGAAGAATATGCTCACAAAGCCCTACATAAAGAAGGAATATTTCAGACCCTGGATAGGCTAAAGGAGAGTGTTTAGGTGGAAGAGGAATATTTAATTGTGTACAATTATCGTGAACGGATGGGCTGTATTCTTGTATACCGAGAGGAGAAGGAGTCGATTTATATATTGGGGTCACATGGCATCGAAAATGGCTGAAGATAATCAATTTAGAGTATTGCGGATGATTAACTTTGTTAGGGAGATTGAGATGTAATATAAAAGAAAGATTGCAAGGCCAAAAGAGGGGTAATTTGATTTCTTTACATCTGTGCAATTATCATTGAACTTACTGGGGAAAGTTGCTTTAGCGCCAGTGAAGCATACAGTCTCGTGGGATTTATCTATAGAAACATAGAGCGCAAAAAATATGTAAATCATGGTAAACCAATGTAAAACATTGTTCCAGACTCAGCTGAAGTGATCTTCCAGATCTGGGCACCACTTAGCAGGAATAACATAATGATATGACAGATGGAGCAGAAAATTTTCATGAGAAAAGTACCATGAATGAAAATCGTAAATTACCTGGATAGATTGGATAAACTTGGACTGTTATCCTTCCAACAGGGAAGATTAAGAGGACATTTGATACAGGCATTAAAATCGCAAGACTGGACATGGAGACAACGTTGGAATCGGCTCAATGATAATAAATGCAATGTCATTAGCAATTTAAGTAACGGCGAAGACAGGCGTATCCTTTCTCTAGAAGGAGTGATTAAGACAAGAACTTATTGTGGGACACTGGTTAGCAAAGATTCCAGAGGTTCCAGTCGCACTACCGGGCTTGATGGACTGGAAAGCCGCGCTCATAAGGTGGGCGAATAGGCTGACCATCAACTAACTGCCAACAACCGTAATGCAGGCTGTATGAGTTGGTGAGAATCTTGGTTAGCCATGATTGATGCAGAGCTTTGAACATCAAGCTAGAGCCATTAGCACGGGGTAGCAAACAAATTGAGGTCAAACACAGCCTACGAAAACAGATATATATCGGTTCTTTATTAGCCTCGTGCAACAGTGGACGCTGGAGGTCTCCTAAGTATAAATTAATCCGCTAAGGAATGCACTGCCATGATGTGGTGGAAACCGATTCAAGCGAAGACTTAAATTTGGAACTGGATAAACATCTGATGGGGAAAAAAATCAGCTTTATGATTATGAAGCAGCAGAGTTTCACTCGGTGAATTTCTCTTGGACAATACAAGCCAAATATCCTTGTTCTGTGTTTAAATAACGTCATGCTGCTTTGATTTTGCACCTTTCTTCTAGAAATTACATCAATTTTGAGAGGAATTCACAGTGAATGTAACGTTTCAATATTTTGATTATTTATAAGGCGTGAGCGTAGATAAGCATCGCAAAGCATCAAGTCCAAATTCTGAACCTGAAACGAGTAACGGAGGAACAGTGAAAGCAGATCAGTTATTTGACAGCTCTTGGCAGATCCCTACCATAATTCATGAATGTTACCCTTCAATTTACTGGACCTCGACTCAACATTTTTTTGATGTTTCTGTTCGTTTTAATATAATGGTGAAACGTGAATATCTTTGAACGTACGTTACAAAACCTGTTTTTCTTTTCCTCTCTCCAGAAATTGAACGACTCATTCAAAAGTTCAGTAGCACAGGTCAGCACCGTAAAGCAACCAACCCACTCGGGCTTTAAATGTTTAAGATGAATATGCCTCATTTTTAGCAAAGGGTTATATCTTTGAAATAGCATTAGTTAAAAGATAAGTAAAACCACTCGTCATCGGGGAGAATAAACTTGGTGTTGAGCTTCCTGAAAACAGTGCCATAGAGTATAATTTATTTTGTTGAAATTTGGCCTTGGTTTGAATTCTCATTTGGAAAATAGCACTTACAAACCTGGATTACTACTTGGTTATACGGGATAGCAATAACCAAGACGACTGTGCATCCAGTCTGTGGCTTGGAGTTTGAGTGGGAAGCAGAGGATATCAGTATCGAGAATCTGACATATATTTCATCACACTTTTCCAGCCAATCTGAATAATCAGGGAATCACTGATCCATCATTTTCCATCTCTGATAATGACTGCTATCGGCTCCTATCATCAACAGTACATGAGCAATGAGGTTGGCCTCTGTTAAACTATAAATAATAAATAAATGTAAAAAACGTCAACAACACTTCTTAAAAATCCCAATGATTTTCCCATTCTTATTCTGAAAATACAGATCCCTCTGAGTATTGGAAGAATCGCAGATGCTTTATTAAAACCTTCAGGAAAGGAAAGACTTTCGTCAAGGATGAAAAAAGTAATAAAGACACCAACTGGAGCTAATCATGCCTTTGATATTGGAATTATGTAATCCATTCTGGCAGAAAGAGACGCCCATCAAATTTGCGTTGTTAAATTGTTCATCGCCTCTGCTTTCAACACGCTCCTTGGCATTGAGTTACAGCACATTACAAATCGATGCAGAGAACGTCATACTTTACTGACCCTCTGCATCGAAAACCCACATATTAAAGCCGTGTTTTCTAGTGATTGTACGAACGGTTGACACAAAGACATGTCTATGCCAACCTTCTCTAACGCCTCCAGTGCTTTCGACAGAGCTCTATCAAAGCTCTCCATAACCCCTTTGGTATCAGGGACATAAAACCAGAACTTCTCCAACCTAACATTGTAATTTGTAGCCCGAGTTACATTGGTGAACTTCATTTGCACCTATTCACGGGCACTCCTAAACTGTGGCGAGAGGTATTGGATCCAATGCTCTAGTCACGGTCTAAACAGAAATTAATATTTCTCATCATGATTTATGAAGCCCAACACCGCATGTCCTCTGCTAATTTCTCCCTCAATATGACATGCCAGCTTGAAGCATCTATGCAGATGTACCCCAGAATAACCTGCCTCTGCATACCATTTAGAACTGAAACATTGAGTGTATTGTGCTTTCTACTACATCCTGCCTATCACTTCGCACACCATGTATGTGCCTGTGCGTGCATACATACGAACATACGAACAGGAAACAGGGGTAGCTAATTCAGCCGCAGCAGCCTGCTCAGCCAATTAATAAGGTCATGACTGATCTATAGTAACCTGAAATCAGCATCCCGATAACCTATTACCGCCTTGTTTACCAACAATTTACTCAACTCTGCCTTAGAAAAAGTTAGAAGTATTTGCTTTCACCACCTTTTCAGCAAGAGATTTCCAAACACTATCAATTCTATGTGTAAAAAAAAAATGCCGCATATCTGCATTTAATGAGCGACAGCTTATATTTAAACAATGATCCCAAGTTCTAGATTCTCCCGCAAGAGGGAACATCTTATCCACATTGACACAAACGCAGTCAAAATCCCTCAGGATCTTATATGTTTTAATCAAGTCGTCTCTTACGCTTCTAAACTCTAGCGGATACATGCTGGCATTTCCAACCAGTCCCCACAAGACAACCCATCAATACCAAGTATTAATCCGGTAAACCATATCTGAACTTTCCAAAGCATTTACATCCTTGCTTAAGTAAGGTAACCAGTACTGTACACGGTATTCCAAACATGATCTCACAAGTGACTTGTTCATTGGAAGCAAAACCTCCCTACCATTGCATTAAATTGACCTTGGAATAAATGATAGCATTATATTAGAATTCTATTTTCATCCTGTAGCTGCATTCTAGCCTTTTGTGATTCATGCGCTATGGCAACCAGATCCCCCTGTACTTCAGATACCTCACCATCAGGGTAATAAGCTTATATAGTATTCCTCCTACAAAAAAGGGCAATATCACATTGTTCCACATTTTTCTCCATTTTCCTGATGCGTGCCCACTCAGTTTACGTATCTGTATCTGACTGTACCCTCCTTATACACGCTTCAAAAGTTACTTACCTACCTGTCATTGTGTCATCCAATATTTGGCATTAATCCCATCCGTCCCTTCATACAAGTTATTTATCTCAATTGGAAACAGCATTGTATTTGAAAAATGGAGTTATATTTGCTATCTTCCAACTAAATGGGACCTTACTAGAATTTAAGGAGTTGATGTTTGAGACTTGACTTACGCAGAGTTAATTGTATAGGGGGATTTTTTCCTGATTTATTTCTTTTGTGGCCAGAATATGTAAGGGCAATTCTGACCTGCCCGAACAGCTCTGAATCAATCTGATTTCACATCGTGCTAATGTCTCAGAGAGAGAAAAAAAAGATGCAGTCTTTTCGCCAAAGGAAGACGTGATCAATTTTCTGCAAGGAAAACATTCTTGTGATAGTAACTCCTGTGTGCACGATAATTGAAGGGGTCATTTTCAACTTTCATGTTAGTGAAAGCTAAGTCAAGTAGTGTATTTTCTTCTCTAAGTGGTTGTTACATGACATAGCTCCGACCGCAGCTGGCATATAAATTCTTCTGTTCCTCGCCAGGTTGGTCAGTTCTGGTGCTGCCAGGTCAGCTTTGGTAATGGACATTGGAATTTGAATTCCTCTCGCCAGAACTTTAGCCCCTGGATTGTCGGTGCTTCTTCTGACCCAGATGATCGTGCATTTCAGTTTTTAGCCGTCTAGGAACCCAGTCCTTCGATGTGGAAGCAAGTCATTTTCAATCTCGAGGGACCTGCTTACAAAAATCAAGGAGATCGGTTAAGATTGCCACTCTGCAGCCATTCTTGCACTTCTCATTACCGTGACATTTTTGAAATGTTTCCAAAGGTTTCAGTTCAATTTATATACCTTTAAGACAGACGAGAGAAATAAGTGTAGGGAATGGACGCAAAGGTAATACTGAAAGGATGAGGTGGATTGCGGTGAGATTAAAATCGAGCAACAGATAACCATTCAGATGCGCCTGCAGTCTTTAAATGTGATGGATTGTTTTCCCATCTCCCCATGTTGCCATGCCGGTAAAGCACGAGTTCAGCTCCTGGTGCATGAAGCAAAACTTCCCCATTCACATGACATGTTGCCTGACTCTGGGGCCTCCCAAAAACCTTGCGCATGGAGAGAAATTCTGTAGAACTGTAGGAACACTCCAAAAATTATTGAACATGTCAACCATGGGAACAGGCATTATCCTAGATACATTAAAATGATAACTTTGCTAACATCTTATTTGGTGATTTTTGTTTTCCGTAATACATGAGGATGTGCCAACATGATTGGCGGTGCAGCTGGAGAGAGTAGATAGTCCGAAGCTTTTTCCCAGAGTGGAAGAGTCAATTACTAGGGGACAGAGATTTAAAGTGAGAGGAGAGAACTATAGAGGAGATGTGCGGGGCAAGTTTTTTACACAGAGGGTAGTGAGTGTCTGGAATTTGCACCCAGAGGAGGTGGTGGAAGCATGTACGATTGCGGTGTTTAAGAAGCAGCTTGACAAATACATGAATAGGATGGGAATATAGGGATACGGACCCCGGAAGTGCAAAATGTTTTAGTTCACGGGCAATATGATTGGCGCAGGCTTGGAGGGCCGAAGAGCCTGTTCTTGTGCTGTATTTTTCTGTGTTCTTTGTTCTTTGTTCAGAAAAGGTCATAAGGTCATCCAGAACGGTCAGAAAGCTTTTGATTTCTAAGATCTAGAATAGATTAAGCGAATTAATCAGCATTGTCTTTGATGGGGAAAGCTGTATGCTCAATTGAACTGTAACTACTTTAATACATTGGGAGGAGAGTGCAAGCGGAGAACCCTGGGACAGGCAGTCAGCAGCACTGAGTCTATATTGTGTATCCAGCATCTCGATGATCCTAAAGTAGGAGTAAGTTTAGAATACAAGCAAGGATCCATATTCTATTTGGTTAAGGTATGTGTGGGGAGCTCAGATGCGTGATTCGGCCATTCTGTGCTATGTGGGAAGTTGTGGGCGCTCATGGCTGCCTAGACGACAATGATTGCAGGAGGTGCGTCTGACAGGCCCAACTCCAACTCCGGGTTTTGCAACTTGACCAGCACCGAGGGATACTGTGGTGCCTTCACGTGACTGAGAGCCTCATCGATAGCACGTTCCAGGACGTGGTCACCAAAAAGTTTAAGGAAGTGCAAGCAGAGAGGGAATGGGTGACAAACAGAGAGGAGTAGGGGATCAGACAGGTAGTGAGGGAGTTCCACTAGTGTGTGTCGCTCCCAAACAGCTTTTAAGCCTTGGGAAGCCATGGGGTGACGCTTCCTCTGTGGAGGCCAAGCAGATAAAAGGCCATGGAACTATGAATAGTCCAGCTACTAGGTGGGGGTGGGGGTGGGAGTGGGGGTGGGTGGGGGTTGGGGGGGTGGGGGGTGGCGGTGACGAAGTTGTGTGGAATGGCAATAGGTCTAGGCGGTCCGTTCGTGTGGGATGTAAGCAGGCGCTTCTGTGGTGATAGATGTGTCTCCAGTATAGCATGTTGCTTCCCGCTTGCAAAGGTCAAGCGTGTCATAGAACGGCTGCAAGGTGCTTTGAAGGGGGAGAGTGAAAAGCCAGAGGTCTTGGCCCATGTTGCGACCAACGACATAAAAAGATAGAGAAATGACGTCCTCCAAATAGAACTTAGGGAGTCAGGTATGTAATTGAAAGGCAGGTCTGCAAAGGTATAAATCTCTTAATTACACCCAGCGCCACGCAGTAGTAAGTATAGGGAAAGAAAAATAGAGCAGATGAGTGTGTGGCTATAGAGATGGTGCACGAGGGAATGGTTTAGGTTCCTGTGGCATTGACATGGATTATGGGGAGGTGGGCCATGTAAATGTTGGACGGCTTACACCTGAACAGGAACTGGACACAATCCTCACGGGTAAATTTAGGTGTGGATTTAAACTAAATTGGTTGTGAGGCAGGAGAAGCTGAGGTAGAATTAGAACTTAAAACACTAGTCAGTGAATATGTGAGGTAGAGGAAACATAGCCTGGATAAGGAAGAATTGAGTGTTGAATAAATGGAATTGACTTTAATCCAAGGAGCCGGATGAATAAGACAGAAGAGCTGAGGGCACAGATAGGCACGCAGGTGTACGATATCATAGCTTTGACACAAATGTTGCTAAAAGAAGGGCAACATTGGCAGATCAGCATTCCTTTTTATTGGGTATTCTGGCGAGATAGAAAAGGCAATACCAGAGGACTGGGAGGCGCAATACTGCTCAAGGAATCAATTATAGTAGTGAGGAGGGATGATATCTGGGAAGGATCATCAAATGAGCCCATATGAGTAGATTTGAAAAAGCAATGGGTCAACCACATTTCTGGGTGCGTACTTTAGGTCGCCAAACTGTCAGAGAGAGATAGAGGATCAAATATGATACTAAATGTCAGACAGGTGTAAGAATGAAAAGGCATTATTGGAAGGGATTTTAACTACCCAAATATTAACTGGGATAGTTCCACTGTGCAAGGTAGAGAGGGAGAAAAACACTTAACGTGCCTCCAGGAGAATTTTTTATCCATTACTTAGAAAGCGAACAAAGAGTGGGCAGTTCTGGACAAAGCATACGGAATTGAGCACGGGCAGTTGGAAGGCCGATTACATGGGGAGCATTTTGGCGGTAGTGACTGCAATTCAGTTACATTTAGGATAGTTATAGACAAGGATAAGTTAAGGCCCGGAATAAAATTATAAACTGTGGAAAGGCAAGTTATGCTAACATGAGATAAATTTGGCCCAAGTGGACAGGGAGCACATATTTGCAAATAAAATTTTAGAGAGCAATGGGAGGCATTCAAGGAGGAAATGGCAAGAATAGGGGGGGAATATGTTCCCGTCAATTCAAAGAGGGGCATCAAGTCCGGAGATTCCTGAATGTCAAGGGGCATAAAAGTTAGTATTAAGTAAACAAGAGAAGCTTATGGCAGAAACCGAGGGCACAATATGGCAGAACTCTGATTGGAGTATGAAAAGCGCAGGGAGGAGTTAAAGAGGAAGCCAGGAAAGCGGAGAGAGTGCATGATAAAGCATCGGTGTGTAGAAGAAGAAAAAACTAATCGTTTAATTTAAATATATAATGAACAAGGTAATAAAGGGGGATGGAGTAGGGCCAGTTAGGGGCCGCCACAGAGTTAATCTGTGTGTGGATCATGAAGACTTGAGTGCAGTCCTCAATGAATACTTTGCGTCGGTCGTCACAATTGAAAAGGACGACACAGGTATAAACATCAGGGTGGAGGACTGTGAAATATTAGGGGAAGTTAACATAGAAAGAGAGGAGGTTTATAGAGTTATGAGGAGTGTAGATAGAGTAGACAGGAAGGCACCTTCATGTTCCAATAGTGAAGGGAGCAATAACCGGGGCTATTGATTTCAGGTAGTAGTTGGAAGTCTGAAAGGGAAGTTGAGGAAATTATTTTTCACCCAGTGTGCAGTGGGAGTATGGAATTCAATGCCTGAAAGCTTGGTTGAGTCACAAACTCACGTAACATTTAAGAAGTGTTTACGGTTTCACTTCTGCTGCCATATGCCCAGGTCTATGGGCCAAGCGCTGGAAAATGGAATTAATGTAATCAGATTTGTGTTGACCGTCGCGAAACCGATGGCAGCCATTTCTGGTTGTAAACATCTATGAGTCCAAAATTGTTTCAAATGCAAAGGCCCTAGCAGTTCACTGGAAATCACGATGCTGAAATGAGATTATTTTATCATTTTGTAGCTTTGGATTCAGTGGGAATGAACTAAGAAGAGGAAAGCTGCCAAGTTCGTGCTCTCTTTGCCTTGAACGAAACGCAACATGGTTATGCGTATCCAACCAGTAATCCTTATCTCAGTAGTGCCGCCTGGAATGTAAACAAGAGCTGATCAGCCAAGAAGGATTGATCCGCTCTATTATCCTCCATGTGGATGTTCCATTATTGACAACCACCTGCAAATACTTTGGCTAGGGATCTGTATACAGAAGAGGGCGCAGCACATCGATAGGATCGACACGCTGTGGCTTTGCCCTTTTTTAGGACGTATTTTTTTCGCCAATCGTCCATCTGTGCAGAGACCACATTTGGTTGTCCTTTATGTGTGCGTGTGTGTTTGTGTGTGTGTGCATATGTGTGTGTGTGTTTGTGTGTTAGTTCACGCGAGATGCCTGCATATGAGTCAAAGGGGAAAAGGGTTATACTTCCAGAATACAATGATCTGTTAATTAGCTCTTAAAAATGTTTATTTTTATATATTAAATCAATAATCCTAACCTTATTAAAAGAATTATGGGCACTGTGTAGACATGCTTATTTTATTCAGTGTCTAACATTAGTGAAGGTAAATATTTGACTATATTTGAGAGTGAGTTAAGCATTTACACTAATAGTGCAACCTGGCATGTAGTGTGTTAGGTAAAGTTTGCACTCCACCCATAGTTTCTCCAAGTCTAGTAGAATACCTGAGTTGGTGGCTGTAGTGAAGGGCAGTGCCTTAGGCAAGGCGTCGAAGCAGTCAGTGACTAAAGTCACAATGAAGCCGCCTAAAAGCAAAGGAAGTGTGGCAAGCAGATCTATTACACTTAAGTGTACAGGGTGGTCACCCAGCTCCACCCTCCATAAGATCGCGTCTAGGTCAAGAGTGTTATGAATTCCTTCGTTGTCGATATTTTCGGGCGTTTCACTGCCGAGGTGTCGCGCCTCAATCATTACAAGCGCAGCACCATCTCTGCCAGGGAGATGCAGCTTTATGCTGGCTGGCGAACTGACCAAACACGCCCTCTCCTAAGGCACCAAAGCTCTCACCACATACACCAAGGCCATGTAGGTCGATCATTCTAATTATCATAGCAGTGGTAGCATTGTTTGAGGGCTCTTGCGGGAGTCCAAAATGCCTATAATTGTTACTTGGACACAGAAAAATTACAACTGTTAACGGAGAACTGGACAGATACAAAGTTCATTTTACATTAGTAAATCAAAATGGATTTCGAAGTTGCTGAAACTTTCCTAATGATGGGGGAGTTAACCTTGACCAATTTACGTCATGTAACCAAGATGAAACCAAAGGAATTGATGGGAGAGTTGCAGTTACAATTAACGGTAGGGGATGGGAAATACTATATAGTTGTGTTAATAGAGCAGCATTTGAAACTGGAAGGGGTAAGAGACAGAATACGTTCTCAGGCCGGTAAGTCACTTCAGTTTGCTAATGTACAGCTGCATTTGAAGCAGACTGGACACGATAATCGTAAACTTGAAAATTGAAATAAAAAAAATCTTTAATTCGGGGAAAAAAAGAAATGGAAATGCGAAAACATGCCCTCCAGGGGCAGAATTTAGCAACAGAGGAAAGACAGAAGGAAGGAGAAAAGGAAAACCAGCTTTAAAGGCTGGAATTTATTTTTTCAAAAGGCCGTATATGAATACGAAAATCCTGATGACAGAAAAAAGCAACCCCCAAACAGTGCACAATGAGAGGATAAAAACAAAAAGCTAAAAGCTACTGCGGATGCTGGAAATCCAAAACAAAACAAAAACAGAATTACCTGGAAAAACTCAGCAAGTCTGGCAGCATCGGCGGAGAAGAAATCAGTTAACGTTTCGAGCCTTCATGGCCGTTCGGCAGAACTGCAGCATAGTTTCAGCAAGGGAGAAATATAAATTGGTTTAAGGTGGGTGGGGGGGTGGGGGGGAAGAGACACATTGAGGGTGTCTCTTCCCCCCCCCCCCACCCACCTTAAACCAATTTATATTTCTCCCTTGCTGAAACTATGCTGCAGTTCTGCCGAAGGGCCATGAAGGCTCGAAACGTTAACTGATTTCTTCTCCTCACAATGAGAGGATGGTTATTTTATAGAAGTCTTCCAAATTTCGAGAAAAGGGACGTAGAGGCAATTATAATTCAGCTTGAGAAGGTAGCTAAGCAAATTGATTGAACAAAAAAAACTGGACATTTGTCCTAGATTGGTGGGCAGTGATCCTAAGACACTAAGGGATTTGTAGCTTATATCATAAGTTTGTGCCAAACATTAGGGCAATAGCTGTTCCACTAACAGATTTATTGCAAAAAAGGTAAATGTTGTATGATCATGGGAGTGCCAGATAGCTGTTGAGAAGCTGAAGGCGATTCTCACAACACAAGTGGTCTTAGTCCCAGTAACTTCAAAAACATCCTCTAGGTGGCAATAAAAGGTGGTGGCCTTTTGGCGGGTTCGGCCTTACTGCAAAAAGTTGCACTGGGCAGAGAGGAGCTAGTGGGTCACTTTTCTAAAAAAAATAACACGTAATAAGCACCAAAATAGCTATTCAAAATAGAAAAGGAAACCCTGGGATTGTTACTGGCTCTTTAGCATTTTGAAGTATATATCCATCATGCCTGTAAAGAAACTGGTATATACTGACCATAATCCCTTGGCCTTGGTAGAAATTAAAAAAAAACTAAGAATGACAGACTGTTCCGAAGGAGCTTGCAAATACAGCGTTACAACTTTAATATTCTTAATTAAGCTGTATAATATAATTGTAAATGTGTTATCAAGAATGTACATTTTTTACAACTATCTGGAACCGAAGATCATCAGAGGACATTAAACAGGTTCTATATAAGGGAATGTGTGACACATTGAGAGAAGGTGTGAATTGTGTGCTCTATTAAAGATATGCATTTTCCTGTACACTTGGTAGTGGAGTGGATTTGGAAATTGTGTTTAATTTCTTAAGTGCAGAGGCATGTTATGAAACTATCTTCCAGAAATGTGTTTTCTTTAAGACTTGGAAGCGCCTTGCATTATTTGTAAACTTAGAAACGGACCAGGTTTTGTTTATTTACATCACTTACTTTCACCCTGGACTGTTAACAGGCACGCCTTTCCCAAGAAGCAACATGTCTTCAGCTAATTCCAGAATGGACCTTGAAGGGAGCGAGCCGCTGATTATTTGAACTGCTATATCTTTAATTGCTAAAAAAACATGCTTTAATGACAAAGGGCCTAGTCATTTTGTGGAAATCCAAAGACAGAGGTGACCTTTAACTTTCAAACTTGTTCTTTTAAACTGAGTTGAGAATGAACAGAGAAGCGCAAATCTCCCCAACTCAGGTTCTCCTTGCCTTCCACAAAAGACAATGCAATTATCAGTAGCCCGCTTGAAATCCTCATCTGAGTGGTGCTTGTCTGTATTTGGAAATCATAGGGTGTGAAACATAAGGATGGGTCTGATCGATTCTCCTCCAAGTCTCCAGATAGTTATTGAGGCGAACGATCTGCTTTCACATCAGGGAGCATCAAATCCAAAGAGTTGAATCCTGCGAACTTTATACTTTAAAATAACGTTTTTTATTCGATTGCCCATTTCTGCAGATACAGCATCTCTTTCTGGACGTGTGTGTGTCTGTGTTTGTGTTCATGTGTGCGCACGGGTGCGCACACTGGGGAACTTTAAAAGGGATGGCTAGTTATAATTCAAGTTTACATGCATTGTATTCGCCAGTCCTTGCAACTTTTTAGAAAATATATTTTGCATCATGAAAAATCAATAGTTCTGAATTTATTGAACAAAGCTTCCTTAAAGTCTCCTTTATTCTGCATCAAAGTGGAGCAAAGGTAAATAATTGGTCGTTTTGCAGTGTCAATTAAACATTTACACTAATGGTGCGGTCTGTGGAGCATTGCCGATCGATAAACAACGTTCTTCTCTCATCCCGCTCGTAACAGTAATTGCATGGCATATAATGATAAAACCAATGAACTAATGGCATGAAGAGACGCATGGCTACAGTATTCCATTACAATAACTGAAACGTGAGTTAAATAAATGCATAAAATGCAGTTCAAAACCCCTCGAAGTACCACTTTGATGCAGGATAGAGGAGGAAAGAAAATGTGGGAGTGTAACATTATTGGTTATAGAATCAACGAAAGCTCTGAGGAAAGGCGATATACTAAATAAATCACCAAAATAAGCCCATTTAGCTCATGAATAAGAAAGGGACTAGCCACACTTTTACAAATGTACTACAAGACCCCCAAATCGTGGGAGGAGGTAGGAGAGCAAATATATAGCCACATAACAGCGTGCAAAAACAAAAGTGCAGTAACAACTGGGGACTTTATGTACTCTAGCAAGAACTGTGAATCGAAAAGTATGAGAACCATAAAGCGGCGTAATTCAAGAACTGCATTCCGGAAGACCTTTTTTTCCTTTTAGCCAGTGCTTTACGCATCCAAAGAGAGCGACTTCATATCCTATGAAATGAAGAAGGGCAGGAGAATGAAGTCGCAGTGGGAGACCATTTTAGAGATAATGAACATAATGCAATTAGATTTAGCATCATTATAAAAAAAGGGCAAATATATAACAGGTGTGCTAATTCTAAATTGGTGAAGACCAATAAAATGAATCTGAGAAATGATCTGGTGAAAGTGGACTGGATACAGCTGCAGAAGGGAAATCGGTGACAAATCAGTGACAGGCATTCAAAAGCGAGATTTTATGGGCACTGTGCAGACATGCTCCCTTAAAGAAAAAAGCTTTCAAAGCTAGATCCCCTTCCCCCTAGTTATCCAAAAAATGCAGCAGAAACTGAAAGCTTATGATAATCCCCTCAAAAGAAAATACTGTAGAAAACTAACGGGACACAAAAAATACAGGGGTAAATTTAAAAAAAAGGTGAAATGAGGGAAGCAAGCAGAGGATATGGAAAAACTATTGGCTAGCATGTTCAAGGAAAACACAACGATGTATATCTGTAAGTTATGGTAAAGGTTATAAATAAGGGAAAGTTTAGGGCTTATCAGCGCTGAACAATGCGACTTATGCATGGGTGCATAAAATGTTGGCAATGTTCCTAAACATTAATTTCTCTCTGAATTTACGAGAGATCAGAATAATGCAGCGATTCTAGTAAAGGAAGAGGATTGTGAAGATTTAGTCAAATTAAGCATAATGAGTGGAAAAGTACTGGAGGGAATGACATTTATCAAGATGGTCAATTCAACAGAGCCTTATTAATTGTAGCCCAGTCTGTTAAAGCAACTAAGGGAGCAAATAGCGGATGCCCTGTGCATATTTTTTTCCCAATCCTCACGAGTTACAGGGGATGAACCAAATATTGGAGGGATGCGGACATTGTAACATTAATTAAAGAGCTATTTGGGAAACTGGTCAAAATATTTCTTTGCCATTCAGTCTGAATTCTGTGGTTGGCAACTTATTAGAATCATTTCTTAGAGACAGGATAAACTGCCACTTGGAAAGGTTCGTATTAATCCGGGCTTTTCCCTTTAAAATCAGCATGATTTTGTTAGCGGAAGGTCGTGTCTTTGTAAATTAATCAAATTTTTAGAGGGTGTAGCAAGGAAGATTGACGAAATTAGTGCAGTGGATGCTGTCTACCCAGATTTCAGTAAGGAATTTGTAAAAGTTTCACATTAAAGTCTGTCGTGGAATGTCAATATCTGCTGGATACTGGGGAGTGTGGCGATTTGCATCCAAAATTTGCCAAGGGACAGGAAACAAGTGGTAATGGTCTACGGATATGGCTGTGAATGGAAATCCGTCCCCTTTGGTTTTCCACAAGGCTCAGTATTAGGTCCCTTGCTGGTTTTTGTATATATTAGTGATTTGCTTTTATATTTAAAGAGCAAGATTGGGAAATTTGCAGATGACGCATAAGTTGACCGTGTAGATTATTGTGAAGATGATAACTTTCATCTGCAGAATGATGTCAATGTTTCGGCTGAGTGGGCTTAAAAGTGGAACATGGAATTCCATTGCAGAGAAGTCCGAGGAAATGCATTTACGGAGGATAAAAATGCGACACAGTCCACGATAAATGGCAGCAGATATAGAGGGATAGAGGGGTGGAAGCGTAGGTGGTAAAGCCTTGACCATCCACTTGAACGCGACCCACTTGATTGGCATCCCATCCGACATCAATCACTCCCTTCCCCACCGACGCAAAGTGGCGACAGTGTATACCAAACGTACTACAGGAATCACCAAAGCTCTTTAGTGAACATCCCCCAAACCCACGACTGCTACGATCGTGAAGGAGAAGGGCAGCAGACACATTGGGACACCAGCAATTTGAAATTCCCTTTCAAGCCGGCCTGCATCCTAAATTGAAAATATATTGCTGCTTCTTCACTGTCGCAGGGTCAACATCGTAGAAAGACCTCCCTAGTATGGCTGTGGTTGCACCTACAAATCAAGGGTTGCAGCGGTTCAGAAAGGCAGCTCGGCAACAAATTCTCAAGGGCAATTAGAGATGGGACATAAATGCAGGCCTATTAATAAGCCTGGTTAGGAACCGTCTCAGATTTTCCTTACAATTCCGGTCATTACAGTACACGAAGGACATATTCTTTCCGGATAGAGTGCAGAGGAGATTTTCAGGAATGTCACAAGGACTTTAAAATTGCAGCTATGAAGAAAATACGTATAGGCTGGTTTTTCCTTCCTTAGAGCAGAGGAGGCTGAGGGATGACTTAATTGAGCTGCACAAGCTTTAAAACAGACTAGATAGAGTTAACAGGAAAGAAAATGTTCCCCCAGCAGAGAGATCAATCACCAGGGGACGCATATTTAAGGACGATTAGAGGGGGCATGAGTAAAAACTTATTTACACAGAGGTTGGTGTGTTTCTGGAATTCGCTGTCTGGCTTGGTGGTTATTGCATGAATCCTCAACTTAATTTAACAGTTTCTTGGTCTGCAGCTGAAGTGCTTTGAATTCGAAAGCTATGAACCAGATACTGGAGGAATAGATTTTTTTTGGCCAGCGTAGACACGATCGGCGTCTTTTGGTGCCTTAACTCTTCAATGGTTCTATGATGGAAACCCAGTCTGGCTATTACATTCGACACATCTTAATAGCTCTCTTGAACAGAAACAATAACTCTGATGCGCAAAAAATGAAGTGTATAATAATATTAACGGCTTTGAAAATGTTGAGGCTATTATTATTGGCCCATGGACTACAATATTCGAACATAAGCTTCATAACATGGAAGAGTCAGCAATAAATCCAATACAGAATTAAAAAAAAAACGCTCAAAGAGTGATTAGTATTTTGAATTCTCTACCAAACTTAACAGTTGAGGCGAATGGAAAAAAAAAAAACACTTTAAAGGCAACCTCAATCGATACATGGGAAGTAAAAAATTTAAGGTCGTGCTGATATGATTAGGTGAAGGAAACACATAAAAGTTAAAATAAACCGGAGCTAATGCCTTATGATATAATTATCATCAACAACCCATAAAAAGCAATGGGCCCGTGAATGAGACAGTCAAATATATTAGAAGATCTCTATGGCCTAAAAATTTAATGAATAATCCGAATGTATATCAAACGATGGGAGAACCTTTACCACACGTTCCCTAATACTGAGCTAATTCAGATATATGTTTTCGCTCTAATTAACCGGTTACTATGGCGTATTTTTAATACAACTCCAGAAATTTGAGTACATAAAGTTGATCCTCTGAGAGTAGAGTCGGAACGTTCTGCCGATTATCCAAGACAGAATAGCCACGGCCTTTTGTGCAATCCTATTTTATCATCTCCAAGTATCGCATTGGATATTCTTCCTGGCATCCAATCATTCAATCGGCACCTGCAAAAGCAACGTTATTTTTTTTTACATCCATGTGAGCTATTAACGCAATGACTGTTTGCTACATCTCCTAGGTTACAACTGCCAGTCCATTAAAAATAGCAGCATCGACTTTAAATGATATCAACCATAATTAAAGGTTCACTTTTCGGTCGTTAAAAAGTTACTATGACATGTTTGGAAAGAAGAAAATGTCTGGGAAAAGAAGCGTATTTTTCGTTGCTCTGATGGAAGAGTTGAAAGAAACTCTTTTTTTTTTTCTCCCAGAATCAGAAGCTGCAGACATAGGTAGGCAAAATTTGTACGTTTCATTGCTGTGTGTCGTTAATCAGCACCCATGTGGACTATTCCAATACTGTGCTGGCAAACGTCCCAACCTATGCACTCGCCAAATTTGAGAGCATTCAAAACTATGCCGCCTTTTACAGACACACGGATAATCACTTTTGGATTCCATAAGTTTTTTTGAGGACGAGCATTGCCTCCAGGTTGCAGCAAACAATTCATTTTAACACTTTCATCCGTTTTTGCACATCTGTCCAAGACCTTATTCGTGTAACGATGCAAAACTTAAAGGTCATTTTGCTTCTCCAATTCTGAAGGCTTCTACAATTCATATGCAGGGATCTCTAATATCTGGACAAGGGAAATTACGGATGGGCAATAAATGTTTGTGTAGCCAGCGACGCCCATATCCGGTGAATGAATAATCAAAAAAAACTGGTGTGCTTTAAGTTGTGGATTGCATCAGCTAAAACAATTTTTTTTCAGCAACCTTCTTATCTTTTAATTTCTACGTGTTGCTTACTAAGTAAACCTCCGTTTGGTCACCTGATCTTAAACCCCGCTCCCCCCTCCGCCAACCCCCACCCCCCCACCCACAACTGCCGACCCCCCGTCCCCGCCTCACTTCTGTTCATTGGTGTTGCTGCACATATGATTCTGCAATTATGAAAATATGTGTTCGTTTGCTATTGCTAAAGACGCAATGTCAATGCAAGTTGTCAATTTCTGAAATAAAGAATGAGATTAAAGAAGTATTTTTATGTGTACAATATCAATTTGATTCTCCCTATATTTATCTAAATGCATTCTTGGACATAATATGAGTGACTTTTTCTGTCACAGATCAAAAATTGAAAGCAGCAGCAACAGGTAACTACTGACTCTGTTTCATACTTAATGAAGTGGTGATTTTAGTTTCTGTGCTCAGCTCACTTGCTGACATTACTTCAATTGCCATTGGATAAGTATCATATAGGGAAATGTCCTAACCTGCCTCCGAGAAGAGGTCGCATTTGATATCTAGCTGTGTTGAGGGTTATTCAATGAATCTAGACTATCAGTAAAAAACTCTAATGTCTAAAGTTCCACAATGCTTATAATAATTAAAGGGAAATATGCAAGTAAAATTAATTAAGAATCATTCCAACTGCATTTATGGTTTATCTAAAGGATTATAAGAACAGAGGAGTTGGGTATTTTGCCCCAAGAGTACGTTACGTGATCCAATGGCTGACCAGAGTCCTAAGCCCACGTACCTGACATGTTGTTAAGATTATAGGATAATATCACACACATCACAAATGTACTATTTGCCTTTAAAGACGCTTTTGTTACTATTAGCAAAAAAAAAAACAAATTTTCGTGCAGATGATCCTCCTAATTTCACTCCTGAGTAGCCTGCCACCATTTTTAAAACCCAGCTTCTAGACGCCCAAATCACTGTAAATGTTGTGCATTCATCTACATTTGTTACCCTTATTACCGCGATAGCTTTGAAAAAATCACCCCTATATATTTCAAATTTTTGGGAACACAAAAACGTCCTCCTGAAACTTTCAAACTAATGTGCACGCTGTATTCTAGGTGATACCCTGCTAAAACTCCACTGCTCCACCACAAACGCAAATAATCCATACCAACATTTAGTGATAAGAAGGAAGCACATTCCTAGCGATCTGGGCAAATCGGGAAGAGTTTGTCAGCAGAAGTTTCCTGGAGGCTGATAAAATCTTTGGAGCACACTTTTCGTCCAGTGACAGCATATACTAATTAATCTACATTAAGAGATCAAAGTTACACAGCATTGACTGTAAGGCATTAACATTTCCCTTTTCACTACATACAGAGTTGGAAACCTGTAGATCTCTCGTCAAAGAATTTGGTGAGATAAATATAAATATATATTGACTTCTAATTCCATGTGCAATTGCATCATCCTGCTCGCATCCTCATGTTTTATCAGCAAAATCCAGGCTGAATTGAACAGAAATAGTCCCAAACCACTTGCTTGTGACGCTACCGTGTTTGAGTAGACGTTTTTACCATTTAGTTTTCAAAAACTTGGTTAATTTAATTGAACATTGATTAAATTACACCAATGAATGGAAATATAAAATAGCTAATCATTATATTTTACAAATCTGTGAATTTCTATCAGTGTATTCATAGGAGGAGGACTTTAAACCCATCCTAAAATCTAGATATTTTCCTGAATATTCATTTATAATTTTCTTATAGAAATTTGGTAGTACAGACCTTGAATAACGCTGAATAAAGATAGATGTCTAATCTTTTCGTCTCGCACTCATCAGGACACTCTCTAGAATACCAGTGTAAGGAGATAACAGCAATTTATAATGTACGTGAAGAGATAATTGATTGATTGGAAAGTAGCGTTCCAGTAGAGAATGTCCTACTGAAGGTGACTGATGGTTAACTGCTAAACATGTCTTGACCAATGAGGATCAATCTGTCAGGTTAACATTTCAAATAACGCTTTGCATAAAACGGTAATCACCACCAGTTATACATTCTGCGTCGCTATGCCAGTTACCAAACAATCAGCACTCTCTTCACAACAGGTTTAAATCATTGTTCTCCCCCTGAGATTGGTATCCTTCCGAATGTCCTGATGATTGCTAGGCGAAAAGCTTAGACATGTCGTTCTTTGTTTTTTTCCCAGCAATGACAATTACTTAGAAATGCACTTTCAAAATGACAACTCACCTAGAATATTGCCCTCCTATCGAAGTTACATTTTTGCAGCTACCCAAGGCCTCAAAAACAGACATGTGTCCGCATGTAATGCTACAGCCACCACGGAAATCAGTAGTACGTCCGTTAAGCCGGACCTCATGGTTTCATTCAACGTAGACCAATGACTCAGAAGATCATAGGTACGGCGGACAATCGATTCAGCCATGCACTGCCAAATCTGGTTACACTAAATAGCACAATATCAGATCCTGCTAGAATATTCTAAAGCGCTTTATTATGTTCTACTTCTTATTTGGCTCCAGGCCCGAAGAAGAGTCATATTGGATTCGAAGCGGTCATGCTGCTTTTCTCTCTGCACACGTTTCCAGAATTGATGACTGTTTCAAGCACCTCCTGTTTTAGTTCTATTATTATCTGTGTTATCCTGGAATGCAGATGCAGATATTGTTTTTTTTTCAGTTCTCCTCTGCAAGCCGGCTTTCAAACACATTCCTTTGTGGCCTTTATCCACGATTCCAGAACTGAATGCGGGGCCCCCATGCACTTCTTTGTTATGCCGACTTATATCATCTGGCCTGTTGCATCTGCAGCTTTTTCTTGTTCTAATATACCACGTGGCCACTGCCCTCGCCCTCTGCTCTAGTTTTGAGGTCCTTTATTGGCAGTTTTTTTCTCTAAATTACCTTCCCCTCAGAATGCACATTTAGCATGCAATAGTAGTCCACAGTTATATTCCCAGTAAACTGTTTAATGCCCACGCCCGCTCACAGGCAGTGTATGGAACGAAGTTTGGCACTGAACCACAAATAAAGTTGTTAGGGCAGGTGACCTAATACTTAATCAAAGAAGAGAGTTTTCAGGAGCGGACTAAACGAGCATGGATTGTCATGGTGGTTTAGAAAAGACTTTTGCGTCGTAATGTTTTTTTCAAGGGCAAACAACCATTACATCAGTGTGGTGAAAATTAGAGGTGTATACAAGGTCAATAAGTGAAAAGCAGTAACAGCGTGTGGGATTGGAGAGCATTACAGAGATAGGGGGAAGCCAGACCTTGAAGCGAATCGGTAACATTGAAGAAGACTTAGTTATAGATTGGACTGGGACCGAGAAGTTCTGTATGTCACGTGTGAAAGGAAAATTTCAACCTATCAATTCTTGGAATGTGCTTCAATTGAATCAATTGGATTTCCTTTTGTAAATTCAAAATTATAAGGATTAAGTGGAATGTCTAGAATATATGGCACAAAGGTGAAAATGACTCATCAAGCTGATACAACATTTAAGTTATGCTATGTCTTTTAATGTTAATAGCATGGCTGTCTAATTCCATTTGTTGTAGGCACGCCAATGGCTACCCATGAATTTGATATGGATTATTAGCTAAATCATTCCAATTATGTCGATTCAATCGTAGCCTTCCACAATTTATGAATATTCCCTATTAGCTTAGATCTCAACACTCGATTTTCACAAGAAATTAGCACTTTTATCTATTTCTGATACGCATAACATCCGAATTCCGGTGCCTTCAGTGTGAAAAGGCATATACATCCTAAAGACCACGACCTGCCACGTTTATGACGTCTCGCTGTTTTGTATGCGTTAACCAATCGCCTATCGATATGAATGTAATACCCGCAGCTCCATGAGCCGTAATTTTGCCTACTGACCACTTCAGGCAATTTATTTTGGCAATGCAGGCACTTGGTATCTACTGGTTCGCTTTTTCTACACTTCAATTACATCATCCAAAAACGTTAAAATTATGTCAAGCACGACTCCCCTTCAGCAAAGCTATGCTGTATTTTTTCTAATCATACTGCGCTCTTCTAAATGCATTATCAAGACTCGCTTAATAATAGATTCTTACGTTTTCCCGACAACTTAGGCTCTCTGTTCTGTGATCTGCCGTTCTCTTTGATTTTCCTGTCTTGAAATGCGTATTAATGTTGCCAATTTACAATCTAACGTGACCATTTCCGAGTCTAACACCACACTTTTGGAAAGATGTGAAGCCGTTAGAGAGATCACAGAGCGAAAGCAGATCATTAGAAGTTTCTGGGGAGGATTGGATGTTCTGCTAACAGAATGTATTGGAGATGCTGTGGCCGTTGTCCTGTGAGAAGAGGAGATTAAGATGAGAAGCGGCAGCGAATTACAAAATCAAAGACCATCCGGCTAGAGGAGATAGGGTGGAATTGTTCCCGTTGGTAATGACATCAAGAACGGGAATACTCCCAGCCAAGGTGATCGGGGGAAAATGACGAAGCCTGGAGGGCGTGGACTCTTTCCTTTTTTTAGTAATGCATGTTTAAGTTCTGGATTTTTTTTAGGAATTGAGAAGTGCTCTGTATAATTAGGTGCAAACAAGAACCACAAGGAAAAGGCTGGGGAGTGGGATTTGGTTAGTTACTATTCCAGATAGCCGGCATGGTCAAGGACAAACAAATGTCTTCTGTCTATGCTGTCAACATTGTTTGATCTCATTCCTCCACGATCCACATTAAAACAATGTGACTTAATATGACTTAGTAAACAGTGTGATGTGAACCTGCAAAATAATTTACAGACGGCAAAGGCCCAGATAATTTAATATGAAGAGGACTGAAATACGCAATCGAAGTTGAAGCTGCTCATAAATGCTGTGTAGTTGTAATGTTTTAACAATTTCATTCATCGCTAATCATCAAGAAAACTTCTTATTCCTATTATTGCGTAAATTATCAAAACATTTTCAAGAGGTGATAGCTTCTTAAGATAGAACTTCGATGCAAAATGTTATTACGCACCACGGTATCATTGTAAATTTAGAATGTAGCAATTAGGTACCTGATTGCTTCATATCTTCTCTGCGCCTCGAGAATCATGAGCTGCTTGTGTTAATTTGACCTTCCTTTGAAATGAGATTTTCTTCCTAATAGAAAAAAAGCTAGAAATTAAAGAGCTAGGTAACTCGTTTGGGCAATCGATCACTTTACAGTACGAACCATTGAAAGTGGAATGATAACTTTGCACACGGTATGCTAACAACTCCACAGATCAGCTTTAAGCAATGGTTACAGTTGGTGCTGAGAGCATTGAGTAGAACCAATGATACATTACAACTGCATGTTTTCCTCTCTGAAGTGATTTCTGATATTGCATTTGTTCCGTCTTAATACTGCATTGAAGATCACTTTAGTTTCGCGGGCTGGTATACAAGGGTGTGCAAAAATGGATAAGGATCGCAAATGGACGTATGGCGAGAGGCATACGTTTAGTCCATGTCATTTGTTTCTAGCGATGTGTGCTCGTTCAAATAGCGATTTTGTTCAAGCAATAATAACTACCTTTCACCGGCTGCTCGTATAAGCAGCGGGAGCAAAGTCCTTAAATGTTTGTACGATATCCGGCCAGGAGTGTAATTCGAAGCATATTTCAAGGTGTGCCTGCATCTCATAAAATGGGAGTGCATTTCAACTGAACCAGGTCTTTTTTGTCATTGTACGTATTTGTTGGGCCAGATATATATGCAAGAATGACACCTTGTGCCTGAAGTTGACTTGCTTTTTCCAGAAAGCTGCACTGAACGCTTTGGTGCAAGAGGTGCACCGAGGGAGGGAGGTAGCCTACGTAGAGTATCCAGGGAGGCCTCCTCACAAGCACTGCAATGACAGTGGAGGCAGATTACCGAATGTGTTATTGACAGCAGCGTAGTGCAGAGGAACAGGGCGCTGCAGCTGATATTTTAGCAAAATTAAACACACAACTAAAATAAAATAATGACCTCAGTCAAGTGGTCAAACATAAGTAAATGCATGTTCAAATATCATACGTCATGGTCTGCTACGTTCAGCACTTTGCCGTCACTCGTTTGGCAACTTCGTTCTCATCTACAACTTTTCTCCTTCACTTCAAACCCGCATGCTTTGCAAATCTGAGCGACTCACATCCAAATGTCGCAGCTTACACATGCTGTCGATTAATGTCCCATTACAGACGTATCAACAATCTGTTGCACTCGTCACTCTACTCTGTATTGAAGGGCAAAGTTACTCGTAACTTGCTCTCAAGGGGGCCTCTCGTTGTTGCGGAATTTCATTAGCGGTAGCAGCAGACTTTGTCAATTGAAATTCTAGGGACAGGGCAGCATTTTGTGCAGCGGGGTGGAGGGGAGTTGGGGGTGGGGGGGTGGGGGGGCGGTTCTGATGGCGCCGAAAGAAGTGGACCTCTGAACAACTCGTAAAGTTCTACCCCCTGCCCCGCTACGACGGGTCGGTAAAATTCTGCCCAAAGCCTGAGCACCTGCCGAATAGTTGGTTAAAATCATTGAATATGACGAAATGATAAGACTTAATATCTCTTCCGGTCAACCCACTATCATTTCGCCCTCAGTTCTCCTAGTAGTATAACGCATCTATATGGTTAAAAAAGAAAACCTCTTTCAGTCCTCCGTTCCCCTCACACAGAATTAACCGTGTGTCTTTCACTTTCTCGATATCGAGAAACAATTGGAACCTGTGTCAGCCTGCTGTGCAGATGAAAAATAAAAATAAATAAATAACAATACCATGCAGAAAAGAAAATGTAAGAGAACATTGTTACTCACGCTGAGCCTTTCACTGATGCTCCCTGTAGTCTTGAAGGGAACATATAAGTGAGATGCGTTCTGGCCTTGCATAACCTGAAGAAAGTGCGGGTGAAAATGTAAGCACATCGGTCATGCCAGCAGAGGCCTTAATTGAACCCAATATTTATTCAAAACATTTCAGATGAGCACTGTTTTTGGGTGGCAAAGAGAGTGGGGAAAAAGAACGACCGATGCTCTGCGCATGTGAATGCACTTTTCATGCCAGCCCTGGTTTAATCTTGGTGGCATCTGCCATCTGTAAATGGAAGAGTTTGTCACCAATCTTGCAACAGGATTTATGCGGTGTAGCTGAAGAACTGGGCACCAGTGCACGCAGTCTCTCTAATAAGCATGGACATTTTGTCCTGTCTGAGTCCGATGCCAGTCCGTCCACTACTGCTACTGTGCCAGTGGACTTGTTAACGCCATGCCAGTCATACAGAGCAGTCAACTCCAGCGCAAGCTGAGGTTGTTGCGTACAGACATCGGCAATACATACACAAGATCATCCTGCAAAGCCACTTGCCAGTCTACCTCGCTCTATCTGGAATGGGACAATGTAATTAAATGCCTCTATTTGTATGCAAAGCAACAATCACCTCCTTTATCCGCATCCAGCAGTGCACCCCAGTCTTTCGATGTGATCTCCAATCCCGAGTGGGCAGCTCCTGGCGTGAAGAATTTCTGGTTCAATTTTGTTCACCTTTACGGCCATCAGCAAAGCCGTGTTTCCCAAACTCTTAGGGCGTACTTATGTCCAGGTATGACCAGGCTAAAGAGCGGTGTTGGGTGAACGTTGCATTGAAAAGGATATGTCACAGGCTTGCGATTGCATTTGAAACCTTATTCATTTAGAACCTCCACATTGCCTCCTGCTGAAAACCCTTTTGCGTCACTTCCTCACTCATCATCAAGCAGCTTGTCATCAGCAGTACCATTTTCCCATCCACGCTGTTGGTCGGCAGAGATAGAAACTACGTTACTGGTGAGAAGTAGGTTGAGCAACATCGTTGAAACGAGAAATAATACATTTACCATGCGCCACACAAGTCCCCTCTGGACTACAAAAATAAAGTTGCAGTTCAAAGATTAAAGTGCATCTACCATATCAACATTCCATATGTGGATGGCACCTCTCAGGGTTGTGAGAGAATGCCGTTGGTCTTTGTGCGAATATATTTATCCTCAATTGCAGATGTATGTGTACAGTGAGTGTGGCGACCCTCACTTTAATGGGATGCATATTGCACGATTTTCTTACTTGTGCTTCTACCTCTGCCATCATTATGCATAATAATTAAGGAGCTTGGAGGCGAAGCATGATTGAGATTCATGGGCAAGTTGCCACCATTTTCAAAAATTCAACGTACGCTTCACTCAGTCATTAATATCAACGCTGCAGTTCTTCAAGGAAATCTTCCGAGTGCTTTTGTAGATTTTTCGTTGCCCTCCCTTGTCCAACTGCGGATTGCGGTGCTGGGAAAGTACGAGCCGCCGGTGGAGAATCGTTTTGGCCAACCGGAAACAGTGCCTCAGCTATCGTAATAGATTTAATTAGAGATTAGCCTGAATGTTTGTGTAACTGCTTTCGAGAAGGACGCTAACATTTGTTTGACAGTAGTGACATATTAACTAGATAATTCGGTGTATTGTTGATGTACTTTCCCAAGTGTGCCTATATTTTACTGAACCACAACCCATGGTCTCACTGAAATACAGGAGTGTGGTGTTGACAACTGTGCTGGGCACTTGGACTTTCCGTGACTTGTGACAGTAATTGTTGTCAAGCAGTCGCTGTCGTTGTTTTCAAGAGGCTGAGCTGGTGCAGTTTATCTGCTATTGGATCTCCTCGTCAATGTGGCTTTTTGAGAGAAGTGGCTGCCAGGATATGGCTAGTGATCAACATTGTTCAGAGTGTCTCCTGCAGTATATAATTTGAGGTTGAACCTTTAACTCATATGACCTCAGTTCACGTATGAGCATTTTTTTAGGCATTATTCAACATAGGTCAAGAATATTTTGTGTAAGTTTGAAAAAATGTATTGTTGGTTGCAAAACTGGTAAAGAGTAGGGCAACAATCAAGACATATGGACCTCAAGGACCACACGTGTGTCTATGGCGGTCAGCTTTGTTTCGTCAAGTGGCCTTGGTAAATTCTACCAGCAGCAATGAAACAACAATTGCTGTGAAAGATTTGGAATCATGCATTTGTTGAGGAACTGCATGGAGGGCGAGGGGGCGGGGGGGAATATTGTGTAGGTGCTGAAGTTCCTTCGTGTCGTTAAAAAGTATTCATAAAAACTTCTGAGAGGAGATTAGTTGGAAGATTGAGGTCAAAAAATCACTGCTCTATCCACATTATCTTTTTAGGTTGAGTTACGTGAGTTGTGCTGAACTTGCAGTACAATGCGACGTCACATAAAAGGATATATAGTGAAAACCAATTCAGAAGCTTCCTGTTGAACTGACGATGCCATTATGATCAGAAAACCATTTCCGCACCATTGGAAATATGATATCTAAGCTTGTATTTCACTTCAGCTCAATGACTTGAGTTTAATTGCGGCATGGAAAGGTGCAAGAAGCAACCCTGCTGTCGTTGCCTGTAGCGTCCTTTACTAAGCTGAACAAATGTCTGTTTAACAGAGGAGCTGCAGAAGGCAAAAGCAAAAGGTGAGGTTTATGAGTTATAACGTCATATCCTTTCAGGCCAATGAATCCGTAATGTCGCACCCCTCTTCAAAGACAGCCGCAAAACACCCAAACTGAGCACCGTGAGCGATTAGTCACCTATTTATATGTGCCACTTGGCATTTAGTATTTTTAATGTCGAATGTGTGACGCAACACAATCATTCAAACACTATTATTAAGTGCAGAACTTATAGGTTCAAAGATTAATAAATAATTATACAGACATAGATTATCGATGTAGCTACAATCCTCTAGGGTAGATAAATATAAAGGTGCTCAACTATTTGATGAAGGTATTTCTCTCCATCTCGCCATCTCGCACCTAATTGATCACACCATTAAACACAGGCTTGTAGTAGATGTCACATGGAGTGAAAAAAATACCTCTCAATGTCTATCCTGGCAAGATTGTTTCCATAACCTTTCATTTTTTCCAGCGAGATCAGCACTAATTCTATATTTTTGGTCTAAACACGAGAGGGGGTAGGCTTACTTAACATAGGCATTCATAGGACTGACGTCTCATCTCCCTTAGCAGTCTAATTAACATGGCGTGCACCGCCTTCAATTTAACGATGTTAGTTCTTAAATATGGAAACGAGAGCTGTTCACAGGACACCAGTCATGGTTTATATAGTGCGCTGTACTATTTTAAAAGGTTTTGCTCCTATTCTATTCACATAAACTTGCAACAACGGCAAAATGACATTTTCTTTCTTAACTGCATGTTTCACTTGTCCGCTAAATTGCTGCTCCTTCGAAACAGTGCAAATAGATAAACACCTATATTTTCAATTTTCACACTTCAAAAATTTACTCTGCTTTCCAATACAGATATGGATGATTAGTATCTACTGAGATGCTAAGCAATTGGGGCTCTTGCGAGATTTGAATCAATAGGCAATAAAATTATAACATTGGTATGCGCCGGAGCCAAAAGGACACAAAAAAGCACACAATGTTGCCACATTCACTGAAACGTTAGCATAGCCCTTTTCAATCTTGAACCATGGGAGACGACATGCCTTTTAATGTCTGAGCGTTAATTTGAAGGCTTTGGGGCAGAAATGAGGTGTAGTTTTGGAAGTGGGACTTAAACAGGCGGAGACTGACAGTTTTCCCTTCGTGAAAATTGGAGAGCAAAATGTGCAAAAATTTTGGCTCGCAATTTCAGATGACTCCTTCTTCCATTACAAATCAGGATAGTAGTATTGGAGTATGAAACAGTTGAACTTCACTGGGCAAATAAATATATTGCTCAGTAAGTAAATAAATACATAAATAAAGAGATGGATAGACAGATAGAAGGATAAACACGTTGATGGAAGAATGTATGAACGGGTCGCCTTGTGGACGATTTGATGGGTGGATAGACGGGTGGACTGATGGGTTGCTGGACCGACGGGAGGATGGACAGACAGGAGCACAGACGGATGGGTGGCTGGACGGATGTACAGGCCGAATGGCGGATGGAAGAACAGACGGACGGATGGATGGATGGATGGATGGATTGATCAATGGACGGATGGATAGACGGATGGATGAAAGATGTTTTACCTTAAACTAAAAGAGATTTTTGAAAGGATGGTTGGTCCTTTACGACCTAAATCGTAACATGGTTGGTCCTTAACGGTATCTTAAAAATGGCCAGATATCAAGCTTTAGTTCCTTGACCCCTTATCATCACCGTGCAAGAACAGCAATCGAAGTAGCGCAACATTGCCTGTTAGTCCCATGGTAAACTGTTTATTCTGTTTACTTACAGAATTCATAGACTGCAGCGCTCTTATTAAGAAGTGTGGTAAGAAAATGTTTTCTGATAATTCATGTTAAATGGAACAGAGATGGAATGGGACTGAAGAAGCACAATCGATGTTATGATGTTAAGCTCTATGATATATGACTTATGCGTATATGTGCTTATTTTATTTAACCATATAATCTGCACTGAAACACAATTTATTCCCTCCAGATCAGGCCACGTTCACAATGCTGATCAGATCAATTGGTCAAAATTCCGAAATTTCAGCGGTCAAGGAAAACATTTTTAAAAAACATTGGTAAGACCCATGGATACTGAACGTCTCTAAGTCGAGAGAAAATGCTTGTTTCAAGCAAAGGTCTTGACGATTGTAGCGTGCAGAGTCTATATTACTTGTCAAGGTGACCGCAGAGGCAAAGAGAATGCAGGATCCAATAAAATTGCATTTTACCAAAGGACGACTCATCTTTAAATGTTTAACAGTAACCAGCAACGAGGCATGACCGTACTTTCTGCTGCAACCAGTAACTTGCTGACCCCGACTGTGCATATCTGTAAGCAGTTTCGTTCCCCTGATTCACCCTATGAACAATTTTACGAACCAACCTAACCAATACCACTTAACGACAAAAGTAGCGTAACATTTCCACTTCACATTTTCCTACAAATGCACATTGTAGTAATTCAAACTTGTAAACCTGCGCTCTATGTGAAAACCTGTTTCTAACCATCGAATTGCTTTCACCAGAGTGACAAGTGGATTCCCTACATGATTAATGAACTGCTGTCCAGAGACCTTAATCTGATTGTTCCAATGTAAACAACAGGCACAATCATTAAATTATGCATTTTTGACCATACTGCAATTTCACTAGCAATATTGCAAGTTTAGCTGTTTACCGAAAATAATTGGATCGATTTACATGACAGATATTCAAATTCAGTCAAGCACAATTAAAACATACAAACAAAAAAAAACAAATCCGAACTGCTGATCAACTGCTTGTCGAAAAATAAATTCCAAGTAGGATGTTAAGGAATGGAGACAGGGATTAAGCATAATAGTAATAGGGGAAGGACTTCCACGGCATAAGCTTAAAGCCGCTGAACGTACATTTGCTACAAGTGGAGTGACGTTAGCCAGTAATTCACAAAGGGCCAGTATGGCAACAGCACAGAGGTATCGGGTTGTCATCGGGCATCAAAGTGTTGCAGATGCATTGAGATGAAAAGATGAATGGTCGATTTGGGAACAATGCAATTTTCTTAAATGATTAATTGGTGAACCTGCAAGCAATTCAATTCAGCCAGGACAATAATGCAAAACAAACAAGAGATCTGAATGAAAACAATGTCGAAGATGGGAGGCAATCCGAAAATTATGTAATATCTACCTATGCAGAATGTATAAATGTGCATAAACCATACAGCCCAGAAATAGCCTTTTCAGGTGAAACAGCGTAATGTTTAATTCAAATCGTGCATATTCCCATCCATTCTGAACTAGCTACATCGGCATTACCCTTCAGTCTTCCCCCACAAATGATTTGATCGCTTCAACTTTATTGCCTGGTCAACGTTTTTTCCACGTAATCCATGAGGCGGAGGGTGGTGGGGGTTGGGGGTTGCAATTCCAAACTTGCACTTCTTGGTTCATTCATCCATCTTGAATTCCATATCTGAGTATTTAACGATGATTTAATATGGAAGACAAATAATTATTCTGTTCTGCAAGCTTGATCGGCATCTCTTTGCCAACTGTATATAAGTGAGATGCATACTTGAGGATCATTTATTAGGTAAAAATAAATCTTATATTTTTAAGTTAAAAGGAAACCTAAATTGCTGCTTAATTTCCATAGAATCATGTTATCTATCCTTGCACCACACGTGAGAATATATATTGCTCCTTCAGAGGTGCCTCAATGGCATATTGCTCAATCAAGAGAGAGAACCTCTGTGGAGTGGAATCGGAATTGGATTGTCACTCGCCTCCTTTTTACGTATACTGACTTGCATCTGGAACTTTAGCACGTGGCAGGACCAGATGAGAAAAGTGCAGCAGAGGCGAGGGAAATTAAAACTATCCCCCCCCCCCCCCCCCCCCCCCCACTCCACCCCCCCCACCGCATTTCAAAGGCACTAGCTACTGTATGTTCAAAGGCTCCTGAAATTTTCACAAGCCAGAGACACAGGCAATTTGCAAGGTAGCGCGTAGGAAGGGAGAGTTTGAGTGATGGATGTACGATAGTAAGTGGGGCGACCGACGTGTCTGGTGGTCAGTGAGGGGGTCGATGGTTGGGGGAGGATAGAGTTGTCACTGCAGGTGCGGGGGAGTGGGGCAGTTGTTGGGTGGTTGGGGAAAAGCGGTGGAGTTTGGAGGGTCATTCGGTGGACCGGGAGGGTAGTTGTGTCTTTGGGTGTAGTCGAGTTGGCTGTAGTATTTGGGACACCATGGTGTTCCAGGGAAGGTGGGATGTCAGTTCTGTAGTTACCCCGGAGTAAGAACTGATTTTAACCACTGTCACTTTTCTGAGTAATTATTATGCTGCGGCATTCGGATGCACCCAATGTCTCCAATGTAACTTGGAGTGTTGGCTATCTTTAAGTGCAGGGTAGTTGCCCATCAGCAGTTTGAACTTTCCAGGCAAATACAGTTCACGATTCGTTTCAGCTCATCTTCTGGGGAATGTCACTCCGAAATCGCAACTTTTGCGCCAATACTTCGAACTCAACTGTGCTTGGCATTCCAGGTGTGATTGTTCGATTTTAGCATGAGATATTTGATGGAGCTATAATCTCCAGTCTATATCATAGTTTTTCTTTTACTTCTTTAATCTCTTTATTAATTTTCAACAGCATAATATTTAGGACACATTTTTGGATTTTTTATTCTAACATCCCTTTCCCCTCACACCGCATGTATTACTGCATTATTTAATCTAATGTTACCCAGTCCACGATTGATTATCCCCAATCCAATGCATTTATCCATCAGCCAGAACATTGTGAATTATGTTCCAGATTCATGAGTGGCTGGTCTAAATGGATCACTGGGCCTAGCTCGCCACATTCTCCAGTTGGCAGAGAAAGCTGAGTGAAGAATTGCCAGAAGTGATTCAAATGGTTTAACGAGAATAAATAAAACAAAGCTGTTTCGAATGTCTGGAATGACCATAGCCACAGGGATCTGTTTCCAGCTTCTTGGCCAACGAGGCAGAATAGCATCAGCAAAAAGGTTTTTCGCCACGGCTGGAGTGGAGTTGAAATGTCCTGTTGACATGGCGGTGAAACAAGATTTTATAGCAGCCTTCAATATATTTTCCATATGCTTGAAGTGTAAAAGTTGATCGTACTTTTGAAAGACTTGCAGAGTGTGACAATTTGGATTGCTCTTTACTGGAGTCTGCACAGAATAAATGTTTCTAATGGACTCCTGCTTACTATTATTCCGTTCCATGATTCTGCGTATGGAATTCAGTGACCGCTGAAGAATATTTCGAAAAGTTCAGACGATATGCAACAGGGAAAAGGATATGTAGAACTTGACTTATAATTTTGACAGCATCGAATTGGTAACAGTGCAGAAAAGCGTCAGGTCACCATGGATTACACTTACTCCTCCGAATATTCAGCCCCACTGGCTGTAATGGAGCTGCATATCCAGTATGGCGCATGCAGAGTTGTCGAATTTCTGCCAGCGTTGTTGCAGAAGAGCTGTATATGACTTTCTACTTCAACACATTATTGAAGCTTTGAGGTTTGTTGTGTTTTTTTTTATCAAAACATTCTATTCCTCAGTATTTTGTAACTAATCTGTTGTTGCATAGATGTAACAGATTTCATGTTTGTCTCTAACAGCGGATACAATTACTGAACTACAAGAGGGTTGGTGCTTTTTCCAAATGTTTTACTATTTTATTGCCTTAAAGTAGTATATAGATGATTGTGTTGTATTACACGTAAGATACTTTAATCTTGGAATTTTGAGTAAAGTTTCAAAATTTGTCAATGATACCGCACTCGGAGGAATAGCAAGCAATGAAGATGAAGCTAATTGAAAGGAACAGCATATGGCTAGGTGAGCAATTTAATACAGATAATCTGGTGTGAAGCATTTTTGCAGAAGGCGTAGGGAGAGGCAATATTAACTCAGTTGCATAGATGTCAAGTGTTTTCTGGTGCAGAGAGAACTGTGGGCGCATACACAGATATAATTGACTATGGCACGACATATCGAGAGAGTAGTTGGAATAGCACATGTCAAAACGGGCTTCACAAATAGAGGCATTGAATATAAAATCGGGGAAAATTCAAAGAATTATTGATTAGGTTTCAATAGAGTATTGAATTTAGTTATAGTGGCCACACTTTAGGGAGGTTGTAACGGTCCTTGAGAGGGTGCAGAGGCGATTTACAGGAGTAAACTCTGTATATGAGTAGAGGAGTGTTTGCAGGGATGGGGGAGTAGCTACCTGTACCATGTTCGAGGAGCAATATTTGTTGTCCTGGGAACAAAGGTGATTTAAGGCAGATAGGATGGAGATTTATATGATTATGACATATTTGGCCAATGTACACAATTAATAATTGTTCCGGTTATCTGATCACACAAGAAATAGTGGGAACATGTATATAGTTTTGGAGAGGAAATGCATTTTGAAATGAAGGAACAACTTTATTACAGAGTCTCCTTATTACATGTGTCTCCATATTTGAGGGACAACTTAAATGCATTGGAAACATTTCAGTGAAGGTTTACTAGATTAATATCTGGTATGATTGTGTTGCCTTATGAGAAAATGCTTGGCAGGTTGAGCATGGATCCACTGAAGTTTAGAAGGGTAAGAGGCAAATTGTTTGAAATATATAAGATACTGTGTGGTCTGGAGACAGTCGTTGTGCAAAGGAGGTTTCCCCTTATGGGAGAATCTAGAACTAGGCGTCACTTTAAAATTAAGGGTCCGTCCACCAGGACAGGAGTGAGGAGGTTTTTTTTCTCTCTCTGAGACAGTCTTGAAACTTTAGAACACAATTCCTAAAAAGGCGGTGGGCCAGAATCTTGGAATACTTTTAAAGTAGATTTTGGAACATAGTTGCCATGAAAGGGGTTGAAAGGTTATCGGGGTAGTCAGGGATTTGGAGTTGAATTAAAAGTCAAACCCGTCATGATCTTTTCGAATGACGGGACAGCACCGAACAGCCCAATGGCCGATTCAAGCTCCTCATGAGCGTCCTTCGTAAGGCGGGCAGAGTAGAAATTAACAGAGATTTAGTTCTATGATTTCATACCTCAGGTTCCAGCCAGTTAAACAACACTACGTTCAAAATGCCAAGTCAATCGTGTAAAAGGTGAAAACCAGAATTAGCGGAACATCGGGAACTCGCAGGAGGGTTGGGTTTCATTAGTTTACATAGAAAGTGCTGATCCAGCACTTGAGCCTTTGATATTTTATATTACTGACATGCCAAGTGAGGAACCTTTAGCTATGTCTTTGCCTCTTGAAAACGAATAGAGATCACAGTCATTTAATTTAACTCATTCGGCAAAAAACGTTCCATCCTCTTTTAAAGTTCCTTTTCAATTCCACACTGAGAATAAATAAGGTGGGAGTAAGGCATCATTGAGAATCTAATAATCCACTGTATTCAGGGGGCTTCGTTCCATATAAAATCATTCATATTCAGATTGCCATGACATAGGGACAGATATAGACACGTATAACATGGACTTAGCTACTACTAAGTCGAAAAGAGTAAGAGGACGTTCGAACTTCTGAAAGGGAATCATAATCATCATATTGAGACGGATAATTCAAATATATTGTTTGTTTAAATGAGCATGCAACTTGATAGATTCTATTGATCAGTGGAAATAAAAGAAAGAGACATGGAGCTGGGCTAGAAATGCAGAACACTTGACGACGCCTGGGAATGTCATATTCCCTACCGTAATGATTGGTGGAGCTGCTAATTTGGTAGAAAATAAAATGAGGAGGAGTAGCCCTGATCGTGAATGATGAAAGATGGATGTTAGTCAGAAAGTACCTTGGCTCAACATATTACGAATTAGAATCAGTTTGAGTGGGGATTACGCGGGTAAAAGCGTTAAAGGAAGATTTTGGGAGTATGCTAACCGCCCCGCCGCCCCCGCCCCCCCCCCTCCCCCCGCCCCCGCATACACCCATCCCCATCCACCTCATCGTAGTTGTCGGCTAATTTAAGAAATGATCATGGCCATTAGCATTGAGAATGCAATAATCTGTGGAAACGTTTATCTTCATAGATACTGAATAATACAATATGCAAATTGAGACTTGGAAGCTGAGTTGATGATTGCATTGTTGAGAAGGTTATGGGAAAGAAAACTTGAGGGAATAATTATAGGTAAATCTAAGTTGGGTTTACTGTTGTGCAATAACTCAGGGTTAATTTGTCTCATAAATAGTGGCACCTCTTTAAAGAACTATTTCAAAATATTTAATCCGAACGCATTCTATCAAGAAGCAAAAAAAAAAATAAACCCATCCGTAGCGTAGTAAGGAAGAAAAGGCCTGTAATGGAGCAAAATATAATGATGAAGCAGAGTTCTAAATATAGCAAGGAAAGGCTATAATACATAAATAAATTGGGAGACTTCATTTACTGTAGAAAACACAAATTGTATAACAGAATTAGAGTACAACTAAGGGGATAAAACAAGATAAGAAATTGAGGTAATTAATGTTAGCAGAGAAAATGATTAGGAAAGCTCAAGGAACTGAAACCCTATAAATCCGAAAGGTCTAATGGTCCACATGGCAATGTGCCTAAAATTATTAGCTGCAGAAATATGTCATACACTGCCTTAAAAATTCGCAATGTCCCTTGGAAGCTATAACGGCCGCAGCAGAGTTGGAGTTTGCCAATGCTATTCTGATCGTTGAAGGAGGTAGCGATAATTCAGGGAATAACTGAACTTGGTACCAGTCCACTTGTAAAATTCTGCAATCACTTGTAAGGGGCCATTGTGAACGTGCTTAGAAAATCATGGTGCAATTCGAGAACGTCAACATCGGTTCGCAAAAGGGAAATTAACTTTGGCAATTATATTAGAGATTTTTGAATCCAAATTATGAATTAAATCAAGACAAACGGGAAAGGCTGCCGCATTGGTACTAGCACTGGATAAGTAATTCAGACGTTCAACTTACTGCTCTTCGCATAAATGTTTTGAATCGACCACAGCAGCTGGTGGGACTTGAATTAAATCAATAAGCTATAATTTGGGAGCTTTTGCCAGCAATGCGGAGCATTAAGCCATTCTTGATCGTGATAAAAAAAACAAGTAATCAAAAAAAAGCACACCACGCTCACTAATAACTGTTAAGGTAGTAAACTTACCATTCTTACCTGACCTGACCTACATGGGACTCCAGATCCACAGTGAAGTGGTTGATCGTTAACTGCCCCTCTGAAATGGTGTAGCAAGCCATTAAGTTCAAGGACAATTAGCAGTGAGATGCAAATGCTGGCCACGTCAGCGCAGCAAACATCTAATGAAAAATGAAATAAAACAATAAATTAGTAGATGTCACAACTATGGAAAGTTTTTCCTCTAAACAACTCCCGTCTTGCCGTAGATCTACAAATGCTCGTTAATGTTCCTCTCAGACATATATGGAACAGTTACACCTTATCCATCCTACCGAGCCCCTCAATAGGTTATGTAATTATAATGCCACTGCCTCCACACTTTGCGTCGCTGATAAAAAAATAATAAATTAATCCATTCTTTTTCCTTTGCCAAACTTTTCCAGTCCCAGGAAAATCCTCCTAAATCTTCTCTGCACATTTTCTACTGCAATCCGACGTCTTCTGTTGTGCAGTGACCAAATTTTCACCAAATATTCAATTGTCTACAGCCGCATAGAATCAAAGTTGCAGAGAATCACGATAAATGTTGGAGCGCATAAGGAGTCTATTCGGCCAATCATATACTCAATGGCTCACTAAATCAGAAATGCAGATAGGACACTTCTCTAGCCTTTACCCAATAACCAGACCATTTTCCTTTTTCAGACAGCGATCGAATTCCATTTCCAATGCTTTCCTTCAATCTGACTCGGCAATTCTTAGACATTACAAGCTGAACCGTAACCACTCGTTGCATGTAATTAAGAAAGGTTTTCCTCATGTCGCTTTTGTTTCTTTTGGTTAACGTTTTCAAAGCTGCTCCCTTGCATTCCAGACCTATTCACGACTGAGATTAGCTTCTCTCTATCTAATCTATGCAGACACCTAATGATTTGGCATATCTCTATCAAACATAATCTCAAACTTCTCATTTCCAATTAGAAAGAAACAGAGTCCATGTTTTTTCAAATCTGTCATCATTGGTAGGGTCATTATGGTAGATATTTTTTGCACTCACCCCAGTGCCTTTGCGTATCTGCTAAAAAGAGACTCCCAGAACAGACGCAATACTCCAGCTGAGTCCGAACTTTGGTCTTATGCAAGTTCATCGAAATCTCTCTGTTCTTTTAGACTATGCCACTAATATGAAAGCCTAGGATACTTCACACTTAATTAAATACTCACTCAAATTGTTCTGCCACATTCAATGACTCACACACTTATAGACTCATGGTCTCTCTGTACCTTTACTCCCTTTACATGTGTATGCTTTATTTTATATTGCCCTGCCAAGTTCTCCTTTCGCAGGTGAATAACCGTTCACTGCCTATCATTGAACTTCATCTTCCCCATTACTACGTATTCCAGTAACTTCGCTCCATCCCTTTGAAGTTATATACTGCCTGCCCCACAGTTCACCTTGCTTCCTAGTTTTCTACCATCCTCAAATTTAAAAAATTGGGCATGTACATCAATATCGATGTCATTAATATGTATCAGGAAGATCATGATCACAGAAAAGTAGCCTGGAGAACTACAGGACAAACCTTCCTCCAGTTCGAAAAAAAATCATTACCTGTTTCCTGTCACTAAACTAATTTCCTATCTAAGTTGCCAAAGTCTCTGATTAATTTAATCACTGATACCTTTGCTTACACGCCCATTGGGTGGTAATTATCAAATGCTTATTTGAATTCCATTTACACCACAACAACAAAATTTTTCTGAAAAACACATTTTTGCTACTTCTTTAAAAACTCTATCAAATTGATCAACCATGTTTTTCGCGAAACAAATCTGTGCAGCATTTCTGTAGTTGACCCCCCATGTGTCCCTCTGATTATTCGTTTTGTCAGGAATTATTGTTTGTAGGTGTTCCCACAACACCGAGGTTAAACTGAGAGCCCTGTAAATGCTGGGCTTATATTTTCAACAGATTTTGTGCAAGGCTGAAAGGTTTGAAATGATTCAGGTTTATGGCACAACCACCTCCGCCCATGGAAGTCCGGAAATTCAAGGCCATTGGCTCTGTGACTTCCAGTCTCAGTTCCCTTTTTATCTCCGGATGCATCTAATTCTGACGTGATGCCTTATCGACGTTAAGAATAGGAAAACTATATACTACCAGCTGCATGTAAAGTTCAGTTATTCTATTGCATTAATTAATGCTCCCTTCATCTTGGCTGGGTCGCATGTTCTTCTTTTTTTAACACACATAAGCAAAATGTCCATTTTATACCTCAGCTATATCCCCTTCCTCCATGCTTAAATTCTGCTTTTCGTCCCCAATCAGTCATACTTCTCTGTTTTAACCAGCTATTTACTATGCGTATGCACCTTGAAGAATTTGCGATACACTTTTATGCTGGATGCGAGTCTGCAATCATATTTTCCCTTTGATCATTTCATTTTTCTTTCAAATCTTCAGTTAACATACATGTTCAACCGGGTATTCCATTGTAGTATCCACCTGGAAGCTGTCATACGTTTACTTAAAAGAAAATCTTCTACACTAATAGTTTTTGGTAATACAGAACTTGGGCTTAAATTTAACACAGACACACACACACACACACATATATACAATTCGTCAAAATATCAATGCAAAGGAAGAAAACCAATTGATAGTTCTCGAGAATGATTATTGGTTGGATGATGGACTCAAATTGGTCAAGGGATTATCCTAAAGAATGACCCAGCGAATGGTTGTCAGTGAGATCAATATACCACGTTACTCATTTGTGTGATAGGTTTTATGGCAGCATCCTGTTAGTGGTGAATACCATTCCTACTGGCACTGCATAGCAGCAGCGTGCAACAGCTATTTACATATTTTGTTCAAAGATTTGAGATAACTCACGCTTCTACGGTAATCTGAGCTAGACGGGGCACTTTTCCATGATGGAAGTGTGTTCCAGGCGTTTGCACAACATACAGCGCAGAATGACTTCTTCTGAGTAGACACTGCCGCAGAGGCGGCCTTTGATGCACCATAGTTTACCATCAGTTTACATGGTGAGCACATGGCTCTGGACATAATTACGGTGTTGTGGATAGTGCATTGAAATGTAAGAATACAAAAGTGTTTGTTGACGAATGAAGGTAGGTTTGCAGTAGGCCGTGAGAAGCGTGGCTTCGATGGAATGACACACAATCTCATCCATCTTGGGTATTTCTGACATGTAAATTATCAATTTGCTTTGAGTAAATCCCGCAGTTTCATGTAATATTTCTCTTAAGTGCTTTAATGGACTCCATCCTGTGATCAAGTTCACCTTTAAACTTGAGCAGCCAAATGATCTCTGTTTTCTTGATGTACTAGTTGAGAATTCTGCTCGGGAATTCCGCAAGTCTACCTTCACTGGTCAATATAAGTTTTGGGATACTTAATGTTGCACACGCTATATGAATTCTCTCATTGGCAATCTTGTAAATCGGAACCGAGCCATATGGTCACCACAAACACTTGATGCTGAAATAGCGTGTATGAAAGGCATCCTGCGGGATGTCTAACTGATGTGATTATTCTGCGCTGAATGTCGGCCAAACTCGCGAAATTCAATTTTGTCACTGAAAAGTGCCAAGTCTACCTCTGATTACAGTGGGAGCTAAGGTGTTTAGAAAATTTGAGCAGCAAATGAAGCCAACTGCTTCACGCTGCCACGAGGAAGTATCAAACCGAGTGGCATTTACGACTAACAGTATGCTGCTATCAAGCCAAGAATATGTTCACCTATCACACAAATCAGCAATGTGCCAGTGTTATGGTTGACATGTGGTGAAACATATGTCCCAAACACTGGCGCGTTACATCAAGCAGCATGAACCTTCCATTGTTTGGACTGGGCAATAGAAATATAGCACCCAACCGTCACATCATTGCAAAATTCAAAACACACTGTCCAAAATAACATATGATTACGCAATTGGTGAAAATATCTTAGGCAATCCTAAGTATGCAAATAATTACGCTAAAAAACATTTAAGATCATCATTCTGGCTCGGCATGTGGCACATTTGTAAGCATTGAACGGTATATGTATTAATACACAGACCCCTGATATTTGCAGCCAGAAAGGACATGCCCAAACAATGCAGCTGTGTCAGCAAAACAAAATAAGTGACAAACATTCACTGGTGCATTCCTCAGGGAAAGCCTTACTCAGGGTCAAGCTACCTGGTATAAATTTCAAACGATACTTTGCAGTTAACTGTGAGCCAGCAACAACCAGTACATGTCCCATAGCAACGCCTCGACCAAGCAGAGTCCACTGACCAAACAATCAGCACTTTCTTCTCTTACATTATAAACGTGTTGTTTCCCTTACATTGGTATGTTTAGTGAAATATCCTCATGAGTGCAAAATGAAATGTTTTGGCAACATGCTTCTTTATTCAGAAAAAAAACCAAAAAATAATTTCCCTTATTTAATTAAACCCATTTTCGATTATGAATCCATAAACATATGCTTACCTGTCGAACCACGTTCAGAGATAGGCACACATGCACTAAAGTTAGCTTTACCTGAACCTAAAGTTTCAGCTGCTGTTCTCAATACCCTAAAATTTAATTTGTGATCATTTGTTTGTTAGTCTTTTTTAAATGCATTACCTCATTACTCCTTGGATGGAAAACTGAGCTCCACTGCCACCTCCTCCTGGTTAATACGTTTCTGGAATATTCAAATGTCCTCTTCATTCGCAGCCTGACGCCCATTGTTTTTCTGCCGGCTGCAAATTTCTAAATCATACGCCCAACAATCAACCACTCAGAATTGATGTATTTCAGAATAAACAAATCAACTAGCAGTGATCACTTCATCACCCACAAGACATTAATCAAGAATTATCGTTCTGCTTTAGAGGAAGTTTTAGATTTATGTTGAAACCCTGCTTGCAATTAATTTAGATTTAACTTGTTGGCCATTATGTCATGTTGAAAATTGTCAAAAGTCCTATTGACGCCAAAAATGCAATAGCCTGATCGATACGACTACAATCGCTTCTAAAATTAAATCAAAGTTAGACACAGGGTCTTGCCTTAACAAATTTGTGTTGCATGCATTTAATTAAGTCAAGTATTTAGAAATGAGAACGTGTTGTGAGCGTCAGAATTCGCACAATGTTTTTCCTTAACTGGGACGAGTGGGCTGCCTGCAATTCTTCATTCTGCACTTCACTGACATTTAAATCGATGGCACAATATTACCTGTTTCCTCTCTTCTGCATCGCGCAAAACCAGGGAGAAAATTGTCCTGTTTCCTTTTTTGAGCAGCCTTGCAGTCTGGCCTGAAATGTTATTAAATTTCAAATGTGTCGCAATGCTTAACATTTATTCGGTCACAATGTCAGCTAAAGTTAATGTTTCAGCACCACCAGCCAGCATGCTACCCCCCTCCCCACCACCACACGCACAACGACCCCACTCCCAAACTCACCACCCCATTCCACCCCGCACCACCCCTGCCCACCACATACATTTGTTGTGAAAGCGTGCTAAGTTTTCAAGAATACGTCCCCTCTTGTATTTTTTTATCATGCAAACCGATGCAAAGCCTTTAATCAGGACGATACATTTAGTTGCCTGGCCATCTGCCCGATACTCAGATTAGCAGCTATCTCATCTAGCATGCGGCCAGTTTGGTCAGTAGTGGTGCAAACCAAGCCACTCTTGTTGATAGGCGTTGATGTCCCTCACCCAGAGTTTATATTGCGTCCTTGCCACCCTCATTGCCTCCTCCAAGAGATATTCAACATGGAGGAGCACTGATTCCACAGCTAATGGAAGCAGTAAGTGGCAATCAGCAGGACGTATCCTTCTCCATGCTTGACCTGAAGCCAGGAGGCTTCATAAGGTCCGGAGATGACATTGAGGACTGGAAGGGCATCTCCCTCCAGACTGTATACCATTCTGCCGCCAAATCTGCTGGGTCTGCCCTGATTGTGGGACTGGAGATGCCCAGTGTAGGTTAAGGTGTTTTCTGGGACATTATATATCAGGTATGATTCTGTGAGGATAACTATATCACGTTGTTGCTTTCCGAGCCTGTGAGACATCTCTCCAAATTGTGACATAAGCCCCAATTGTTATTGAACAGGACTTTGTAGGGCCGACAGGGCTGGGTTTACCTATGTCCTTTGTGCTGCTTAGGAGGATGCCGGGTTGTCCGTCCGGTTTACGTCCTATTCTGAGAAGGTTTTAGCGGATTTATCCAACTGAATGGCTAACTAGATCACTTCAGAGGACCTTTACGAGTCAACCACATTACTGCGGGCGTGGAGACTAATGTAGGCTAGAGCAGGAAAGGATGACAGATTTCATTCCCAAAAGGGCACTATGAACTAGTTGGGGTTGAAAGAAAATCGAAAATGGTTGCCTAGTCATCATCAGACTTTTAATTCCAGATTTGCATTGAATTCATATTCCACCATTTGCTTTGGTGGCATTGGAAATCATGTCTTCAGAGCATTAACCCGGGTCTCAGGATTACTCGTCAAGTGACCAGAACACTACACCGTCGCTGTAAAAGATCCAACCCAGGATTATGCATTTTCCTCTAATGTCTATCGCTCTCCAGATCCCTTTTTGCCACCTCTCTATTTGTTTGGAGAACCATGTAATCAGGAATGGTGAGGTGCCACTCCTGCTGTTTTACAGCCAAGTTTCCATCGTGACATGGTATGCTCCGAACTGTAAATCTCTGCTCTCAACTCCTCTCCGTTAGTCCACAGGCAATTACTTTTGTAGTACATGCAATAATACTTTTCTGACTTTCATTTCAAACATTTTAGATCTCACTTCCGAGTGACGTATACTGTTCCCATCCGGCTATCAAGGTAGTTTAACCAGTCCCCAATGGCACTCAGCAAAACTACCTGACAGGATATTGTTTGCGGCAAGTTGAGGTGTCATCCATGAGAATTGTAGTGGTCCCACCTCCAAGTAAAGAAAAAAAAAACTCCAAGGCATCCGGAATTCAAATCATTCCATCCTGCCCCTTTCTCGCGTAATGTATTTATCTGCATAGTTTTCTTATTCCTGCATCCACTAATATTTGACCAAAGTAATAATCCAGAGATTAATATTTATGTGTCTCTAGGTATCTCCTAGCCTCATGCAAGCTGCCTGCATGACCTCCCACCTCGTTCCGACGCTACGCATGGTACAATGAAGAAGCATTTCTGCTGAGTGTCTGACTTCCCTCCTGAATTGGCCTGTTAACACTAACGCCAAATCAACTGAGACAGCGTGTAATAGGAGTGAGGGAAGTGCCTGTCCGCTCCTCTCACAATCGATTCCCCTATCGCTACTTTTCAACAACTTCCCATTTTGCCTCCTCTATGTTGTTGCCAAGCCGCCCATGCTGTCATGGACTTGGCTGTACATGCAGTTCGCAGAGGGCACATCAGTTTCACAAGTATTCTGAATTGAATGCAGTTACATAAGTGAGATGTAGACAATGAATCCACTCCCCTGCCCCCGACCAACTAATTCCCTTCCCTAACACGGCAGCTTTTTTCCAGCTGCCAGCCTGACACTCACACTCTGCTGCACATTTTTGTGCCGTGTTAACCACCATAAGAAAATTAATATTCATGTATCCTGCAGCCTCCCCGATTCAGCTCGATTACTGCTGTTGTTGTCTGAACTGCAGCAGCCGGGTTTCTTTCAGCTCCAACTGCCGGCTCTGACATCCCCTGAGAAGCATCTGAATTTGCTGACATGGGACAGGATATTTTGCCCACTCGGCTAAAATACACATCTTCCTTCAATATCGACACCCATAACTAGAAGCACATTACTGTTATGCGCTAATCGCCTCGTTCCCTGATTGTGACCCCACCATAGATGCTTTGCATTTCCTGTTTCTGATGTGTGATATTACTTTGAAGTTTCTTTCTTTCTCTTGAATTGCACTCAAGGTGATCTCAGTCTCCAACCCAAACCTCTCGCCATTGCTGCATGTCTTTGTATCCCGAGCTTTCTATTTCGGGCCCTCATGTCCATTTAATTTCTACCCAGAGCTCAGCAGGTCTGGCAGCATCGGTGGAGAGAGCAAAAAGAGTTGAAAACACCTTTGGAGAGGAAAATTAACAGAGTTAACGTTTCGAGTCCTGATGACCCTTCTTCAGAACTGGGGATATGTTTTTTTTCTCTCCACAGATGCTGTTGGAGCTGTTGAGTTTTTCGTGCATTTTCTGTTTTTGTTTCAGATCTCCAGCATCCGCAGTATTTTGCTTTTCTCTAACCAGGTCTACCGCCGCACTAGATCAGTTGTCTCATTGTTGCTGTGACTCTTAAATGAAGGGGATTTGATATTTCCGTTCACTTTTAAGTTATTACAAGAAAGTAACAATTTGACAGGACCGAAGCCTGATTCTTTAAAAACTATTTCGTTCATTGTTAAAAAGATGAACTTTCTCCTTCACAGATGACAAGATGAAATTAAAGGCATTAGGTAGATGCTAACAGTGTTTCATGTCTTCTTTTTGCGTAGGGCAGTCGGCTCCGGTGGCCGTGCTGAATTGAGAATGACGAAGCCACAACCTTTTGCACCCAAACATATCATCGTGGATGATGTCGGTCATCTGCCTTCTATTAGATGACCCTTTAAGATTGCTTTTACTATTGAGCACATTTGGATAAGTTCTGACGGCCATTCATGCAGCGTTATTGACCAGACCACAATGATATTCATAGCTAACAAACACGTATTTACTTATAATCAGTAAAAACGAAATGCATACCCCACCTGATATTTGTTTTGAATGTTGGGTACGAAGTGGCATGCAGAATCACCTTCACTTCCTGGGACTTCTAAAGCAATTATGGTCCGGTTGCTGACCATTACGGCTAATACATATGGCGCAGCTTCAGTTCATGACTTATCCATTGCAACTGCCTTCAGTTAAGATTCAAGATAGTAACAAATCTATTCAAATGATTTGCACATGGATTTCTCATAAAGCAGCTTTGTGGCGAAAGAACTGGTTGAGAACAGAAATGTATCCTTTAAGTTAAACATACATCAGCGATCAAATGTTATGCATGTTCCGGAAAATTATACCAACAGAATTGGAGCGGAATAGAACTAAACAAGCCCATAATGTTATCAATGTGGTTGGAGTGGAGAGACGTGGATGTTAGGTGGGGGGTGGGTGTTGACTTTAAAAGCGGGCAGTGGCTTGCACCATCACGTCAACTACAGACACAGATTTCAAACGATAGACAAACATTTTGAGGATACAAGTTGGGATGAGTTGTTTACAAATAATGTTGGAATTCGGAACGCAATGTTGTAAAGTCACAAACTTGTTTTGAATAGCAGGCATCACAATTGAATTCGATAACGATTTACAGAAGTCAATTTCATGTCTCTTGTTATACTTACCATCGATACTTAAATTCATTGATTTGCAAGGATCTGTCTTATTAAGTTTTCCTAAGGCACTTCGTCAATTTGAACGCGCCCATCCTGTCCTACCGCTGGCGACGAATTTCTGCTAAGCAAGGTACTACCGCAATATCTTATGCCGCACATTTGCATGGATATATCTTGTGATATTCGTTTGGAAACACGTCTTGTTGTTGAAGGGTAACATGATCTTTGTTAGGCTCACAAAAACGATATAATGTAGGATTAGGAGGATATGGATGGAAGAACACGGTACGTTACTGACTCAACTGTGTAATATTCTTCATTTACCATTTCTAATTGTACAATCAATGCGAACAGGAGCGCAGGAAATATTCAATTGAATCGAAATAAATAGCCGTAAAACCTCACGAGGCTCTTCACAGAACATAATGTCAAAGCAATTTGACACTTAACATTGCTTAGCCATTGATAAACATGCAAAGCATGGCTTTCGCCATATTATAGACAGAGGATGGAAAAAAGCTTTGAAAGGATTATTATGATGTTTCAGTTCGGATGCAGGGAACCTTCCCCAGTTAAAAACCACGTTAATTAGAACAGCAAATTAAGCTAGCCATCCCACGTTGTTACTGCGCAGTAACAAAGAAGTGGTATTATTTACTGGAAAACTCCTTCCGTTCAAGCAAAAAGGCGTTCTGCCTTGCCACAAAGACGGCGAGTGTCGTACATGAATTCCAGTGCTTTTGCAAGGCCAGGTACATAGGATGTAGTTGTCAACAGGTTGGGCGGATGGTATTAAGCCACGTTTCCCTTTGGCTGTGCTGAAAATGCAAGGTTCTGACATAATCCAACCATTGGAATTTTTATTTATTTGTTGAATTTAGCAAAAGCATTGGGAATAATCATTGGGTGGCTTCACCTCCATGGTGAACAATCAGCGTCCACTTGGTAACCAATCAGAATCCAATTTTCATCTATGAATTGATGCGCCCTTTGAAATCAGCCCTGATCATCAGCCCTGATGAACGTTACGAAAAGCTTGACAGCGTTTTATTTTTTTCACAAATACGCACGTTCTTCACTACAAATCAGGGACAGGAGAGGTGGATGCCGAAGAAGGTCAAGCGCAGGCAGAGCACAGCTTGGAGGATTGACTTAAAATACGGGCCATTTGCCCTTTCCTTCCAGTTGTGCTTGCCCATTTGTGGAATCTAAATTTGATGATAGCGGGGCGAGGGCATATTTGTTGCTTTCATACAAAGCACGAAAATAGTATTTCCTCCTGCAGTTATCCTCCTGCACTAGATTAAAACAGCCGGGTTTGAGTTGAGCACAGAATGCGGAGAAACAGGTGCTGGCGCTACAAGTTCAGGTTAATTTGAGGAAACGTGTGTGCTTTACATTTCAGTTTGCAACATTTTGAGTGTAATTTGAGAGGGATGAATAGGAAAAGGTCTAATTTATGTTATTTGTTCATCACAGAGATCTAGATCAAATGGAAAACCCATGACAGAGTTCAGAATTACACAGAATAAAAGAGGCATAATAAATGTGCGTGAAAAACGTAAAATAACTTTTGAAGGTCTTGGCATGCAATGAGTATGGAATGGAAAATGAGGACAGGATACTGAAGCCAGTCCGTTTCGCGTCTCAGAGAATTTAGAGGGATAGAACTCATAACCAGGCATGTTGTGTTAAATTCGTTCAGCACACGCTTTTGATCAGATTTGGAATGGTTTGCGTAGCGCTGGAATCTACGTTGGAGAAAACGAGACAGAGGCACAGGCGAAGGCAACCTAAATCAAAATATCAAAAGAAAAAAGAAAACAACGATGCTAGAACAGAGAGCTGATACATTTAAGGCAGAATAAAGAGACAAAATGAGCTTTGCTCTCGAAAAATATGCGGGTACACGATCTGGTAAAGACTTCAAATATTCAGGATGCATTCTACATGGTAGACAGAGAAACGGTAATTGCTCCGACTGCCAAAGGTGCCACCCTCCCCACAACCCCTTCCTCCTCCCCCGCCCACAGTGGCAGCCTCTGATTGTTCTTTCGCTTTGCTATCAGTGAGCTATGACCGATGCTCTACTAGTAGCGAAATCCGCTGGTTGGCCATAATGTCACCATTTACACCTTTTTTTTTTGTTCAACAATATCGTTACCACTACATTTGTCTTCTATCCATGACATCTTTACAAATATCTCCAGAGCGCCAACTTATCCCGGACTCTCTATTTTACTCCACCTGCTCCATTAACTCCGTTAAAGGATGCAAAATTCATTGCATCTCTACCGCTCTTAAGCTCTGAACAAGAGCCATGTATATTGCAGCTGGTGATGACTTACTGCTTCAGCTGTCAGCTCTCCTGAGTTGCCCACACGGCAGTGGATCTATTAACCATTGTTAAGAATGTGGTCCTTACATGTCGGGCCGTCTTACTTTAGCAATCATCGTGGATGGCTTGGGCGAAACTTATTCGGAATTCTTGTCAAGATTTAGCCTGGAGCCGCGAGGGACCCACTTTTCTTGTGTCATCACGTGGAGGCACCGCTGATGATTGGCCGATGGAGACGCTGTAAAATGACGGAGTGAGGCTCACAATTCTTGTTTTGCTTTTAGCATTGCTGCTGACCATCAACTTGAGATGAAAATTTAAGCAGACTGGCATCTTAAACATCTTAAACATCTTGCCCACACGGCAGTGGATCTATTAACCATTGTTAAGAATGTGGTCCTTACATGTCGGGCCGTCTTACTTTAGCAATCATCGTGGATGGCTTGGGCGAAACTTGCTCGGAATTCTTGTCAAGATTTAGCCTGGAGCCGCGAGGGACCCACTTTTCTTGTGTCATCACGTGGAGGCACCGCTGATGATTGGCCGATGGAGACGCTGTAAAATGACGGAGTGAGGCTCACAATTCTTGTTTTGCTTTTAGCATTGCTGCTGACCATCAACTTGAGATGAAAATTTAAGCAGACTGGCATCTTAAACATCTTCTCCGACTTGGGAGCACCATTCCACTTGTTGGGGACACTGTCAAAAAACATATGATGCAGTTTTAAATCGGAAGTGATTCATAACAGGCCGTAGGCTTCCTATCAGGTGTTTCAGTAAAGGTGAGCAGAGACCATATCCACGAATGGCAATTAATTCAGACAAGAGTGTTTTAATTGATGCAACTATTCCAATCCATAAACACAATTGTAGGGCAATTATCCAATGTCAGTGCTCACAGACTGCCTGTCGATCGTTGCTGCTGGGACAGTTGATCAATCAGGGAAATATAAAACTGCCACGCTCGCTATTTCAGAGATTAGCAAAGGGCTGTCTCCCGGATTCCTGGGAGAGAAGCAGTAACGTATCCTCCTCAAATGGTGAAGGTGAAATGTTGTCTCGTTTATTTTGCAGATGTACTTGGGAGAAATGTGGAAGAATTAGGTGGGGAAATTTTTTTTTCTCTTTTCAATTTTTTGTTGAAGCCGCATCTGACTATCACAGCACATCGCGCGCCCGACTGCCATTTATTTCTTTACCTTTTGCTAAAATTTGGCACCTCTAGAAATTTGCTGCATGACTTCAAGCTCCGGTCGCTCTGCCGACTTATGTTCGACGATTTGCATTTTTTTTTCTCCTGAGCAGGAAAACACTCAATGCAAAAGATAAAGAGAGAGAAAAAAACAAACAGCCTGTTTTGAAATTGCCTCAGAAACTCTGACTGTGCATCGTTATGTCCTTACGTCGATATGCTAGGTCAAAGAAATCCTTCATTGCTGCATCCTTGTGAATTGCAAACATTATGCATAGTAAATATAATGTTCCTCTGGCTTGGGGAATACTCTTTCTGAAGTTTACATCAATTTATATTTCAGAATAATATCCTCCATTCCCATCGCAGCCAGCTTGCCACGCAGTTTAACAATCAATTTCATTAATTCATTATTTTCGCCCCCTGCACTCCACTACACTTTTTTTTTCGGTGTCGTATAGTAAATGATAATGCACCTGTGAAACCTGCCGGACTGTCTTATGAACGAAAGGTGCTATACCAATACAGGTTTTCTTTGTTGCCCTGATCAATGAATGAACAATTTTGGATATGCACTTTAACGCATTAAATATTAGCCAAATATGAATCCGCTGTGAATGATGTTATATTCGTTAGACCACGTTGTTGCTGAGAATGTATATACCATTTCCCCTCACAGAAGGAAAGTTGAAAGAAAAAGATGGAGGTACTTGCTGCTCCTTGCTTCTATGTCTTGGGCTGTAAATGCAAAAGTGTAGTTGCGCTACATGAACCCTAATAAATTAGCAGTCCTTTACACCTCGAAACTATCAGGCTAGGCAGTGTCTTATCAATGACCTATTGTCGATAGCATCTGATATTTTTCTTATTTATTTCTATTGAGGTGCGCTTTTTTATCTCTTGGTTTGATTGAAGGATCCCTATTATCGACAGGTAATATTGTTACAGGTAATAGATGTAAGGGGTCGAATAATGTTATCGACATGCAAATATTTATTATATCTGAGATTTATCTTCATGCTTTGCTGGAAGCAGCGCCCTAGAGAAAAATAAATAAACCAATCTTCAATTCTCGTAATTACTGTGCAGACATGTGTATGGTAATGATTTCTCTTTACGTGCCAGGATACATTAGCAGCATACCGGTGACCAGGCCTTGTAAATGTCCCATAACAAAAATGAATCCACATCACAATTGGTTGCTATTCAAGTGATGTAATATGGACGCTTCCCTCATTTACAGAGTTGAAATTTGAATCGTCTATGGCCAAGCAGTTAGGTGAGAAGAAAAGATTGTTTTTACTCTATGTTTCAAAAGCATGAACAGTTATAGTATACATTTCACAAGGAAGTTATATAAGCGCCATCCAGTTGTATTAGAACTGAACATGCGTCAAAGGTGGGGTAATTTTAGAACTGAATGAGGCACATCTAAAACCATAAACTACTGTTATGTTGTTTTTTCTTTATGCGGCCTCAGCGGTCAGGTTGCAAAGAGCAGGCTCCGCCCACACACCTGGTCAGAGCATGAGGTCGAGAATATCCGAATCAAGAGAGCAAATTATAGTTTGCATGCTATGCGAAAAAGTAAATGGTATTTCCCTTTTCAAGATAAAAAACTGAATTTCGGCCAAGTATGCTAATGAGATTGTTAAATGATTCAGCACACTTTTTTGGTAAAAGCAGCATCATCCATTCTTTTTAACCAGTCGGTTAGTGGTTAAGCGCTGGACATCCATCTAAAAATATGTTATGTTATATGGCTCATAGTCTTTCAGCAGTATTAAAACAAGTGTCTCGTTTTATCACAGTTAAATTAGTCAAAGGATACTCAGTATTGTTAATTCTGAAGCAGAAAGTATCTAGCTTCTGATTTCAGCTCAGTGAAAGAGTGAGGGAAAATTATTTGTGGGGGTGGGGGGTGGGGCGGTTGGCAACGTAAGCAGTGTGCAAAGATAAGGGAGCTAAATGCATGATCGACAAAATACTGGGCAATTTAAATCGGAGGTGCAGAACGCACCTGAACCGGAACGTTGCAGATACTATTCAGTATTAGAAGGTAGAAGGAGATTGCAGCAACAAAGTCAAGCAGTGAACGGAGAAAAACATACGTTTATTTTTTTGTGCCCTTGTTGGAGCACCGAGCGAGACATTTCAATGAAGACAAATGTTATTGTTGAACTATTGCTTGTATGAAAAAATCAATGTTTTGTTCGAGGGGGAAACGCTCCGAGAGATTTCTTCACGCCCATGTTTTACAGTTTACAGTTTAGTTTACAGAATGCAGCACAGAAGCACAAAACTAAGCCCAACCGCTTCAGTCCAGCTTCCATATTCCACTCCAGTATTGTTCCACATTTGCTCAACTATAACAGCCTTATTAAGCAACTTTCACATGCTTGCATCCCATGTCCCTTAAGGCGCCCGCACTCTTCGACTCAGCAACTACATGTGTTGACGTGTTCTTCAATTTTCTCGTCCGTTTCTGAAAACCAAAATACATAGGAATCAGATATGAGTGCACACTCACATACACACACACAAACACACACACACACACATACATATTAATAGTTGCCAACAGCCAAGGAGACAGCACGTCATATGCGTTATAGCCAATAAAGAAGGTGCATAATGCAGACACTGTGAATCTGAAATAATAACAGACAATGATATGGAGAGAGAAGCAGAATTGAATCGTCACTCCTCGGGCTTTTCCTCCTGTTCTAATCCATGGTGGATACGAGTGCTGCATAACTTCCCACTTTTCAATACTATTGCTTTTGAGATTTTTGATTGGGTTAGTGGCGTACAAATTGAACATGTTAATTCGATCATAACTTTATTTAGATTAACAATGCGAGTTTTTTCGATATTTTAAGATTAATATGTAGACTTCAGTGGTGAGATGGGATTGTTTATTGAAGATATAATGCTAAATTAGTAGAGAGGTTTACTGATGCAGACGTTTCCAAGTTGAAATTTGACTCACGAAGAAAAATAGTTTAGACAGTGAAGTTTAATATTTACCTGACCCATTTATTTCCATGTTAGAAATGACATACAATGCCTTGGAGGCGAATCTTAGCGAGATCAGTTCTTCGAAATTCCGGCCATCCATTGGGAGTTGTGGTGTAAAGGATATAGTCAGCCTTTCTGATTAGACACCAGCAAACAATTAGGTCTCCAGGAAACTTAAAGTTTAACCCGCAGGATGCCATTATCTCACGTCGAATAAAATCAGTTGTAATTTCTAATTTGAGCCAGATCATTGTTGAACTAATTTCATTGGATTTTAGCTCAGTGCGCATACTGTCCATCAGAAAGAACATTGAAGCAGTTCACAGATCCATCTGTAGGTCTATTCTGGGCATTTTTGGGGTATTTTTTTGGCAATTATGCTAATTTCCAAATGTGTGTCCGACGAAAGAAATCAATATATAAATAAACAACATAATACGAAATGCACCGTGGAATCAATTGCTCATTCTTCATTATCAGTAGTAGAATATTTTATGAATCTGGTTCAGACTTTCACGGGCGGTCTAAGGATTGTTTCCATCCCTCCTTATATTTAATGTGTGGATTATATTGAAAATCTTGCTAATAATAATAAAGCGGCTAGTCACATGTTAAATTATTGCTTTCAACAGCGGAAACAGTCCGTCTCGTGAGAGAAGGTTGGTGATTTTTTTTTTCCTGCTTTATCTATTATCTTCCCCGTTGTAGAAAATTGGACAACAAAAAGACCAAGAATGTTTTAAAAAGTTGCAATCATTCAGCAGAATGGCCCATAGAGCTTGAAAACGTAAAATTCACGGGGGTTTCTGACAGTTCACCAGATTTTTCATATATGTCAAGGCACATACTTACCAAGCCTGATCAAATAATCTAGTGTTAAGCAGACTCGGAAAGAACAAAGTGCATCTAGTATGTATGAAAGATTATTTCAGTGCAATGGCTCGGAAAATTGGGTTTTTGTTCGACGAATATTCCTGATTTACAAAAGGCGCATAATTTTCAACAATTGGAAGAGAGTTGTGAATAATTAAGTTAAAAATTAGGGTGTTTCCAAGCCTTGATCCCTCAATAACTGATCTTATTTACATTCAAAACCAATAAATTATTGTGGTTTATTCACCCATTTAATCAGATGGCCAACTTCTTTAATATATTCCACACTAAATTATGCATTTAATCAACAAATATATGCCACTTCGTGTAATCCGTTAACCATTGTATATGTTGTCGTAGAACTAAAAGCAAGCAGTTTTAATAACATAATTCCGGCACCACGATAAAAAAACATGATGTACGGATTACATTAAATCAAAGTGTTGTTGGAACTCTCAGCTTCGGCCCGATGGAAAATACCGTTGGAGCAAAAGTGGGGAATAAGGACCTCAAAGCCAAAAGTACAGGTCGGCTTCAGTGATAAAAACAAAAAACTACTGTGGATGCTGGAAATCCAGAACAAAAACAGAATTACCTGGAAAAACTCAGCAGGTCTGGCAGCATCGGTGGAGAAGAAAAGAGTTGACGTTTCAAGTCCTCATGAGCCTTCAACAGAACTGAGTAAAGTTAGGAGAGGGGTGAAATATAAGCTGGTTTAAGGTTGGGTGGTGGGGTTGGGTGAGAGAAGTTGGTGGGGGGGTGTAGGGACAAGCAAGCAGAGATAGGAGCAGATAATCAAAATAAGTCACAGACAAATGAACAGAGAGGTGTTAAAGGTGGCGATATTATCTAAGCGAAAGTGCTAATTAAGAATGGATGGCAGGACACTCAAGGTACAGCGCTAGTGGGGGTGGGGTGGAAAGATTGACAGGGCATTACAGGTATAGATTTAAAAATAATGGAAATAGGTGGGAAAAGAGAAATCTATGTAAATTATTCGAAAAATAAACAAAAGGTTGGGGGAAGAAACGGAAAGGTATTTTTGGAATAATTTATATAGATTTTTCTTTTGCCATCTATTTCCATTATTTTTAAATCTGTACCTGTAAGGCCCCGTCAGTCTTTCCACCCCTACCCCATTAGATCTTTACCTTGAGTGTCCTGCCATCCATTCGTAATAAGCACATTCTCTTAGATAATATCACCATCTTTAACACGTCTTTGTTCCTTTGTGTGTGATATCTTTTGATTATCTTCTCCTATCACTGATTGCTTGTCCCTACAACCACCCCTCCCAACTTATCTCCCCACCACCCCACCCCCCACCGATCCCCCCACCCCCCACCCCCCCAACCTTAAACCAGTTTAAATTTCACCCTTCTCCTAACTTTACTCAGTTCTGTTGAAGGGTCACGAGGACTCGAAACGTCAACTCTTTTCTTCTCCGCCGATGCTCCCAAACCTGCTGAGTTTTTCCAGGTAATTCTGTTTTTGTTTCGGCTTCAGTGATAGTTTGGCGAAGGGTTCAAAATGCTCAGAATGTTAAACACGTGCAATGTGTTACGGTTTTCGGTGCTAAAACCGATGTTGTACTTAGACTTGAACAGGGTTTGTAGCCTATCACTTAATTATGCAACACTTTGAGGGGATGAGGGGAGAACGTAAAATCTCAAGGTGTCAGAATTAATACGGATGTATGCTCTGTTAGCAGATCTGAAACGTAAGAATTTTTCAGGCTTATCTAAGCAAATGGGAACACTTGGCAGAGTTCGAGTTTTGAGTTGACATGTTTCTCTTCACTGGGAGAAACGGGAAAAAAATGGAAGATAGGCATTGTTATGACTAACTGCTGGCAAAAATTATCGGATGAATGGAAATTATCCTTCAATAACGTCATTCAGATTTTTAGAATTCTGTACGCGTCGAAGTAACGTTACAAATCTGCAGAAATTTGTAAACCCATGCGTCGATGACTGTGCATACTTAAAATCCCCATATTGCAAAAATGCTGACACAAGACTGGGGTTGTTTGAAAATCATTCACAAGACAGGAATAATCATTCATATCCGGTAAGAAAGGAGAGGCAGATATGTTTCCCTCATTTATTTTGCAGGGGCGCAGGGAAAGGGTTTCTGTGTGGGGTGAAGGCAATTTTTGACGTCAGATATTCGACAACGCTGATTAATACAGCAGGGCATTCAGAATAAAATCTATTACACAAATAGAAAGGGAAATGCAGAACTCAAAACCATAACAAACAGTTGAACTGAATAATAGTGCTGCGTGCAAGAACGGAAGAGCACGGAAAATATTTGACTGGAAGGGTATCCTGAGACGATCAGATTGAATATGCCTGGTTTCCATGGTGCCCACATAAGAGAATAAAGCATTCGGAAAGAATGCACGGTTTCTGGATTGCAAATTACAAGTAATTTGTACAACTTTAGATATCAGTATGTTTAAGAATTGAGCAAGATATATTTAGCTGAAATACGAATGGCTATTTTTATTCTCTGCTCCAGAATTGGCCACGTGCAAAAAGTCGTTGACAGATTTAGGTGAGCAAAATTAACTGAAACTATTTAAGGCTCTCAGCTGCAGCCTGCATTAAACCATTTATATGAATTGCAAATATTCGAAGAAAATATTAAAGGCTAAATGCATTTTAAACAAATCTGGTGTGATTTTGTGATTTTTATTGCTCATGGCGAATCATTAACTTGATACTGATCTCAGAACCTGAAGTATACAGTGGACTATCAGACAAAAGTAATGGCTTAAGCGCTGGAGCATTGAAAGCACGCTTCCTGACAATGAATTGCACAGTAACGGATGTCATCACGTATTTGTAAATGCAAAGGTTTAAAATTAGATCGACTATTTTCTGTTCAGAAAAAAATAACGCAAGCCGCTTGCTTAATTGTACATTATTTTGAAACATGCCTTCCTGCATATGGAGAAAATAAATAAAGGTAAGTTGGTTAGACCATTCACTGCTATGAAATAGGCAACATTGAACACATGGTTCTGATTCATTTACACGCATTTTGCCAGATGTTCTACGAAAATATTAGATTACACTTTCATGTAAGGACATCACTTTCCATTCTTAAGAACACCCATTCAGGGATCCATTTGCATTAATACTCATTCTTCAACATTGGCTGATTTGCTGGTCATTTTCAAACACAGTGGGCCAGAGTCTCACTATCTCACTGTTGTTCATTATTAACGATTTCGAAGGGTAACGAAAATAGGGATAATCCAGAGGCGAAACTGAATTTCGAAACTATTTACTAGCTTATAAAGTTCTTATGGGGCATCCTGAGGAATTCAACTGCGCCAATTGAACAAATTTTCCCTTTCCAGTTGTTGCCTATCAATCCAGAGTCTAGCCCCTTGTGAAAAAGAGAGAAAAGCTCCCGTTAAAATTTGATGGCTGAAATTCTACCCGTCTGTATTGCTAAAGCAAAAGGCAAAATTTTAGCGGACTTAGGTGAGGAAAACGTTGCTATTTCTTCGATATTTCGATGATTTTGGATGTCAAGCCACCAAGTTGAATATCTCAACTGTGCATGTCCGAAAGATTTCTTCGACAAATTTCTTCCCAAAATGCAGTTGATCTCATGCAGATATGTGCTATCCTGTCGTAAACCGCCTTTGTGACACAGCCCTGCGCGCTGAGTGAAAGTCTGGCTTCAGCACCAGCGCTTTGACGCTTTTAGGTTTTGATCGCTTACATTTATTTTAAAAAAATGCATAATCCCAAGAGCAGGATCAAAGTACGATTTCACACTAACACAAGGGTATGCATTCATTGTGCTTCCATAACTTTCCAGCCTATTGTGAATTACACATATTATGCACACCCTTAGTGATTTATACCTTCTCATCACTATGATTATGACATTTCTTTCGGTGCACTCCCAACCGTTTTTTTTTTTACTATTTATATTGCTGCATGAAAGAACAACCCCTACCCAGAGCCACGTTTGAGCATCTAAAGTAATGCACCAATCGTCTCCCTCCGCAAGTGTAAACTCACGATAGATGTTGTTTTTGTTGTTAGAGCTTTTGTTGGAGTAACTTTGCCCCACTTTAACTCCACTCTAGCTGCACGCAGCCTCCATTCACATCTGTTGCTAAGAAGCTATTGTTGAGACTGTGGCCTACCTCACTCTGGCCCACATTAACTGCGCTGTGGTTTCCATCAGTCAATAAGCAGCTCTGCCAATGGCCCAGCTGGCAGCGTGTTGCCATATTGTTGAAATTAACAGAGAATTGAGATTGTATAATGACATTCACCCTCAGAACATTACGGAGAAAATAAATTTTGCTACATTTTTGAATAACTTAAACCAATCTCCCACAGAACCGAAGTTGAAGGAAAAAGAGAAAGGTACTTGCTGACGTTCATTCATAATTGCTGGGTAGGAAAGACACCTTCGCTGGCATTGCGGAATATGCGAGAATGCAAGAGCTGCCTGTTGCACGCAATCCCATTGCGAAGGTAATGTTTATAATGTTTAACATTATACTGGATGGAGAAGATGAGGAAGAGGCTAAAAAGCATGGAAATGCTGATTAGGTGACATGCAACATGGTTCTGGGACCTTCTTTTTCGTATATATACAACCATGGACGATTTGGAAAGAAGGGGATGTTTTGTCCTTATAAAATCAGCATTATATGGTTGCAAGGTGCACTACATTAACTCACAAATGCCCCTCTGGCTGCACCTTCCAATCACGGGAACTCTTCCTTCTAGAAGTACAAAGGCAGCAGATGCATTGGAACGCCAGCTTTGGCAAATTCGCGTCCAGGAGTTTTGTCTGCAAGTTGTTGCCATTCATTGCGAATGGGCCTGTTTTAGATTGGAAGAGCATTTGGAAGCAAAGGGAAAAAATGAAACGCTTGAACAATCTGTTGTTTTGAAATAGGAATCAGGAAACAGTTGGTTAGTACTCCATTACACGCGCTTTTCCAGTGATTCTAAAGCTAAGCGGCAGTTGGCAGTTTCAGTGCATGCATTTTAACTGCATGTTTTGAGCGGTGAGTGTGGTCACTTTTTATTTGGTTCATGTGTAAAACGTTGATATGAAATTCAAGTCTTCCCTTCCATTCCCGTCCTTAAGATGAAATTGTGCACGATAGTTAACGGCAAACGGGCGGTAATGATTCTGCTTTCAACTAAAGGAGATGCCTCTTAATCAATTCCCACGGCCATTGCAGGCGATATATGATAGGCTGGCTGTTCATCATCTTCAGCCATTCTTAATTTAAAAAAAAAAGAATGTCCCAATGTTTAAATGCTTTCTCCTGTAATGGACGACATTATAGAATTCTGCCACTTACCCTTTGAGGAACACGGTTACTTCCATATCCCCTAGCATAAATAATAATTCATAACGAGTGCAACCATACTAGAGATTGGGACCAACATAAAAAAATTGCCTGCATCAAAACTTCCAACGATTCGAATTGTGAGGCTTTAACTTCTAGACGTTAACCAATATTATATTTTCGCCTTTGTTCCTGGGGATTTGAAGTTGCAACAAAATCATATTTTTGTCAAATAGTCCGTGGCACTTTTTCGTCTCTTATAATAATCTTTTGCATTGTGGTGATCTATTCCTTGTCAACTATGGTCTCGTTTGGTTCTTGAGCCCCGTTCTCTCATGGCAGAATTTGCCACATTTGCTGGAGAGGTAAACAGCAGGCTGAGCAGCTGCACAGTTCAGAGTTTTGTTTGCACTGTGCCATCCTCTCGATCAGAGGAGCATTTTGTTTCTGCTTGCGCCTCCAAATGCACGTCCAAAGAGTTAGACTTCAGAATTCACACTTGTCAGCGGCAGTCACTACTTTGCCAGAGTCAATATCTGCATCTTCATATCCCGCTTGCTTGTGTCATTGGGGAGGAGTTATTGACGTCCGAGAGATCTTAGCCGGCCTAATTCACCATGCAGAAGTTACACACACAGTTTGGACATCGCAGCTGCAGTTTCGTGCGATGGTTGGTCTGATTTTGGTATCAAGTGAATATTGTTGTTGATGGAGAAGACTACATATGTTAATATAAACACAGCCCCCAGCGTCGTATTTTCAAGAAAAAAGATGGTCAGATGGCCAAATGTTGGTCCGTGACGTTTGTCCTCCAACACTTCTGGTCAAATGAGTTCTATGGCGGTGACACAATGTGCCTATTTGTAGCTGTGTATGTTCACCTCTGTGGTTTGTTGGTGCGGTATTTTCAGTGCAGATTCAATCCCCGATAATGAGTTGGTGAAATTGTTTTTTCCTGTATATCGGGCGATTAAGTTGAAGCAAATTACCGTCGTTTCTGATATAAATGAAGAATCCCTTTGTAAATGAGCTCAGCGCACAAGACAGCAGAAATATAATACAACGGCAACGAGTGTAGATCAGGAGGGGGAAAAAAATCGCCTTGAGTTTGCCTCGGTCCTCAAAGGTTTTATGCAATCGCCTCATAGCCATACCTGTCCATCATGCTGTCATGAACAGAGGGCATCAGTTTGATCAGCTTTGGAAGCCAACCAATTTTCTAAAGAGACTTCAGTAGGCCATTTCTTCTCACATCGTCAAATATCTTGTTGAGGCCGATAAACGAAAATCATTGTTGTCCCATTTGCCCACGCCATTATTCTTGCAGGGTCCAGACTGAGTTGTGCATATCAACTGTTAACTTACAGTAGTGAAACCACCCTGTATATCCGGAGAGTCGTGTTCCTTCGAAAACTGCAGCACGCCAAGGGCATCATGGACAGATTTGTTTCCCCCAAGTTTCTCAGCTGGGCGATGTCTAGACAATTGTTATAGCCCAGGTTCCGGTACAGAGGAACAATCTGTGTATTACGCGAATCGAGGGCAGAGCACACCACCCCCGCACCACTCCCGCCCCTCCCCACCCCCCGAACCCCTTCAGCGGGCAGGGAAGTTCATACAGAGGCTGCTGGACTGATGAGTATACGTGCTTGATGAGTTCAGAAAGTGGGATATCAATAAGTGGAACTAATCCACTCACCTAATATTGTAAGTATTCCACAATAATGAACCCGAGTAACACAGATTTAAATGTTAATCAACTGATTATGCGTTCACTTTGTTCCCTTACAGAGTTGCAAGATTGCAACACACAGATCAAAACTTCAGGTGGGAACAAAATAATGTTTGTTTGCATTTTCCCGAAATTTATAACAGCATAATTCGACTGGACTGGAACCTAACTGCTCCCAAAAATAGAGGAGATTTCAACATTTAATGCGCTGCTTGTAAAGCTACCTATTTCTGTTATGTCAATGAGTTATTTTACGCTGATTCAAGGGTGATTTCGCGTTAGCAAGATATGTTCACAAAACTGGCTACAACATCAAGTAGACATTCCCAGAGTGCATGGAAACAGAAAACATCGTCAAATTATGCTTCTTAGTATATGCACCAGCAAAGAGGAAGGCTTAAACTAGCATCCCGGTGCTGAGAATAGAGAGAGAGAGGGAGAGAGTAAGAGGATGGGCGGAGATAGAGTGAGAGGGGGAGAGAGAGAGATGCAAGCAGAAAGAGAGAGAGATAGAGGGGTGGGGGAGTGGGGGGAGACGGACAGAGTGGTAGGAACAGTTATTTACCAACGTCCAAAAAAGAGGAACTAGAAATGGGCTGGCAATGATAAAGCAATGCAAATCACCGATGCAGATGGCGCCAGAATTGGAATATTGCTAATGTATTTGAGAATCAAAATGCTGGATAAAATGTCGGAGAAGCAATGGAGCACTGATATTACGTCAAAAATACCATTACTTTCTTAGAAACATTAATGGGAAGACAATAGTTATCTTTTATATTTCGTTATTGTGTAATATTTGATCCTCGGGACGAGCAGGTTCGACGGGGGCAAAAGTCATTGCTAAACTGCAATTTGGTTTGTAACTTTTATGCATTGTCCTCGCGGGAAGCCGCACAAGATAATTCTTAATGGTCTATTTTCTCCACCTTACATGTAATTGATTACAATGTGCAATACATAATAGTACGTTGAGTCCCACCACTGTACTTTGCTTTTTTGCTCTCAACTCGGGAAAGCTCCCAGCTTAGTTCTGCTATCGGTAGCAGCAGATCTCTCCATTCGCTGTTTTCACATGCTTGCACAGTATCCCTAAATATACACACGCTAATTCACCTCAGCAAATCCCTCTGATGGCGTATTCTACGTTTTCAACGAACTTTGTCTACGTACATTATTCTCATTTGCCGATTTAATCTGTTTGTGTGTGCATGTGTGAACATATTTACTTTAACCGATCTCTGTCTCAAATAGGAACACATTTCAAACGATTTAACGCAATAATTAGGTCACAAACACATGTTAAATATCAAAATGTTCCTTCTAAGCTTTATATTTCAAATATCATAAAATGCGTTTCTATAGTGCATCTATAACTTTTCAAAACATATAGCTAGCATTACTGTACACAATGTATCAAATGTGACATAACAAAGAAAAAAGAAGCATAATGCAGCAACGACAAACCGACAATAATATAAACATAGATTATGTTTAATAATATATTAGACATATAATAATATGTATATTAAAGTGAGACTAAAATAATAATGTTGGGAGATTTGGCATTGTTCGTTGAGAGTGAAACAGACTTAAACTTTCACTTCTTAGAACTTTCCCCATGTACTCATCCATTATGGAGGAGAGTTTAGCATATCTTTCAGACATTTCAATAAACTAAATGGAGCCCTTGGGTGATTCCACATGCTTCCTTTAATCAGTACTGACGTGGATAGCAATGTCCATATGTAGATTCACAAATTGTTTTGCTACTTTCCTATTTAAAATTATAATTCCTAGAAAAACAAAAATAACTGTTTCATGAACAACAATTGATAACTTAGTTGCATCTAACTTGAGATGCGCTTCCATCCTACAGGGCCACAGTTCAAATTTATTGAGTTTTTTATTATTGCCATGTTGAGCAATCATGCTCAATGTATATATTTCTGATGGTCGCAAACTTAAAAAAAATGCCTCTTGCATTTCAATGTTCAGTATTCATTATTAGTCCCGTTATATTTCGATGATAGAGCTTAAGATTTACCACAAGAGCGTGAAAGTGTTTTTTGCATTATTGCGATCATATAATTATTTACTAACAAAAATCAAAAAAATGTGTTGTTGGTGGCAACTCACCGCATCATTAATTTTCAACAGCGGAAATAGTACTTGTTGTTAGAGGAGTTTGGTGATTAATACTGGTGCCTTCCTGTGTATCACTTTGACGAAACAGGCGAGTCCTCCAGCCACCGTCGAATATGCAAACAAGGAGAGAATAATAATAATTTTAAAATAATAATACAGCTTAACTGCACAAATACCTTAAAAGTGCCAACTCTCAAGTAAAGTTCTGGCAGTACACCAAGTTCTATATATCAGGCATATGTTTAAAAGCTTTGTCAAGCATTCCCGTGCTAAGGAAACCTTTTCAGAAGAAGGATTAGAATATTGCAAAAATGGAAGGCAACTTCAGAGAATATGGTTCGGCAGCTGTAGGCACTGCATGAACTGAATTTCGATGAAGAACGCAATTTCACAAAGCACCAAAAATTTGCGAACACTAATATCTCGGAGTATGTGTTTTTACGGTTGCAACAGTCAAAAGGAATAGGGCATCACACCGCCTTGGAAGCTCTATAATTCACCCTCTTTCGACTCTAAGCCAACACGTTATTTTGAATGCAGTGTCGCACTTCATAGGCATGTCACCTTCCTGAAATCCCTGATTTAATTTCCGCTCAACGTTATTAATTTAACCAATACTTAAATGGCACAGCGAGATATTTAATACCTGTTTTGTACATCATAGTGAGGCTTAAGCAAACAGTGTGGCTAACCTAGTTTGAGCCTACGTCAAAGCAATCAGGATGGTCATAGGAAATCGAATCCAATCCTTGCTGCTGAAATCATTTGGTTTCATCAATAATTGTTGGCGGATATTTTAGAAAATGCATTTGCAGCACATAAGAACACAAATGTCATTGAGAATAATAAAGTTCAGTTTCACCGTACACAGAGTGATGAACTGAATTTGATATACTTTATTTCGAAGCTGTGCAAGTGACCACGTTCTGGTGTGAATCAGGACGGACTCTCAACTTAAATTTGAAGAGTGCTTGTGATGTAACAGTTCAGTCTGCAATATTTTAACAAAATGTTGGGAGAAAATAACATGAGAATCTTTCAGAATGAATATGGAATTAGGAGCGTTATATCTTTGGACATTTCCAGGCTTATCAGTGTAAATGCAAACGCTTGGCAGAGTTCCATATTAGGGAGAATATGGTTCAATCCTCTGGAATAAATGGAGAAACAGCACAACGTTGATACAGGCCATGAATACCGACTGCCAAAGACCATCAGATTAATGAAACATATGTATCGGCGATATTACTCGGGCCCAAATCAGTTTAGAGAGATAGAATTCTACATGCTACTACTAACGCCGAACATTTATGACACACTCCTATACCGATGCGTCAAATAAGGTAAAAATTCGCACAGCGCATCAAATGAAATTGCACGTCAGGGGAAGTTTCAAATACATTGGGTGAGACCACAGTGACAATAATTATCCAATACATGATGCAGACAAAAGAAGTGGCAGATCTAAATTGTGTAAAACAAAGCAATTAACACAGAAAAGTGAAAGGACGTAATGAATACAGATTGGAAGAGTCAGAGATGTTTGTCTAGATATTGCAGGATGGTTGCCTACTGTACGAAGAGTTCAGATGGTGGAGCAACAACAGGTCAGAGTTTGCCATGGCATGAGATTAAGTAGCATTTGTAAGATATTTCACTGTGTATAACATATCGAGCTCTACCATTACTGGAAGGCATCAAATGGAATCTGCCTCTGTGGCAGATTTGTACATAAGGTACATTTGAAAGTAAGATAATTCGCCCAGCTCTCCAACACTTTATTGCAGCTGATGATGACCTCGGCTAAATTGTGCTGAATAGAGCCCTTTGCTTATTAACCTGTTGATGTTAGGGTCACTTTATCGATGTCCCTGAAGTTCTCTCTCTTACAAGGTATCTGGATATTCAAGCACAATTATGACCAATAACAATTCGAAGTATTTTAATTTGGGCGGCTCTCAGTGTATTTTTTTTTTCTTATCGCTTGAATCCCTCTTATAATTAATGACAGAGGAATGGTTGACGTCAGTGATAGATTCCATCTCAGTGATGATACTCTCGAATCAAGTCACCACTTTTCTGCACTTGCTTCCCAAATGTTTTGAGTGAAATCGTTTACATTGTGTATTTAAGTTTGTTATGTATCGCACATGCAGTATGTTTAGGAATGCCGAACAGCACGTATCGAATCGAGTCACGGGCCTGTGTATTTTTTATCGGGGGAGGAAGAAGGACTGACAATCAGACAAGGGCGACGTCTCAGCTTTGAATAAATAAATTCATCGTCAAAGGTTGCATACGCGCGCTAATACATTCCTGGTGGTGATAACATCAGGTGGTATCATTGGCCTCATCGAGGATGGCCCCAGGGGACATTGAGGTTTGGTTTATTTTTAAATAAGGTGTTGCTAATGCAGCATTCCTTGTAACTCAAAGCTCACATAGTCTCGGACTGTTGACATTTACCTTTCCCAAGCTAGGATATAAAAGGGAGGAGGACCGTATTACATTGTCTGCTCCCAGTCCTGCGGTGAGGTCCCCCAGTATGTGATATGTTCTGCCTAATGGTTGCTGCTAATAACAGTGTAAAGTTCGTCACTGACCTGGTCTTTCTCTTCTCTATTGGATCACAAATTTGGAGAACAGACACTCGGGTGTTTAAGCAGCCGTATCTCATACGAAACGGTTGGAATGAACACCTTCCAGAACATTTGAAGGTGGAATCATCAAGTAGAGTGATTTCCTCATTGCTATAGTTACAGTTCTTGAAGTCACTGCCTTGCACACACGTTTCCTCTCAATTTTCTCCCCGATAAATTAACTTGCATCGCTTTCTTTCTTCATTCTTCTTTCAGCGATATACTGCTGCCAAACCTGGCTATTTATTGTAAAAAAAAATTGAAGTTCCCTGTCAATCATCGTTCGCTATGTGCTTGGTATCAAGCAGCTGCAAGTCGCCGGACATTCCTGCGTGCGTGCAAAAATGCCCCAACTTGCATGTTTTTGACATTCCACCCTCTCTCCCTCGCTCCCTCTCTCTCTCTCTCTCTTTCTGATTTGCTTGATTTTGCACTGCAGTGGATTTTGTCCAGTTGCTGAAAATTCTCTCTATTCATCAAGCACCCATTGGAACTGACAGACGTTCAGGACTCAAGACATTTTGGGGCGTGGGGCTCTAGCTGAACATTAGGATGCAATAGTTTCTCCCGCCGTCGTATACACCCAATAGGACCTGTTCTTTACGACAATCATTTAGCGCTATGCACTCTTGCTTGCTGTTTTTCAAAATCTGATAACCTTCTGAAGCTGTTTCGTATGGCGCTCCCCAGGGTGCAAGCCTGCGGGAAAATTATGTAGATGTTGGGATGCAAAAATATTAGGGTCTGTATCGCCCTCATGCCGGCTTCGTGCAATGGAATGTAAATTGATTGCTTTATATTGGTGAATGATTACATGTTTAGACATCAACCCACCTTTGTTGTCCATTCCAAGTTTCTTTTTTTGGCAAATTTTCCCAGGGATGCCGAGTCAGTGGAGTTATTTGCTCAGAGGTGGAAATGAGGTTCATACGTAACAGGCCCTGTCCCATTAGCAATGACCATGCACACTGTAAACTTGACAGCCGAAACTCCTCGGAGTTCCCTTGAAGCTTAGCCTGGCGTGGCTATGGACACATTTTTCGTATGACGCCACTAGGAGCGACAGCTGAGGATCCGCCCATGCAGAGTCTTTATACTGGTCAGGGAAGACTTAGACATTTGGCTCTTTCTTTTAGGGTTTCTGCTAGTCAGCGAAGTCAGCTGAAAGTGAGAAGTAACGTAGTCCACAAAAGTGGAAAGCACGTTAAAATTTTTTTACCCAAACACTAGATTCACCAGGGAAATCTTGTTGTATACCTTGCTAGAAAATAACAAGTCGAGTTAAAAGGAATGTGATATTTCACTGATTTCAGGTTCTATTTCAGATGCTGGATGAACAATGATCAAAGTCCCGAAACATCCTTGGAGATTAATCTGTTTACCATGGGCAAACTTATTTTAAGTACTATTCTCACTGCATTTTCAGGGTGAATCTCCAAATCCGGTACTGGCAGGCTGCTGCTGTATGGGCTGCATCATCTATCTGGAGAGGCGTTACATCACTTACCCAATAAAAGGAACACAAATATCTGAGTCTCGTCATTTCGGGGATTAACAAATTTCTTTATCCCGCATCCTAGGGCAAAAGGCCACAACATATCACTTTGAAATGTAACAGCAATCACTTTTTTCATGTTTTATTGGAGAAATAATTGGGAAATCAGTTAAAGAATTAGGCGCGGAAACATTTTGCTTTCTAATTGATTACGTGTTTTATTTATATTGAGCTCATTAAACATCGGTGAGTTGGTGGCGTAGTAGTGATGTCAGTGGGCAGAGGTCAAGGTTGACGTTCTGTATGGCATGGGTGTAAATTCCACAATGGCAGCTTTGGATTCAAAATTCAATTAATAAAATCAGGCATTGAAAACCATTCTCTGCAATAGTGACCATAAATCTATCAGAGATTGTCATAAATAGCCTTCTGGATCATTGATATCAATTTAGGCAAGGAAGCCTGCAATCCATTCGTCTGACTCTAGACCCGCAGCAATGTGATTAACTTTTACCTGCCTTCTGAAATGGCCTATCCAATCATTCAGTTCAAGCGCAATTAGGGATGGGCATCAAATGCTGGCCACGCCAGAGACGCCCACACCCCATGAAAGAATCCAGGAAAAAAAATCTGTTGGAATACTCCAAGTTTCATTAATCCTCCACCTTGTATTCCATTAGTTGCATGGGTCTCTGTTCAGCACCGGCTCAAATTATACATAAATCAATGAACAATATTAAAAAATCCTTCCAACAGCTTTGCATGTGTAACACGGTGTAGTTACATCAATATGCATGATCTAAGCACTCTTTGATTGCTATAATCTTGTGCATTGACAGCTTTACCTGTGCAGCATTTCGAAGTTATTCTTATTAATTACGGTATGCGTCTGGGTGCGCATAATAACATGGAAAAATAGGGCTTAGCTGCAGGAGTGAGCCACTCGGTACTTCAACCTGCTCCACAAATCAATAGCATCATGGTTGACCTGGATGTTGCCTCAGCTCGACCGACCACTCAGGTCCCAATCACCCTTGATTACCTTACCAATCAATGTCTAGCTCTGATTTGAATAACGTGACGTAACCAATTTCCACTGCCCTTTGTGGAACAAATTTGCACATACCAACGGAATTCTGAGAGAGGAAACAATCTGCACGCCTCAGTAGTTATAAGGACACCCCTTATCAATAAACAACATCCTCTCGTTCTAGTCTCCCACATAACCGGGAACAACGCACGTGTATCGACCCTGCCATGTCCCCTCAAAATTCAAAATGTTTAAATGCGATCAGCTCTCCTTCTTGCACCTTCAAATGCCTATAGGTCCAACTTGTCCAACCTTTCTTTGTAGGGTAAGCTCTTCAGTAAATCGAGTGAACTTTCTCTCTAATGCCTCTAAAGCAATTAGATCTTAAAGAACAGGACACCCAAACTCTCCATAATATTCCAGATGGGATCACACAAATGCCCTAGACAGGCTCGATAAAACATATCTTAGTTGACATTGCACTATTCTCGCGATAAAGGACAGCGTTCACTTTGTGTTCCTGATTAATTGTCCGACTTGCATACTAACTTTTTTTTAAGCTTCATGTTCCAAGACACCCAGATCCCTTTGTACAAACGAGTTCTGTAACCTCTTAATATTTAAATAGTATACCATTTGACATTCTTCCTGTCTAAGTGTACAAGTTCACATTGTCGCACATTGCACACAATCTGCCAAATTTTTGCCTACTCACTTAACCTGTGTATATCGCTTTTAAGGCTCTGGGTATCATTTCGGCAACGTACCACCCTGCATATCTTTTTGCCTTCTGCATATTTAGCTACCGTAAAATCGATCCTAACATGCAAATCATTTATAAAGATTATAAATATTTGAGACCACAACACTGATCCATGTGGCACTCCTCTAGTTATAGCTTGGTGAACCAAAAAACGCACACTTCTGCCTCTACTGTCTGCTTCCTGCTAGGTAACCAATAAATTATCAAGTCAAACATGTTACCACAACCCAATGTTGCCTTACCTTATCTTGTATTTTTGATGTGGCAACTTATCAAATGCCTTTGGAAATTTAAGAACAGAACACCTAGAAGTTAAATGTTATCTAACTTGCTTGTTACTCCGTCAATCGAAAAATAAACACACTCTCCTGAATTAGGTAAACACGATTTCCACTTCAAAAAGCCATGATCGCTCTGTCAGTTTGCATTATGATTTTATAAGTATCCTGAGTAACATAATTAATAATGGATTCTGGCAATTTCCATGTAACAGTTGTTTGGCTAATTGGCTTGTAGTTTCCTCCTTTGACGCTTAACATATTAAGCCAAATATCTATTTGAAGTGACACATGTTATATTCTTTGGAACATATTTATGTGCGTGATCAAATTGAATAATTTTCTTTTCCTCAGAAGAAGAAACGTTGAAACAAAAAAAAGAAATGTACTTGCTCGCACGGGTCGCTAAATTCAACCACGTGGTTGCGCAGCATTAAGAATAGCCCATTGGTGGCCCTTTACAATCCGAAAATATCATTTTGGTCAGTACCTAATCAAGGGCTTGTTATGTATTATATTTGATTGTTTATATTTTCTTCCATTAAGGGGTCTTGTATATTTCTTAGATGAATGAAGCGCCCATTTTGTCACCACAGCGAATGTTGTTGCTGAAAATGAGTAAAAATGGGTAAACAATGAATTGAAAATGGACCAATGTATTTAATCTGCGACTTATCTCCAAGGTTTGCCAGGAGCAGTAGCCTGGTGACCAATATTCAATTCTGGTAATTCATGTGCACGTGTCGAGTGTTTCGGACAGATTGTTGTTTATACACCTGGAGTTATTAGGACCACTGCAATCAAAGATATTCAACATTTCCCACAGTAAGGTTTCCAATTAATGCAACATTGTTGTCAGATTGCAACCTAATGACCATAAAGTTAGGTAAGGGGAATGTAATGCTTTTATTTATATAATAGATGCATGAGCAGCTATATGGTTATATTTCACTCGCTTGTCTGGACCATCCAGTTGCATTAGAACATAACTTACGTCAAAGATGGAAAGAAGAAGTGAAAACGGAAAGAAATACGTCTTAAATCAAACATTTCAGTTACACTCATGTGTTGTTTTCTTTTTTTTAATGTTGCTGCAAAGTGTCCCCGGCTGAGGCTCAGTCCACATATCTGGCTAAAAATCAGTTCAAATTCCGCGAATTCGCAAAGCGCAACAACATATTCAAATTAGGTTTACTCTGTTATTCGCAAGAGACAATGCCAGTAGGTCAATTTATTTGCATTAAAAGATGACAGAGCGACTATTGGAAGCCAAAGTATCGTCAAATGCTTCAATATAATTTAACAGATGAAGATAACTTGTTCGGAATGGAGTGCTGGACATCCGCCACCAAACCCATTGTTTTGGTCGTCCATTAATACAACAATCCTATTGTACAAACTCCAAACTAGCACAGGTTATTCAAGGCATCAGATTCTGAGGGAGCAATTAAGTCGACGTAAACCAGGATCTCAATTCAGCGCAAAACGAGAGAGAGAGACAGAGAGTGATACTGAAATCAGGGCAGGGGAGAGGGGAGGTGGTAGGGGGGCTGAGTGGAGGGTGTCTGTGGGGAACAAAGCAACATATGTTTATTTGGTAAAGTACCAAAATAAAGGAGATGAAGGCAAGGACGCCAATGGTTCAGGCGCGGATGAAACCAAAATTGTGGTGACGTAGAGATTTTAGAGAGTTATAAGATAGTAGAAAAATGCAGAAACCGAGCCCTACAGTGATGTCAAATAAATGTCGTCTTTTGTTTTCATGTTTGTCTTATTATTGTACCTTGGAAAGAGCCAACTTCAGCTGGGCAAAACTGAATATAAAACTGGAATTTTCATGAATAAGTTCATGTGCATGATCTTGTGGGAAGGCCTTCGGAGGGGTTGCTTAACAGCCGTCTTCTGCAGCTTAAACATTTTTTTTTCTTTTCTCTGTACAAATCAAATACACGTCCAAACCTGCAGCCCAGCATTTAGACTCAAATCGAATATCACTCCGCATATTTTCATTTACCAGCAAAACTTTCTATTCCATATATTCACTGATGATCACGAGCTCCACCCTTTCAACAAAAAAAAAAGCACTCCCTCCACGTTTCAAATTTAACACGATTCATCTTTTCAACACACAATTTAAGTCACACAAAGACATTAAAAAAAAGTCTCGTGCTCTCCTTGTTTTTTTTTTCTGAAGGCCAAAATCTTACAAATCAGGTGTTGGCCATGCAACTATATTTTATGCGCCTCTATACATTAAATGACATATGCCAAACAGTCTCCAGCACACTACAACAACTGCAGAACAGCCAATAAAAAGAAACAGAATGCAATTAATGGATGTCTAAAATAATACCAGAAAATGCTACGAATTCTCAGTAGATTTGGAAGCATCTTTGAGAAGAGAAGCAGAGCAAACAACTGAGATCTCTGATTTACTCCCGCCCCCCACCCCAAAGAGTGCTGATACATATTTGATACCAAGTTAGGATTATATTCCTACCTTCCAATGCTATAGTCTGTGAGGTATTTGATTATATTAAGTCTTGTGCTGTATGAATTGTTAATTTCAAAGCAATCGTAAAATAATATACAATAACAAAGTATTTTTTGTTGTTTTAACATTACTATGTAGATCAAGACACTTACGTGATGAAATTAGGAGAAGGTTTATTTGAAGATAGAATGATAAACTAATGCATACGTCTACTGATGCAGAAGTCCTGGGTTGAATATTTACTAATTAGGAAATATGGTAAAAGAGCTGACGTGATTACCTAACTAACTCAAACCTTCCCAGCTTAGAAAGGACAAACTTTACAGACTCAGGCGAAGCTGACAGTGATCAGTGCTTCGAATTTGCCACGTGAGATGTCATGCAGAGGATATACCTATCATTATTGACAGGGCAATGGCAGGCAAAAAGGTCTCCCTGAAATACACCTTTGAAGCTATGAAGTGAAGGTACCTCATGTCGAATGGAACCTGTTGTAATTCTGCAATTGGGCACTTGCATAATTGAAGTGTTTTATTGGTTTTTATTTGTCTGCGTACATTGTCTATCAGATGCAACAGTATAAATTGTCACTGTGTGTTAACTGTTACCCAATTCTGCACAATTGTACATTAATTGCACAATCTCATCTCAATGTTTTTTCAAACCAGAGCGAACCGGAGCTATTACATAGTATCTGATTTGAGGCTGATCTCACATGCTTCCAGCAACATGATTGTGTTTTTAAACATACATTCCTCTGAGTATAACCGAACCTTAATAAAATAACGATTTGATTAATAACCAAGGCTTTCATTATAAACTAACTGAAGTGCACTACTTAGTGCTAGGTGTGCTTTAGTTTTTTTTTTCACTCAGTCGATTCTCTACAGTGCATTTGTTTGCACGTGCTGTTTCATGACGGTCGTGTGAAAGATTTAATAACACAGCAGCATTTTCTTTTTACTTAAAAATAAAGACAAATGAAAACAAACATTCGCTTTTAAATGTAATAAATCGATAGATATAAAAGTAAAAAATGGAATAGTCCATAGTCAGTGCAGGTGCAGGCCCGTTTTGTTATAAATTTGAGATGTAGATTGACTAAACTATAGATCGTGAGGCAGTAGAACCGGTTCTGCAACTGTGATAGCTTTCTGGTCAAATCTTTGGAGACACTTTTAGCAGGTGGAATCAGGCGCCATTGGAAGGAGAGAACGTTCCTTTCTTCTGGTACTGAAGGCGGACTCTTTCACATCGCCTGCTTACAGAAGAGACCACGGCTGTTTATATATGTATTCCACTGTCCATCTCTGGGATGTGCTCACGTCAAGATGTTTTTTAAGTGAATCTGACCGTTTCATTCTTATAAGAATGCTTTTGGCAGGAAGATAAGATGACCACTTTTTTCACGTAGCATATAACAATGCTCGGACAACTCGCAAAGAAGACATCGACACTAAATTGGCCCTTCTTCCAGTTATGGCTACTATTTTTGCGGTTTAAACAGGCCAACGCATAATTGCATTCTTATAATAAGGCGTCAACAAAATCTGTTTTTTCCTGGAAAAAAACAATGAGAAACATGATTCCATTAAAGTTTGTCAGTTGCCCTCTTGGAAGAGTAACCCTGTCTAAATTTTACAATTCTATTTGGTAATTAGGATACATTTTGAATAGTTTTTTTGCGAAACAAGGTGTAATGTATTTTTTTAGCTTACCCTTTATTATTTCTTCTCAGTAATATTTAATATTATAACTGCACGGATTACCATTTGTCAGTCAACTGTTCTGGTTGTTGCAAATCAGGCAGTAAGACTTAAGTTGCGCAGATAATTTTATAAAGGGCAGGTACAAACTGACTCCTTTGGCTCGTTGTTAGAACAACATGAAGGCTTATCTTTGTGCGATAACCACAGTGAATGTAATATGAAAATAGTTATTAAAGTCACAACTAAAAATCCGTTCCGTAGGCCCACTTATACGCTCAATGAATTAAATACACTCACTGGATAGTTTCTATTTGGTCACACTGCTCCGTGTCGCCACTTTTAGTCATGTGCATATTTATATTCCCCCATGCTTTCGGTACACTATGCAATTTAATTTCATAAGCTAAAAATAATATATGACACCTTATTGTCATTAAAAAAACACAGTTCTTCACTGTTACTGGCCCTGATATTCACTTTCCTTCTACATGCCTCTTCTGCAAATGTATTAATATATATGGACATTGTATTTTTTGCAGTCAACCTCGGTTTTTGCTGTTCAATAGGTGTGTTCCCAATCGAAAATATGATAAGATAGAAAAATCATCAATTCAAACTGAAATAATTAGTTGAATAAGAACAGAAAAGCAACAAAGATGCAAAATACCGGTATTCATTATTCGTTGCGGAATATTTCAAACTGTGTGGTTGTATCTTACAGCATTAACCAGGGCAGCTGTTTGCATCTTTAAGAACATTTAGTTATTGTCCGATATTGAAATTATGCTTTGTGGTATAAAATCACGTGTTGTTTTACAGCGGAAACAATAGATGCAGTAAGAAAAGGTAGGAGGTTCATTCCACTGCTATCCCCATTTATCGAATTGAAAACTCTCTTTGTAGAAAGTTGGAAATCAAAAAAGAGCGAGTAGAAAACTAAGCATTTCAACAATGCAACAGAACGATTCAAAGAGCATGAAAGCACCAAGAAATAAGGCTCTGCCAGTAGCCCAGCTCTGATCAAACAGATCACATATAAGAAACTTGACCGAACAATTTGCTGTAAAGAAACATTTTAAGGAAGGAGAGAGATCTATGGGACAGGACCGGCAATTTCAAAGCATGTCACTTGGGAGTTGTAGGCGCTGTTTGGGCGGATAACCTGGATTCTCAAGAGGCCCAAATCATGGGAAAGCCAAGATTTGGAGAGGTAAAAGTTTGCAACTTAACAAGGAAGCATTGGAGGCAAAACATTGCCGGCTACATAGTTGGTATTTTTCAGAGTCCAAACTTATAAATTATTACAGTGTGATCGTTTATTTCATAAGATAGTCGACTTCCTGAAATAGCTGCTTTATTTTCTGCTCTAAGTTATTCATCCAATGAAAAATTAGATGGTACCGCTGGAAATCTGGTAACCACAGTGTATGTCGTATTATGTCTAAAACATATAGAGTGGAAAACATAGCTTGCGTTCCCAAAAACCTCAGGAATTTATAGGGTTGACATACTAATTATGGATCAAATAATGTGTCGCTCCCTCAGCTTCTTTGCTATGAACCAGCCCTTTAGCCGTCCGCTCCACGAACAAAAAAAAACTATCACAGTGCTCATAATACATTAAATCAACGCGTTAATATTGGAATGATAAGACTAAATCACCGATAGGGTGACAAAATAGCGTTTAGAAAATGCGGTTGCTGTACAGGTGAGGAACACCAAAGTCAGTGCAAAAAAGATCGACTTCAGTGACACTGAGACGAAGAGTTCAAATTATGCAGAGTGCTAAACTCAACTTATGACTTGTTGTGTTTTTTCAAATCTGTAAATTGTGGCCAGATAATTGCCAGGCACGGGGGCTAGGATCGGCATTTGCCATAGATTTTGAAAGGATATTTTGTTGTATAATTTCAGAATACAGTAATTTGAGGGCTAATGGGGAGAACATCAAGATTTAAAAGTTAGTAAAGTGTTCTCGCAGCGTGTAATTGTGGGGAATTTCCGGCCTTATCAAAGTATGGGAAAACTGGTTGGCCGAGTTGAGGTTTCGAGATGAAACGGTTTCACTTCTCTGGAATAAATGGACGAACAAAGGAAGATGGATAGGGGAGATTAATAATGGCAGGCAAAGATTCTCATATTAATAAAGCCTATTCTTAATTGACGACATTCAGCCAAAATCAAATTAGGGCGGTACAATTATATACGCGTATAAATTATATTTAGCTTCTCCTGTATATGGATAAACCTGAGTGTTCAACACAGCTCATGGTTAAAATGTCTATTTTGTCCAAAGGGTTTACGCGTCATGGAGGGAGGGGAGGGGGTTGGGGATGGTAGATAATGCAGAATTAATCATACATGTGCGGTAAGATTTAACTGGCAGGTATCATTTCATTGCTTGTTATACAATGGTGAGCGAAAACATATATTTGCCTGTGTTGGGTGAAGAAAATTTTCGAATGCAAGTTTAAGACAGTCACTTATTAATAAAATAGGACAATCAAAAATAATGTATTTAAACTAATAATAAGCAGGATGTAGAGCTTGCAATCATACGAAGTCGCCTCCTTCCCTATTGGGATCCCAAGATAGCTGATTTACATATGTTGCTTTTGTTTTTTCTGTCCATTGCAGTCTCTATCCTCCTTTTAAACTCAAATGGATTTGAGCTCAGTGCCCACCCAAATCTACCACCACCGCTGCTGCACTTTAAGCTCTGAGCTACCTCCCTCATGTCCACATTCACTCCACTGTCCCGGCAGTTATTCTCTATCCAGGTCTCCCGCCACCGCAGCTGCTAGGCTGTACCCTTATTGTGGTAACTAATATAAATAAATGAGAATGCACATTGCCATTGATGTTTTAAATGCCACGAAAGATGTAAGAATTTGCCATTACGACTTGGATTCTAGAGAATAACAGTGCTACATGCAAGAGTGCAAGGCACGTTCATTAGGAAGGATTGACTGGGAGGGTATGGTGATACGATCAAAATATATGTTTAAGGAGAGTATAAAGTCGACACTGCAGGGGGAAACAAACAGGTCGAAAAAATTCACTGTTTCTGCGTTTTAAATTATAAGAAACTTGTAGAATTTTGGAAACCTTTATGTTTTTGTGGCAAAAGAAATCTATGTTCAATTCAAATACAAAGTAATCACTTTCCCTCTGGTCCAGAACTAAACACGTGCAAAACATCGGTAAAAGAGTTAGGTGAGCAACAATCTATGAACATGTTTAAATTTATCGACGTTAGAGCCCTTTTTATCCAGTTATTTTAATTTCAAGCAGGTTAAAAAGAATAATACAAGATAAATGTGTTTTGAACCTGTTCATTGTGATTTTGTAAACTCATAGCAAATCACGAAGTTGACGTTGTTTTCTGTAACTGTACAATACGCAAGAAAATCATGAAAAACAGCTTATAACGGTGAAACGTTGAAGACGTTTCCTAATACAGTTACTGATACCATAACATTTTTGAACATATGACAATTTATAAATTCATTGGCTTGCAAATAGCTTTCATTAACACAACATTCTCTGGAAATGTATGTTCTACCCATCAGAAGGAAAACTGGCAGAAAAAGGCAAAGGTAATGTGTTGAAACAATTCACTTGCGTACAATATTTAACATTTAACACGTGGTTATGATTAATTACACACAATTCTCTAGTAACACGTAAAAACAGCTTCACGTGACCTTAAATATTTATATGATCATTAAATTCGATTTTTCAAACCATGTGTTTTTCAATGCGATTGCAATGTTATTTTAATCTCAAAACTTGTACCGCTGTCTGTGCCATAGTCACACTTACTGACTGGAGTCTCAATGCCTCACTGCTGCTAAGTATTAATGCTTTTTAAGAATATTGGGTCTCATGAAAATTCAGAGGGAATCTACAATTCAAAACAATTTGATTTCTTGGGAAGTGTTGTTTGCATATGCGGAGGACTGAAAGAAGCCAAAACAATACAAGCGTGTCTTTTTATTTATAAATAATACGCCGCATAACTCGTTTTAAAGAAGGAAAGCTGTCACAATTGTTGCTGTTATAACTATTTACTGAAAATTCTATCCGTCTGTGTTGCACAATTAGTTGAAGCATCTGCAGCGGATTTAGGTAAGGAAAGTTCTTGCTGTTTCTGTGATGCTGTTTGGTCGTTTATTGTTCCATGATAGACAAAAAAAATGTATTCGCTCCACTCGGAATGCACCAATGAATTTTAGCCAAGTTTGATCTATAGATCGACTTGGGGTCATTTGCTATCATGTCCGAAGCCACATTCCCCATCCAGCCATGCGCTCGCTGAGTGTCTGACATCAGCTCCACCGCCAGCAGGCTGTTAAGATCTTTATCCTTGCTTGTCTTTCAACACCACAAAGAGCAGAATGCAAGTAACGTTCAGGCCACCAAAACCTTCATCCAGCCACTTCTGGCCACGCATACTTCGCCAAAACCTGTGTGTTTTTCACTTGTATATGCTCCTGCTTCTGGCATTTCGTTCTTTACACTATCAGTCCTCCTTGACATTGCCGCATGGTAACGGCCACACAATCTTCATATCCCCACAGTTGGTGCTTGTGCGCCTGCCTTAAAGCGGAATGTGAACACAGGGAAGCTGTCTTATTAATGTTACTTTTGTTGGAGTTCGTTAGAGTCTCAGTTTAAACTCAAATGTAGCTGCACTCCGTCTCCAACCTCATCTGTCGCCACCGCTGTTGCCGATGATTCTCTGAGCTGTATCTCTGTTGTCCACGTTGACTCAGCTGTCGCTGCGCTCAGCCTGTACCCAGGCCTCCCGCCACAGCAGCTCTCAGGCTGTATCATTATTGTTCTGACGAATAATGAAGTCAAGTTGGATATTGTCATGCATGTGTCAAATATCACGAAATTAAAGAATTTACCATCACAACTTCGGGAAACTTTGGAGACGATTTTTTTATACAGTTAAATGTATTAACGCTTTTCCCTCACAGAAGCAAAGTTGAAAGAAAAAGAGAAAGGTACTTCCTGACACTAGTCCACAATTAATAGGAAGTAAAATAAGATTAGTTTCCGTGTAATAACGCTGTGGCCGCCATTTGCACCCAAAATATCATCATAGGGAAGTTAGGTCTGCTGGTTTATATTATATGTACGTTTTCGATTTATAGTTATTTTGAGCCCCGTGGAAAATGTCTTGACAACCGCGCATGCCCACTTATTTTCCAATTGCTAAGTCCTTTACTACTGATAGACAAGTCTACACGTAAAATTGATAAATCTATCCTTTTTTAAAAAAAAAAATCAATTAAGGTTCATTCCCTAGGCTGGTTAGGAAAAGTATCATTGAGACAAATGTTCACTTCCTGGCAAATCCGGGGCAATTTCACATGCGTTAGTTACCAGTCATTGTAACGCAACTGGATAGCTTGGCTGGCCTTCACGAACCAGTCATCGTAACTGCCCACAATAAGAAATCAAGATGGAACCGAGTTTATGTTACGCAAATACCGTATACAACAGTTGAATGGTCACAGAATCAGTTGAGAGTAAGAGCACTTCATTTATGTATCAAGTGTATGAATAGCTACATGTTGTGCCGGTTTCCGCAAATTATTTTCACAACAATCACGCTGAAGGGAACTGGACTAGATAAAAAAACGACTTCTGGAAAGGGTTTATATGTGAGTGTGTTGGGTGGAAAAGGCCGGGGAGGGGCTGATAACGAGACGATCGACGAGTATGGATACAGATTGTATGGATGAACATATCAGAGTTGCCTGCAAATTGCCGACTTTTCATGCGTATGTGTCCGCTTCAGAATAGAAGTAATTTTAGAAACAAACGGAAAAGGTGAACATATGGAACTATCCATGATGTTTAATAACGAAATGGCATGCACATCCGTGGGATGGCAATCAGAGTGGCTTTTCCACTCCGCTCCTAGTTTCTCACCTGATGAACCACATTCAGAAGTAGGGGAGAAGATAAGTGTGCAACGTAAGCGGTTAGGATTGGAGCGTGGGGGTGCTAACGGGCGTGGCCCTGGGGTGGTGAATGCAATAGGCGGAACACGGTTTTCCTTCGGTTGGTTTCGATCAGTGCAGGACTGAGGGGTGGTGGGTTGTTCAGGAATATCCGGTTGATTGCGGGGTTCGGTTGGCTGGAGTGTCATTCCTGTAGTACTGCGTTTACAGAAGGATTAAAATTTTCTTATTTCATCGAACAATCCTGAACAACTTTTTCTGGCAAGGTCGTTCAAACAATTCGAAGTCTGTGATTTACATTGTATACTCCATCGGTTCCAATGGCAGGGCAACTGTCCAATGGAAGTTTTAACCTCCGGAACATTTTCTGTGCGACCTTTACTGGGGGTCGGCCGTGGTTGTGGGCGTTCCCCAACGGGACATTTCTCAGTTAAGACACCCCGGAGCTCAGTCGTTATGGATGATCAAACGACTTGTTCCCACGCGTTTTGCCAGCAATTCCAAAACCAAGTTGGAAACAGATAAGTTTTATGCAACTTGACGGACGTTCTTTGACGGCACGTCTAGAAATTTAAAATTTGGTCCTTGATGTTAACCTTGATATCAAGCTCATATTTCCCCGTCCGCTTTCTCACTTAAGATTAAATTGTACATCAGAGTTGGTGGTAAAATAGCGAACTTGATTTTGCAACCAGTTAAAGGAAAGGCCGATTTAGTAATCCTCGTGTCCATAGCAGCAAAAAACAAAAAAGACATTTTCACCATTTGACTGCCAATTAGATTTGGCCACCCTAGTTTGTATTGCAAATGTAGCTTCGCTTTTAGCTGTCCCCTGCTGCATTCATCATTGCAACACACCTCGCAATGAGTCAATTATCCAACCAATCAGCACTTCCTTCTCATGCTTTTCAATTTGCTTGCTATTGGCAACCTTGCGATTTGTCCCGATGAGCACCCCGAGTTGCGCTTCATGTCTCTTTATGAGAAATACTCGAATCATGAACGACCAAACGACTATTTGTTATTTAAGTAATTATCGGAATGCATGGTTCTCTTACAGAGTTGACAGATGGAAAAGCTATAGTCAAGAAGTTAGGTGAGGAGAAGATATATATGTATATATATATATTTGATACTTCAATGCATGACCACGTATTTTCATTTTCTGGCGAATATTTTACCAGCAAAATCCTGTTGGATTAGGATTGAACTGGCGCCAAGCTGGGACAGTTTAAAAACTGAAGAAGCACTTGTAAAATCATACATTTATGTTACACCTACAACTTTTAAAGCTGTTTCAAGGGTACAATTTCACAAAACAGGCTGCACTCACAAAGCTGGCTACGGCGTTAAGTTGTTAACAGGCATATTATACTGATATGGGTCGGCAAAAATACGAACTTGGTCCTCAGCCTGGCGCAGGGAGAGAGTTGGAGGTGGGGTCGAGGAGGGGCTTTGGCCTGTTGCTGTGGAGAAAGAATAACGAAGAGATTTATTAAGAAATGTTAAAAGATAAGGGATCTGAATGCATGATCGACAATGTTTGACCAATTAAAACTGGCGGTACAGAGGACGCGAAAATTGCAACATTACAGCACATTGGGAGAATAATACGGCGGGAGACATTTACCGAGAAACAGTCAAGCTGTGATTTGAAAAGGAGGACTTTGTTTATTTATCTTGCAAGCTGTGATATGAAATCAATAATGACCTTTCTGTTTTGGTGATGTCATTATTGTGAGTCGGAGCCAGCCAGTTCAAAGAGAAAAACGGTGTTTGGCGAACTGGTGTTGGCATGGATACGTTAATGCATGGACCTCGAAGGAGGCCGCTAGAGGCATTTCTTCATATCATCTCCATGCAGCTGATACATAATAATTTACAATGTACTGCAGAGAAATAGGACATTAAGCCAAATTACTACAAGCCAACTTTCATGCTCCCTTACCTTTGTCCCTATCCTTGTTGATCTACCTAATAGGCATAACCCTCTATTCGATTGTTTCAAGTGTTGTACAGCCGTGCCCCTAAGGCAGCTGTTCTCATTTAAATCAGAAAGTTCCGGTGTTGCTGTATTCTACACTTTCAATGAACGCTGGGTAGATGCATGTTTCTCATTTCTCTATTTGTTGTCTGTCTGAGTTTCCCCTCAAATTCCCTCTGCATCTAATTAGCAACATATTTCAAAGTTTTGTACACGTCACTTGTGTCACGCTCAGGCATCAACAAGAACATATTCAAAATTATCACGATATATTTTTAATATATATGCCAAACAGTTTTGTACACAATCCACTAACGTTGCATAACCAATAAAATAATTTAATGCAGTTATGGATATCTATAATTATAAGAGACCACGGCGGGTGATGTCACAGTAGCTGTGGAGAGGCAAACCAAGTGAACGGTTCCAGTCTTTGACCTTTCCCAGTGTACATGCTCGAGACAATTTGTGCTTAACTTTCCTCTCTTTCAATGTTGTTGTTCCCTAAATTAAATGCAGCCCATGAGTTGCTTCTACACAGTCTTATTTATCTCTTCCGATAGTTTTAGCAATATGGATTTTCAGATTCCCATATCATTTTGCTACACTATGCGATTTAGATTCGTAATTTTCAATAATATAGGTTTTTTATTTTCATTAACAAAACATGGCAACTTATGTGCCTCTACCTTGAAATTGCGCACCCACATCCCACGCCCTCCACATGTATATCTTTCGAACTTATTGGCAACATTTTCAATTTCTTCTGTAATTTTCTGCCAACATCCTGGGTTTTCGGTATTCTCTAAATTTGTGACGATAGTAAAAACAAAGGAAAGCGATAAATAAGGTTTGGATTCCACTGTTCTAAGAATGTGCCTTGGGATCACTACATTAACGAGAATGGTATAATTGCATCTTTGTGAAAATTTCATTACTAACATATATTGAAATTAAAGCGTTGTTGCAAATAGGTCACATCTTAATTGCCTTCAACAGAGGACATAATAAGTGAAGTCAGAAGAGGTAGGAAGCTACTACAAGTTCTCTGCTGTTTTATCTATTTGCACATTTCATAAAATTTGAACTCACAAGAGTAATGTTAATAATAATAACAATAATAATAATAATAATAATAATAATAAGAAGAAGAAGAAGAAGAAGAAGAAGAAGAAGGAGAAGGAGAAGAAGAAGAAGAAGAAGAAGAAGAAGAAGAAGAAGAAGAAGAAGAAGAAGAAGAAGAAGAAGAAGAAGAAGAAGAAGAAGAAGAAGAAGAAGAAGAAGTAATAGTGAAGAAGTAGTGAGGGGGCCAAAGCTGAAACACGGATGAGGCACTACATCAGGTTATAAATATTAGAGCATATGATTTTTTAAAAATCCTTTAGAGGATCCTCCTAAGGGACGAGAGAAATGCCGTTGTCAGGGAAGATTATTTTCCAGCATGTGTGTCCGCAGATTTTGACTCCGGCTCGATGAAGAACCCTGATTCAGGAAAGGGCTAAACTCTGCGAACGCCAGAATTGGAGGGTTTCAGGTCTTGCAAACGTTAAATCGTTGAGAAGGCGAGGCCTTGGAGACTCCATATTTGATATGGTTTATAATTCAACTAATGAATTATTGAGGTGCAGTCGCTCAATTTATACGATCGTCAAATTCCTGAATCCGCTGATTTAATCTTTGCTCGGAGTTGTTCATTTAACCACAAATTAAATAGCGTGGTCTGAAATTGGATAATCTTTGTATATGTCTAATTGTTATTAAGAGCGTGTGGAATGTATTTTGCTCTCCACGAAGAGACGTACATCAGGATGCTCAAATTAGATTAAATCAAAGCGTTGACATTAGAATACCAAGGATTCGCCTGTAATAGCGTGTTGACCCGGCCTTTACAAATAATGTAACAGTATAAGCGAGGAACACGAACATCAGGCCCAAAAGTAAGGTTCGGCCTCAGTGGTATTTAGGCGAAGAGTTCAATATCCACAGAGTGTTAAGTGCATACGTGAATTGTTTGTTTTTCCAACCTGTGCTATTGGCCACAAGATGGTTGAGAAAATTATGTTTGGGCTGACAGTTCCGTCAGATTTGAAGAATATTTCTGCAGCACTTTTTCCGTTTCAATATTTCAGGGTATATAGGAAAAAAAAGAACATTGTCAAGGTGTCAGAACTGATGAAGCATACATTTTTATTGAGAAGTGTGAACGTGTGGGCAATTTCAGTCCTCATCAAAGTAACGGAACATGTAGCAGACTTCAGATTTTGAGATAAATTGTTGCTCTTCTGTGGAATAAATGAAAGCAAAAATTAGTAAAAGACAGACTCAGAAAAGGAATAACCACTGGCAAAGATTATCGGATTAATGAAACTATCCCTGAAAGACAATATCCAGCCAAATAAATTTAGAAGGTACTCTTGCACACGTATGGAAGTTGCGTTAACCCTTACACGGCATTAGTAAGCATAAGTGATATTCACTGTGCATGGTTTAGTTCCCTGTTGTACAATACGTTGTCACAACACTGCGATGTATCAAAAATGATCCATAAGACCAGAATGGCCATTCTTATCAGGCACGATACATCAGCCTGATGTAATTCCCTTGTTTCTTCTTTTTCTTCGTACGGATGACGGAAGGAAGAATTTTCTTAAGCAGAATGAGAGCAATTTTGAGAGACCGATATAAGACAATCACTAATTGATACGTTATGAACTCCAAAATAAATGAATTTAAACAAATAGCAAGTAGAATGTATAACTGGTAAACACAAGCATAAGTTGGCATAGATAGCGCTGCTGCATGCAAAAATTATGCAGAGAGTAAGAGGTGAATCGAAGGATATCTTAGTACCATCAAACTGTGTATTGTCTGAATTCCACACAACAATAAAAATACACAGATGAATTAATGGATTGTTCCTGCTTCGCAAATAATAAGTGCATCGCACATTTGTTTTGGTTATCGGCCTGCTTATTGTTAAAATTATATATTCAGTAGAAATACAAAGCAATTAATATTCTTTGTTCCAGAATTAGCCAGGTGCAATGATTCGATAAAAGTTTTAGGTAAGAAAAATGCTGTGAACATGTGTAACACTGTCAGACACAGACCATACTAACGCAATTATTTTTATCTTCAAACTAAGTAAGAAAATCGTAGAAGTTAATGAATTTTCAAATTGAAAAGCGTGGAATTGCGAATCTTGCACACATAGCGAATCATTAACTTGACAGTTTTGACCGAACCTGTACAACATAGCAGGATCTCATGCAAAAATATAAGCCAATAATGAATAGGCAATGAAACACATTTCCTGAAAAATTGTTCCACAGTAACGGAAGTCATAGCGTATTTGTACATATAACAATTTAGGTACAGACTGGTTAAGTTCTGCTCTGTTGGATAAAAACGCAAGTGCCTTGCATTAATTCGGCCTTCTCTTGAAATGTCTCTTCCCCCTACCAGAAGGAAAGCTTAAAGAAAACATCAATGGTAATGCAGTTGAAGAATTCTCCGGTTTGCAAATTTCAAAACGTGGTTATGCTTCATTTCCATGCATTTTTCCAAACATCTTGATGTTATGGATAATAGATCACTTTGGCTCTTCTGAAAATTTATGCACAGATAAGATTGCAATATTAATCAATCATTAACCTTGCCCTGATTTCTGGGTCATGTTGATGCCTACTGATGAGATTTTCGATGCCTCACTGCTGGTCAGCTTTAGTTATTTCGAACAGGAACTGATCCAGGCACAATCCAGAGTGTACAGTACTGCATTTCCAACTTGATTATTTTGCGAAACGCTTATTTTCCATGATAGAACAGCACTGGCTAAGCAATTCTAAGTGTGCTAAATGTTACAGTGCCAGAAGTTAAAACAAATTTAATATATCCGCTAAGCCTGGGAAGTGGCTCACATATCTTTGCTTGAAGCTACATATGTTTATATACATGGTCTATTCCTCTCCAGGTAAAGTACCCATACACACACATTGCAAATCTCCATGTTAAAATCAACATTATAGAGGCAAACGATTTTTCCCTGGCGTAATCTCATGGAAATGCCTCGAACATTCAGCTTCAATTTGCCAACCAAACAGCGCCCCTTTACTCTGCAGTAAAAATTGTTGCTCCCTTTGAAATTTGTCAAAATTGCGTCCCTCCTGAGGATCATAACGGGAAACACGTCAACAACAATTGTTTTCTTTCAGCCGTAATTAAGCTGTTTACAACACAGCAATTTCAAGGGAAGTGGGCCTTGAAGATCATCAAGTGCTGGCAGAGAGATATCCATCTTCTCAGGCATACCTTTGAAATTTGCATTACCTAGCCGGCCATTGCTGGTTCCTGCCAGTGCTACTAATCCATATGCAGAATTGAAAGGAGAAGCTATGGTTATGAATGGACCGATAGCTCTTTTCATACCAGCATACACAGCATGAATTGGAGCACCCTGTTTGCATTTCTTAACGTAGATACATCCAGATGGATGTGATTTAAATTAAGAGGTTGTCCCGTGTGCGCATTTAGTTTCGAAGAACATTGTGAAATGAAAATTCAATTTTTATCTATCATTTTGAGTCGAAGTCGAAGGATGAACGGGAAAAGTTTCATCGTGAACTATGACCTTTTGCTTTGGTTGCCTTATTCAGGGTGAAATTGTTCCTGACATTGGGTAGCAGAAGTGAAAAATTGTTTTTCGTTTTCCGTCAGTTAAAGAAGACGCATGTTAATCAGTTCTTAGGAACATAGCAGGCGACAAATGAGCGTATTCCTCTTTATCGACCTCAACCATTCAAAACTTTAAAATGAATATAAGAACAATGATAATAATAATCATCATCATAATCATAATAATAATATTAATAATAATAATGTTAAAAATAATAACAATAACAGTAATAACAATAATAATAACAATGAATACATTCTTTCTGAACTTCGTAGTAATGCAAATCTCCCTCCAGGAATGGATCCTTTATCCATATCTGCCACTCATGCGTTGGGCAGCTAGGATAATTCCATTGCCGATAACTTATGCAACAACTCAGAACGAAAAGGATCACTGGATAGCCTCGGATACGAAAACAAAAGTAGTGTTTGTCCAAATATAAACTCAGAACATTCTGGATATCAACACTTTAGCTTTTAGTCGATGATGTTGGTTATGGTACCAGAGATTTGATTTCAGAAATGGCACAATATCCTTGCCAAACATTCTGCCACACCCTTTATTCTAATAATATCACTTGCATCCTGTTCATCAAATCCGTGTCAACAAACGCCTGGCTTTGTTCAGGAGCTGCACTCTGTCATTACAGAATTTGTTAAATTTGCTGCAGTGGAAGATAATAGGCTGAGATTTTACACATGTCAGGGCCCTCTGTTTTCGATATTCTATCATCTTGGACCCATGGGAAGCTCGTTTCACCCTGGCTCTGTTGGCGCCCTTCCAATCATGAAGTCTCCAGGTTTCACAGCGCTCAGCGATGTCTTCCAATTTCCATGGACAATATTAACATCCACATTGCATGTGCCCTTGTAGCAGAAGGGGATGCTCTGACCTGGAGGTCGTGGCCCAGTTTGAAAATCTGGTTGTAGCAGAGTATTTGTTTGCTCTCAGCAGCGGAGGCAACATGTGAAGTGAGAGAATGTATGTGAATTAAACGAGTTTCCTGCTTTATCTATTGGAACAATCAGGCGTTATACCTTTGCATTGCCAAAACTTTGCAATTAGCAAGATTAATAGTAATGATGATGATGATGATAATAGTAATAATGACGTTAATATATTACATTCACATTAATGCAACAGAAATGCCTAAATAAAGAGGCAAAACTCAAGAAAATTCCCGACACGACACCAGGATGTTAAAATCAGGCATATTTTTAGATGTTTGGACAAGAACAATCGATGTCAATCAACCTCTAAAAAAATGAGTGAGATTCCAGATGTCAGGTAAGATATGACGCATGGATCAGTATTTTAGGCGCTTCCATCAAATGGAACATCACGTGGAACAAAGATCCAAAAAGGGCCAAGATTGTGGAGAGTTGTATAGGCGAAAGCGGTAAAGAGTAAATGCGACGCAAGATAATCGAGGGCTCTATAATTGTTGTGGTTTAGGTTCCAACCCAAGATATTAATGTGGGAAACTTTCCATTTTTAAAGATAGTCAACATTCTGCAACCGTTGATTCATTTCTAGGCCAAGATTATTAAATGACTCAGAACCGAATTTCTGTCCTTTGAACCTAGTTAACCCTTGTATATTTCGCAGTAAGACTAAAAATGGAAAGTGTGCAAATGCACTTAGCGTTCTACTGAAGTCTTTCAATACTTTGGCATTAGATGGAATCGCTATTGACATAGTGTAATTTGATCATCAATGGTGTGCTGGAAGAACATATTGGAAACCAGGATTACATTACGAGTGAGGAAAACGAAAGTCAGTGCCAAAAGCAATGTCTGGCTTCATTGATGTTGTGAGTTGGTTTCAGCAAAAACAGATTACGAAGCTAATCATGTTAATTCTTACCGAGCAGAGAAACGGGGTCAATGGCCAAAATGTGCCCTAAATTTGCAGAGGATTTGTAATATAAAATTTCAGTAAGCAATATTTGAGCAGACAAGCGGAGAAAATAAAAAAAACTCAATGTGTCAGCAACATTAAAGCATTTTTCTTTGCAGTGTTAAATTGCGTGGAATTTACAGAGTTATCAATGTAAAAGGGAACGACTGGGCTGAGTTCCTCATTCATAATTGTTTGTTCCTCTGCTCCGGAATAAGTGTACTGACAGGGCAATAGAGACAGAGACAACAGGTAACGAAGGGCAAGTATAATCAGTTTAATGATACCTATCCATCAAACGCACAATTCAGCACAAAAGTGCAGGGGGAAGAATTGTCTGGATGGATAGCTCGTGATAGGATCCAATTGCGTATTGGAGGCTTGGTTGAAAGGAAAACAACATAATAAAGCCGTTGGAAATAATGTTGGAAGCCGAATGTTAATTTGTGCAAATTTCTAAATTCATATGTTTATGACTTAGGCAAGATATGCAAGCTATTTTTTGTTTAATTGTCTACTATCATTCACAACTGAATGTCGCAGGAGTGCAGGGCTTTGACCTAATCCGCTCGTCGTGGGATTTCTTGCCTCTGCCTATCGCATGGTGCCTCCGCTGTTCGGCATGCAAGCAGTACTGCTTTGTGTCAGATTGACACGGAATTTGTAGGTGCTGCTCATGTCATATCGTCTTTTACTTTGCATCGAGCCGCGGCTCATTCATTCATAGTTAGCATCAGTGATATGCCATACGATGAGTTTAGATAGTGTGGTTGTATAGATTTTTGGTGCTGCTGATGGCCTTCAACGGCACTTGGATGGCCTGTTTTGGGCTGTTACACCTGTTATGAAAAATAAGCCATTTCAGAACGTGTTAGTGCCACACAACACGAGACTGTCATGAAATTATCCACATTACAAAACAGTAAAAGCATTTATTCACTCGAGTATTCTGAATAACAATTGCAAAGAAGTATATTAGAAAATCGATGTTATAGGTGCTGTGTAACATACCGTAGCGTTCCGTGCTTTGCTCTCAGCAAGGGAAGGCTTTTAGGTCATTTGATAAGCATCTTAACGATAGATGGATCGGTCGGCATATGAGACATGGATATCCCGTTTTGAGTTTCGGGTAAACAACTAATGAATATATCATCATTACAAGCACATTATTGAAGTGATGCATCTTACTTTCTTTGTTTGTGATCTAGAATTATCCACTTGCCAAAAAGAATGTGGTAGGTACGGAAATATGCATTTGGTTAAAAACTCGCTTTCACAATTCACATCGTTTTGTTATTTCAAATCTGAACGGGCTTAGAAAAGTAAACTAATGCAGGTACATGCAAGTTTTTTTTTTGGTTGATTGATGACCGTATAGTATGTTCAATTCGCATATTTGCACACATATATATATAAACATTCGAAACAATAGACACAGTAGAGGAAACCTACGTGCACAACACGTCCAAATTTGTCATAGGGCAGAAGATTTCAAAAAACACGTGTAAATGTGACAGTGTAGCGTCTGATTTGCCACCCAATGTCCCTAATGATCTTAAGGTGTGATTTGCTTTCATTAATTCGGGTTTCTTAAAATGACCGTGTTTTCTAAGAGAACAAAATGAAACTGCAGACAAAGTGCAAAGATGATTTAGTTATCTCATGCAATGGTTTGAAAAAGGCCACGTTGCATGCAGGACAATTAATTACTGACTTGACTGAAGCCAGCTGTTCAACAGCCCAGCAACATTCACTTCATGCATTGAAGCAAGATTGTTTGGTTGGCAGCCCCTCAGCTTAATCAGAAACTATTTGCTCTGACAAAACACTCTTCCAAATTCTGCGACTACAACGATCTTTCAAATCCACAACGCTGACGTTGTAGCATCTCCAAACTGAAAATAAATAGGCTAGTGGCTGGCACAGAGAAGGAACATTGAATTGCACCAAACGGAGATTTGCACATGATTAAATATGTTTCTGTTTCAGTGCCAATTTTTAATTCAGAATAATAAAGATGGATTCATAACTGATCCTTCGTAAGATATAAGGAAATGCGTTGCTCCCTTAGCAGTCTCAGTCCAAATTTATGTAATAAACACTTAAGAATTGTCAGATATTCACTGTCATCCATGTCACACTGCTTAGCACAGCTTAGATCTGTCTATGAATTATGTTTAAGCAGGCTCGGCTGTGAACTGGTGAATTATGCATCCCCCTCCAAAGACTCATTTGTAGGCCGTCAATCCAGTGACATACTGAAGTGTTGCTGCACGTCTCTGCCACAGTCCATCAGATGAAACGTTAATTAGCGACCGTGTCTGCCCATTCAGTGACACACAAAATAACCAATAGCGACTTTTTTAGAAGATTAACCAAGGAGGTTTCCAAGAGCCCTCAAAATAATGAGCCGCGATCTGCATCGCGAAAAAAAATGTCCAGCTCATTTTTTTTTTCCCTATTCGCCTAGTTTAGCGGTTGTATGAACATATAACTATTATCCGCAAGAAAAATATCATTCTCTCAACATGTCTTCTCCAACGTATATTGGCCAACCACTAAGTCCATGATTTCTAATATGGACCACCATCAGGACAGCCAAAAAATGTCAAAGAATGAAAAAGTCTCAATGGAAACCATAAAGGAGGTGTAAACCCTTCTACGAGAATCTGCGGTCCAAGTGTCACATGTACTGGCAAATATATTCTACATTATTTGTGTAACAGTCAGGATCTGCATATGTTCTTGAAGGTGGACTGATTTGCATCACCTAGCAGACCCTATGGCAACATATTATATTTGTTTTTAAAAATCTATTGAAATGATTAACCATTTAATATTAAGACAAATACAACACTAAATGAATCAAATCCATGCCCCTTTATTTATTGCCAATCTGGTAACCTTGCAGAAATAATCAACAACTGCACTATGAAGGTGTTTCATAGTTTTGTAGGTTTCTAACTGGCTGCTTAAAGGTTTTCACGGTTTTAAGGCTGATACATCAGTCTCAAAAAGGCTGCCTGATAGGTTGAGTTTATGTCAAATGGACCTCATTCTTGTGAATCTCCAATGGACGTGTTTCAAGGTGGGTACATTGTTGGAATGTAAGATGAATCACAGCACATACCAGGAGCGGCCCAACAGAAGACTGTTGAGGAGTGGAATTTGTCTATTAAGAAAGCTAATAATACACTCTTTAAATGGAGGAAAGGCAGTGATACTGTGGATGCATTTTCTGTACTTTCATCACGGACAATCAATGTTCTGTGAAAATTAATATCAAAGTTACCTATACCCAATTTAGTCGTTCAATGCTATTCTCTGAAACAATGCTAACTTATAGGTGTTTATCTCTCAAGAAATGTTAACGTTAACTAGGCACGTTTGGAACTCTGTTTAATCCCTGACAACGGAGGGCATGGATAGCTTTTTAAATTTCCGAAATGTGTTGATTCTTCATCTTTACCGCAGTAGCACGGAGCAAAAGCTTAGGCAGAGAACCATTTTGTTGTCTATTGATATTTCTTCACAATGTGTTTTCTAAAATATCCGAATTAGTTCTTCAGCTCAGTCATTACTATTAAAATGATGGTCTTACCAAATTTCCATTTTACTTCATGTTTAGATCTGAATTCCTTTAAAATACTAATGCTTTAGCCCGTTCTTTATGTCCTTTAAAACTTTACCTTGTGGCTTTGGTTGCGTCTTAGTCGTGTAATACTACATTTCAAAATGATAATTCTTGTTGTTAAGAAAAGCAAGGCTATTAATTTTGAAACACATTACCCCATCAATTACATTCCAAGGCATTGAACTGATTCAATTCTGGCCCTTTGCATATTCCACGTTTCCTCCCTCGAACTCTCTCTTAACATTTCAGCATCGTTGTCTCTCTTTTTAAGTGCAGGTTAAATTGTGGTCCTCCTAAGATATGTTCAGTCACCTGTATAGAACATAACTTTTGTTCAATGCCACTTATGGCCATAACATCAGATTTCTGGGACGGTTTCCCGTTATTGTCAAACATTCCAGGGCATATTAAGAGTGAGTTACTTTCTCACTTACAGAAGATAATTTTAATGAAAAGGAGAACATTTCTTGAGGACCCTGGTTCATAATTATTTCGGTTGGAAACACATTGTTGGCACATGATGGAAATAATTGCCACTACAGTGGCAACGTATTGTGCTGCATGTTTTTAATCTTGGAAAATGTCACTCAGCCACCTCCTGATCTGAATTACATTTGATATAGAGTTCAGATGAGAATGATATGATTATTCGTGAATGTCATTCAAAAGACAGGTTAATTTTGCCGCCGCTAATAATTATACAGAAATTATACGATATTTTTTAGACAACAATTAGCTATACGCCTGCCAAAATACACTTTTTACTGCACCTGACTGTCATCTTCAGAGTTTGTGGAAATAAAAAAAAGAAACAATACTCAGGAGATTTTTCTTCAATTATTGGAATTAGAGGGCAGACATCGAGTGGTTGAAAATGATGGTGATTAATGCTGCGACACATTACAGATATTGTGCACTGAGAGCACAACGTACTCCTCAACAGGAGTTTCAACATTTTGGTAATAAGAAGATTTTTGAAGAAGGAAAGAAGGCTGGACCATAGGAGCAATTTATTTATGGAATCCAAGAAGATAGGATCTCAACAGCAGAAGAATATTGCAATTAAGGATATTTCTAAAGCAACCATGGGTTACTATTTCCATAACGAGGAACACCAATAGGGCTGGAGTAAGTTATGCGGAACGAATGATTATTGGGCATTAGACGGTCAATAATTGACATTTTTTATACTGATACCCATACAAAATAGCGTTAAAATGATCAATTTATAGCATAATAGATGTATTTGACTCCTTTAAATATGACAGCGCCTGACGGGATGGATTCAAACCAAGCAATGGCGGAAAGGGAGTATAATTGGCGTTTAATAACTTTTTTTTTATGCGGCAGAGAAACTAAAATCAAGCAGGATGTACTAAATGATTTAGGCGCCAGAACAACTTGTCTGGCTGGAAATGTTATATTAATTTCAACGTGATAGTATTCGGCTAGTAATGGCTGTCATTGGCGAGGTTTAAAAAAATCACAAACGGAATAGGCGGGCTCTTTAAATATGGCTTCAGTACTTTTCGTACTCAGAGGTCGAGCAGGCACAGGGTGCTGGGAGGCGAGAGCAGGATTAAGGTCGTGGAGTGCGTGTAACCTCAAGGCAGCTGGTGGAATTTAAAATGAATTAACAGATCTGAAATTAACATATAGCATCAGCAATCAGGGCCATTAAGCTACTGGAATGTGATATGAACTCATCCTATTGATGGAAATTGCCTGGGGATGGAAACCCATGATCCTTGCCCAGGCTGGCCTTCATGTGATCCAAGAAGCATAAAAAGAAACCCATGCCTTGAATTTGAACCTCCTCCGAAATTATCTAGTAAGCCATTCGGTTATATCCAAGCTAAAGATAGGGAATGGAAACGCAAAAAGAAAAAAATGATTAAAACCGACCAGACAGTCCAACATCAAGCGCGGCAGCGCTATTAAGGAATGTGCATCAAGCCCACTGGGGCTGCAATGGCCATCTCACTTGAATATGGGCATGATAGTCAAAATTGGACGAATTGCCTCGCAGATTAGCCTTGGAGCAGTAATGAACTGTAATTCACACTGAATTGTAACTTACAGTCACTGTTCCAGCACTACCGTCACATTCCTTGAATATGACCGTACCCACTGGAAGGGCATGAGCACAAGACATAGGTGAAGAGTGTTATGCACTCTGTAGGGTCTTTCCCTGGGACATCTGACCGTTGGCCGTGCGTGGAGTTTCAAGACGTTAGGCCAAGCATGAACGAAAAAAAAGAACTACTCGCTGATCCTGCTGCTTCCCCCTTTCGACCAGATCATGAATAATTCAGCACCTTTACTGCTACGTGGAAGAAACATTGAGAAATGTAAAAAGCACAACATGTCCTTCATAAGGACGTCTTCAACGCCGTTCTGTAAGACTGTCTGGCAAGAATTTCTCCTGAATGAATTTTGCGACCCTTGAATGATGGGGCATGCGGAATGTAATAAGAGGCACAATAAATTGCGCTTTGTAGCAGCGTGCCACCGTGCCAAATGATATTATTCTAGACATTAGAACACAGACAGCAATGAAGAGAGGTGGGACATAAAGAAATGTATTCAACCACAATTTGTAACATCATCAAGCGGCATAATGCTCACTCTATTATCATCATCGAACCAAGATGTCAATCCAGGTTCAACAAGGAGTGCAGGAGAGCATTCCAGGTGCGTGCAACACGCATACTTACAATGGAAATGCCAACCTGCTGAAGCTGCAACACGGGCCAAAATCCGTATTACATTTGCTTAAGCAGCGTCTGACGGGCAGTTATTATCGATCGTGCAATCATCTGGTCAGACTTAATACCTGCAGGCCTGACGCATCCAGTCCTGATTTAACACAAGGAGTAACCAGACAAGAAGTTTCCACGTGCATCGCAATCCTGAAAGATACATCGCCCTAGAAGGTCAGCTGAAAAGAAAATGTTGAATCATTTGCACAAACTTTCGTTGAAAAGAGCCGAGCGGTTGAAACATCTCGTCCTCCTCCTACGTTCCCAGCATTACAAACATCAGTCTTCAGCCAATTCGAATCACTCTATTCCACAAAACGTTGGCAGGCACTAGACATAGCAGTGGCGGGAGACAATGACAAACTATGGCTGTGGTACTGGGAACTTGAGCTAAATCCTATCCTCACCGGTTGCCAATATTGGTCAGTCACTAAACATGTTGTTTCACCATAAAATTAAAACAGAACCCAAATATGTCCTTCCTGTAAAACACAGGACGAATGCACTTCAGTTAATTACGGTCCCAACCATCCTTCTAAATCACCCGCAAGTGTTTGAAGTGGCCATTGGCGAGATACGAGGAAAAGAGTAACAACTGTTAATGGAAAGTTGTTTGGCGATGCGCAATTTGCTTCACAGAAAGGGAAAGAGCTCCTCTCCTCATTACATGTTTGGTAGAAACATGGACCCAGTGTTTTTACATTGAATGCTATTGACATTATGGCACATTTGACACAACATGGAATGAAAGAGCCCGACTCGGAATCATGGACGGATGAAGCTAATGTTGCTTTAATATACCGCACAAATGCACATGACGTTGCTAGTTTTTGATACTTTTTTTACGCAGGGCAGTGATGCTGAGATGTGCAGTGCCGCAGAATAGTTTTGTGAGGAAATTTTGAGTCCATGAAATCAAATGGAAAGAAAGACCACGGATACGAAATTGGCTGAGTGGCAGGAAACAGAGAGGAGTCCGTAGCCAATATTATTCAGATTGGGAATGTTTTGTCGTGGTGTTCTCGAGGATCACTGTAAATAAACATCCTCTTGTGGATATACCGTAGCGACCTAGCATAATTTCAACATTTGCTGTTGACAAAAAAGTTGTAATTATTGTGAACTGGGAGAAGCATGATATCGTGTTTCAAAAGGGCATTGCCATTTGGCTGCATAAATGCGAGTTAGATTTTAATTCAGGGCAGTGTGAAGTGACTTATTTTGGGCCCAAGATTGGGTATGAAATACAGGGTGTTATTCTGAAATAGGAGCAACAGAATACTTATTACTGAAGGACGGTGGACAGCTGTCTGCCCCAAGGAACATTTATAAAACTCTGCCTTATCTGAAACATACAAATAGCTGGGATTTTTTCATGCAGTATAAAGTTTCAAATTTGTACAATAACACCAAATTTCCAGCTGTCCGGTCAGTTATGTTCTTAATTATTTCACGGGACGTGGGTGTAGTTGGCCTGGCCAGCATTTGTATTGATTTACTTTGTAGCATGTTTATTATGATAGCTAGCGACTGAATCAGGCAAACGATAAGGAAAAAAATAAGATAATAATAATTTTAAAAGTTAGCTAACAGGCGGGCAGGCAGGTTTTGAATAGAAATGTACAGAACTGTGAGGTACAATTATGAAAACAATGCTGAGTCACAGGTGTCTGGTTATACACGTGCATAAATGATAGGCTTTTGCAAGGCAGCTTGAGAGTGTAAGTAATAAAGAATAATAATTTTAATAAAACTAAATGTTATAAACCTTGATGCTAGGGTGCAAAAGCAAAGAAGCCATGTTAAATCTAAAAGGGAAACTGGATTGTCATTAATTGGTTCATTTTGCCCATTTTTGCCATAATTTAGGAACGATGGGAAGGCATTAGAGATAATGCATAAAAGATTTGCAAGAATTGCTGCAGTTATGACGAACGTCAATTGCTTTGATATATTGGCGGATTTGTGACTGCCGCTTTGGGTACAGTAGATTCAGAGGAGATTTGACAAAGGTATTCAAAAAGATAAGGTGAAAATCATGCAGCTTGTGGAAAGATCGAGAATCAGAGGGCGCAGGGGTAAGGCAAACTGTTACCTAAACATTGGAGGGAAGAGGAAAACAACTTTCATACCCAGAGCATGTTTGGAATCTGGAATTCAGTGTTTGAGAGTGCCCTGCAGATAGGTTGCATCGAGGTATGCATGACGAAATTGGAGAATAATTGGATAATAATGTGCCAGGCTGTGGTTGAGAAGCAGTACTTGACGAGTTGCTCGTTCAGAGAGGCAGGACATAGTCGTCGACCCAATGGTATTGTCGGGTGTTTATAAGCATTCTATGATTCTAAGCAAATATATAATATATTATTTCATAGGATGTCGGCGTCGTTCGCCTGGCCATTATTTGTCGCCTATCTCAAATTTTGCTTAAACTGAGTGACTCGCAAGGCCACATAAGAGAAGACAGTTAAAAGTCAACCACATGGCGATGGGCGCAGAGTCACTTGTAAGCGAAACTATGTGAGGATGTCACACTTTATTCCCTAAAGGACGTTGGTGAACCAGACGTGTTCTTAGGACGACCAAAAGTAGTTTCATCGTAATCACTGAAGCTAGATTTATGCACCTGGATTTAATAATTAAAAATAAATTCCGGTGGCTGCCATGGTGGGATTTGGACCCTTGCTTCCGAAGGTCAGCCTAGCCATCAATATTACAAGGCCAAAGACATTAGAACTCCACCACTTGTCTCCAATACTGTACGGTGCCTCTGAAGCACCTGGCGTCGTTTCCTCAGGTTAACGATGTTCCATTCACAAAGGATGTCGCTATCTTTGTTGTTTTTAATCAAAAATTCGCCAAACAAAGTCATGCAAACAGAATGAACGCTTCGTTAAAATTCGGTGACGATAATTTAAAATGGGTTCACTTTTTTATAATGGAATATCAAATAGGCACTGAAGCAATGCCTCAATTCTGCTTGTGTTGCCTTACTGAGGGTAAACCTGTCCATATAATTGGGCATCAAAATCGCTGAATTCATTTTAATGTCTGCTAACGAATTATGACAGCAAAGCAATTCCTAGGACGATTGAGCTGATAACTGGATAGCATGCATATCATTCATCTGATGCTTGACTGCCTGACTGCTGACAGTCTCATTAAGGTAATGAAACTCATTAACGCACATTGCTTGTTTCACCTCTTCAACCATATTTCTCTGGAGTAAAATGGGTACTCCAATGCAGATGCACAATTATAGACCGACAATCCAGTTTTCGGGTGCAGTGCACTTTCTGATGAGACATTTGATTGAGAACGAGTCTGTGCTCTGTGGTGGGCATAAACATGATCATTGTGATTGCTCAGAAGATTGGCCATGGAAGTTATCAGTGGAGATGTCAACGTTGTCCCCTCAGTGTAGATTACCAAAGAAGCAATCTAGCAGGAAAATAAAAATACCTGGAAAAACTCAGCAGGTCTGGCAGCATCTGCGGAGAGGAACACAGTTAACATTTCGAGTCTGCATGACTCTTCAACAGAACAATCTAGCTATCATTTCTGTTGACTTGTTGATGCCTTCACAGAGTCCTATGAACAAGGAAATTGTTTGGGCACGGAAATTGTCCACGAATCAAAACATTTTACTATGACTTGGGGGAGACCGTGGCATGGTGGTAATGAAACTAGACTAATTGTCCATAGGTCCAGAATAATGCGTTGGTTACATGGGTTCGAATGCCGCCACGGCAGCTGATAAAATTTAAACTGAGTTAATGGACCTGAAAAAGAAAGCTAGTCATGGCGAACATGAACGATATATTCGATTGTTGTAAAAAAAAACCTCCTCTAATTTCCATTAGAGACGGAACTCTGCATTACTTATATCGTCTAGCGCACATGTGCAACCAGAAAGACAGCAATAAGGTTGAATCTTAACAGACCGCGAAATTGCCTATTAAGCATTCAGTTCAAAGGCTATTTAGGGATGCACAACTGGCCTTATGAGCAACGCCTACATCCAATTAAAGAATAGAGGAAATATGTTGGGAATAACAGTCTGATTCAACTCGAAATATTAACGGGTTTTCTACTGCACCAATGCCGCCAGACCCGCTATATTTAATTTAATTATTCACTTTCTGTGATTTATTTTTTGTTATTTCAGTGTTCCAGCAGCCATAGTATTTTGCTTTGCTCTCCGTTGCGCGATGTGTCGAATAGCACGGGTAAAATTTTATTCTGCATCGCCGAACAAACCCTGCCTCCATCTGATTTGTCGGGATAAGAAAAAGAGGAAACTCACCAATCAACAAGGGACAGCAAAATTCAGCAAAATTGATCTCTGACTCCAGAAGGCGATGAAAACAATCCGGCACCTGACGTCCTCCAAATGGTATCTATATGAAGACAATTTAGCTCAATTTAAGAAGTTTCTACCTCGTTTTAAAAGTTTTACGGAAATGCAGCACCATCTGTTCTGACGGGGATGGGATACAGGCACTCCCTGATCTCTGGAAAATATAAAAATAGATGCAAAGAGCCATCCCACTCTTTCATGAAATTCAACCCACGCTGACTTATCTGATTGTCCTTGGCAATGCTTTGGCTCCAATCAGCTATCAAGTTTGACCATATCGGGTTTGTTTCCTACGTTCTTATCACCTTCACTCAAAGGGATGATCTGTATTCCATGGAGCAATGTGTCTCCATTACTTTATTTGCTGAGATGCTTTATGCAGATAATTCATATTCTGCCTTCCTAGTGAAGATTTGCTAAGCCAACCAGATCATCTGCCACGTAGATACATCTTGACTTATCGCAGCGCTACGGTTGAGCCATGAGAAGCAAAATGCAAAGTGCAATTTAATTTCATTTGATTAACACCAAAGGGTGCATAAATAGAATCCAATGCCTTGCTAGTGTCATCCACAATTAAGAACTAAGTTGGCTGATTGGCAGGAAACAGAAGGGACAGGTGAACAGATGAGGTTTTTCTTTAGAAATGGCGAATTAATGTAGTTAGGAAATCCAGGGACATGTGCTAAGAATACTGCTTTGCTTACGTTTGCCTATTATTAAACTAGGTTTGCGTGTTGTGGGAAGATAAAAAATTGCAGACAAGCAAAAACTCCAAAGTATTCTGAATTGTGAAGAGGATATTGAAATGACTGGGATTCTTCATGTAGAAAAAAAAATCGTTGTGCGGAGACTTCACCTTGGTTGTCGAAATCACCGGGAGTCTTTTCGGACTAGATAAACTGATCCAATAGGCTGAAGGCTGGAGAACAAAGTGGTTCAGAGCAAAGGCGTTTGATCATGGAAGCAGAAAGCACTGTCTACGAACATCATGAAAACAGATGCAATCTTGGCTTTCAAAACGAACTGAGTATACACATGAAGATAAACATACGTGGCCACGGGAAAATGGTGGGTCAGTGGGATGAGTTGCCTTTCAGGAGATTAGGCAAGCAGTTGAATCTCCTCCCTGTGTGTTATAATCATTCTACGACTCTTTGAGTGTATAATAATCATGTAACGTGTAAAATTAACTCCAAATTCCTGCTTATGACTGTACATATTTATATAACGCCCCGAGCAAATGGAAGCTATATTCCAGCGACCAATGTTCATTACAATATGTCTGCATTGTTAATTGACATTAACTATCTGTTTCAGAGGCCTTCAGAGCACCTGTTAAACCGTTGTATTGCACAGCCATTCCGTATTAGAATTTCCAGAACAATTAATGGGATGGCGAACTTTACTGGTCATAGCCCTAACGCAGCTGTCGAGGTAATTATTCAGAACTGTGAATAATACTGACCAAGTATTAATCGTGGGAAGAAACAGCACATAAAAATGCTGAAACATTTTAAGGTTGTCCGGGACGTCCCGATTTCATCGGGAGGGCTCAACAAACGCGGAAATCTTTGTGTTTCGCTTTGTTTCAAGATAAAGTGCTTAATTAAAAAAAACATTCTATTATAATAATTGTAATTGCAAGTTTGAAACGAAGCACAATTCCTGAGAAAGAAGACGTAAGAGCAATAATTGAAAGTGCATGCTGAAAGGTTTGCACCATGCACTGCTAATATGCCAATCCATTTAGTAAGTGGGATCTGACTCTTCTGACGCTCGGCTGCCATTGATGCATTTTGTTTTCTTAGGCAAGTACTGATGTAAAACTTGACTGCGTTATTTCGTGTCTCAATTGTACTTCAGAATATAGAAAGTTAACTATGTTTCCCAAATGTTTTTATATATCTTACTTGAAGGCGTTTTATCCGATGCATTTCGTGTAGTTCGGCAGCTGACGTTGTTCTTGTCTTGACGACAAGGCACATGATTAGGGGAAGCTTTGATGGATCCAACGGCCGCATGCAGACAGGATGAGCAAACTGGCCTCAGAATCGTGGTACCATGAATCATTCAGCTCGGGGTGTAAAACGGTAATATTTGGACGTAGGAAACTGTATGGTTATGAAATAAAGAACAGAAACTGTTGAATAAACACAGCATGTCTGGCAGCATCATTGAGGAAAGAAGGAGAGTTAACATTTCGAGTGTGCTTGACTTGACCTGTTGGCGATACATCACCCGTCTTAATCATTGCTCTTCTCATCCACACCAACCTCTCATTTATCGGACTTGCTGAACTCAGGCCAAATCCCTGACATTGTTCTCAAACGTGCCGACAAGGGTGGTGCTGTTGTTGTCTGGAATAAAGACCTCTACCTTGTAGAAGCTAAGAGCCAGCTCTTAGATATTTCTTCCCAACTCCCCCCTGGACCATGACCACACCAGGGAACACCGAACTATTGTTTCCAGGCCTGTCACTGACCGCATCTCCTTTGGAAATCTTCCCTCCACAGCTTCCAGTCGCATAGCCTCACAAGCCCGGACAGACCGCGTCAAAAAAAAACCTCAACAGATGCTGCCAGACCTGCTCAGCTTTTCCAGCATTTACTGCTTTTTTTTCAAAATCAGATTTCCAGCATTGGCACTATTTTGCTTTTATTTTAGTATGGTTATGTAGTTCAGTAATGCTCTTTGCATCCGAGAGCTTCAGTTCCGAAATTTGTATTGACCGTGATGTCAGGCTTAATGAAATCTCCCCCTATTTGGACAGTAAGTTAGAATACGATTGGAAACAGCCAGTTGTCGTACTTCTGGTGAGAACAATCTTCATAGGGAGGATTTAGAAGAACAAAAAAAGGTTTGTCTAAAGAGGTCTGAGTAGCTAGGTTCTATTCTTTATTTTAAATGAACAGAATCGGAAAGGTTTGAGATAACGACGTGAACCATGAGCAGGTTGGGGATGGTCAATTAAGTAAATAAGTTGAATGCGTGGTTCACAGGTTGTTACAAGAGAAATTAATCTCAGTTTACGGGAGAGTCTGGAAAGACCTGGTCTGCTTCCACATTGTGATGGTCTCACTTGAGTGCCACAGGGACCTTGTCTAGGTGAATCAAGAAAATGGCTAACTAGAGCTGTTAAGAAGACTTCAAAATATATGAGAGAGGCCGAGGCGGGTGTTCACGTGAGAGGGCATTCAGAAACTCAACGAGAAAATACAAAGCAATAGAATGACGTAGATATTTGGATAATGTCAAGCAGAAAGTAATAAGTAGGCACAAGGTGTAGAAAACATATTAGCGTGCCAGGAAACTCTGCCGTATCGGGGACATTAATACAAAACACACGTGCACACTTTTTTATTGTGATGCAGACTGTGTGAAAAGAAAATTTGGATAGGCTTACTGACTGGGCAAAAAAAAAGGCAGGTTTGTTACAATGAGCGAAAATCCGAGTTAACTTTTGCATTTTGTGATTTAAAAAAAAAGGGGAAAGTAATATTCTTTAAAAGGATGAGCAGTGCATAATCCTGCGGGATTCCTCGTACACGAATCACAGAAACAAATAATGCAGGTGCATTAAACAATTAAGAAGTCAAAAATCATTTTCAGCATTTCGGTTTTGCTTTATATATGGATGGCTGATATATTTGAGGTATTAAGGTAAGTTTGATTCACGTCCTCAAGAGATTGCCTTATGAAGACAGAATGATCAGGTTGGATCTAAAACATGGGAGCTTTAAAGAAAAGTGATCCTGTTGAAACTTCCACAGTTCTGAAGTTCAACTTATGGAATTCTTTGCAATTCTCAGCAAACGTCTCCCCTTTCATTGGATGACGCTCGTACCAACATGTTCACAAATTCCAACTCACACTCTTTGCCTTGTAGAATAATCAGCATAATTCCCATTAATATGAAAAAGTATATATAGATTCCTATTTCCCTTACTTGATATGTCCATGTTATCTACTAACAGGTTGTTATTAAAAGTACAAATATTCAACTTCCGTTTTTTTTCTATCTATAGTACAAAATCTAATTATCGCTGAGAAAATGTGTATGCTATCGACGCTTACATTCTGACACTCATCAGGACGGCTATGCAGGACAAAACAAACAGTAAAGATAACAGAATAGCATACCGCATTAGGAGAGAGGGCTGAGTGATTGGCTAGGAGACACTAATTGGTAAGTTTGTAATATGTTGGCTTCCACCTTCAGTTTGCACATGGAGAGATTCCGTTGTGTATATGTCATTATCAGGCTGAATGAGCATGCCTTTTCCAAATAAACAAAATATTGGGGCCAGGGCATTCCCTTGTACATTCATCATGGCAATGCCTTGACCAATGAGAGTCAATCTGCCTGGTTTGACTGTTAATTGTTACATTCACCTCCACCAATGTCTCTACCAATGTACCACTGTACTACCAAATGAATAATTTCGTATCTTCTCTATCTTTTTAATCCCCTGTCCCGCTTTTTATATTACCATATCTCAGCAACGCCGATAAGGTTTGATTTCTCTCAACGCAAGATTGCATCCATATACTTTTTTTAGATTGCAGTAACCGAGAGTATTGCTCATCCAACGATAATTCAAAACATCTGAAATGCGATTTTTTTTGTTGTTTAACAACTTCAAAGGCTCAAGACCTGTAACGTTGTTAACTCCCCTGCAATTAAGTGCAATATAAATTGAAAGAGTACAATGTGCCCGTGCACAAGTGCAGTTTACGTTTGCAGTTTTACAGAGAAGGGGAATCATCAGGAGCATGTTTATACCGATTACAATAAAATGCCACATGAAATCAAGAAACTGAATAGCTTATTAAGAATGAATGTCAAATCACTTTTCCCGCCAATTTGCTGTAAAGTAGGCAATGCAAAAAATGTGTTCATGAAACAATTTAGCAACTAATTTGCTAATTATTTCAAGAACTAAACCATCATCGCAGTAACTTTCCATAATTTTGTTGCCTTTGCAAATGTGTTTTCTGCCTAACAGAAAAAAAGCTGGAAGGCAAAGACAAAGGTAACTCAGCATAAATCTAATGTTTTGAACTAGAGAACATTTAATATGCAATTATGACTTACTTATTTGTGTTTTGTCAGTGATTCTCTGAACCAATTTCAAGCGCATTTATACAACTGCATGAATGATTGTCTCTGTAATCCTCTAAAAATTAAAAAAAACACATGCACCTATCAGAATTTCAAAACTTTTGAGATCAGTACATGGCACTGTAGCTACTGTCTAATGCCATTATTTTAATGTTGTAATGTTGGACGAATGCAACACGGCTCAAACATATGCCAACACATTTCGCCTCAAAAACGATACAAGTACCAAGTATCAAGAACCAAGTACTAAAGGTAACATGTCGAGACATGAGTTCTCATTTATCGGTCGCACAGTGCATTATTCGTTTGCGATGGTTATAGAATCTGCATGAAGTTTCCAGGCTTGTGCACTAGTGCAAGAATAGTGGGATTGTTGTTGTATCAATTGTTCGCTTTTTAGTAGAAGATGTTGGAGTGAGTCCCCATTAGCTCACAGGTAGGCAGAAAAACTAGTGTATTATATGGAAAACTCCCAAGGAAAATCCTCCAGGTGTTTTGAGAAGAAGAAAATAGTGTTTTTCAGATTTTAGAATTGAAAAATGTCCTCTTCGGTACTGCGCTCTAACTCTTGCAATGACAATGTTCGCATTGCCTTCCCTCCTTAGACTTGAATTGATTAACAAATATGCTGCAAAGTCCCCCGTCCACTTTGTCTTTCGGCCTTGTTTTGTTCTTCTTATTTACCAGTTCACGAGACATGGTCACCGCTGGCTTATCCTATTGCCCTTCCCGAATTGCCCGTGAGAAGATGATGATGAGCCGCCTTCATGAACCGCGGCGGTCCCTGCATTCGTCGAAGTTCATTTGCTGCAAGCAGGCATCCCGAACTCTCTGTACTCGTTAAGGTGAGATCTATTCTGCAGGTTGCCTACGATTTTCGCCAGACATGCTGTCTGTCCAGTTATATGGCCTTTGCTGCCTTAGGATCTCCGCTTATCCATTCGCCTTTGGGGACACCTTAAACCTTTACATCTCACCACAGGTCTTTGGCCAACTGGACTGCTTGTTCTCCTATTGTGGCGCTGTGTCATTACAGTTCTCGAAATACGGCTTTAAACCCTGTTGAAATGTTTTGCTATAGCTTTTTTGAATTGAAAATAATTCGCAACATTTAAGAATGATGTTATTTATGACTTAACGAAATAAATGACATTAAAAATTAAAATAAAAAAATAAATTGTCTTCAACACAGAAATATCCAAATGCCAAGAATCGCTGCAAGAATTAGGTGAGTTACATGGAAGGCAGCTGCTTAAAGCTCCCGCTGTTATAAACGCACACTCTGTTGATATATTTACTTCAACTGTACTTAGCAATAGAAAGAGTTCAATGATCTTGCAAACCCGTACAGTGTACATTAGCTACTGTATCGGCAAGGACAAACATTAACAAATTATTCCTTCAATTAATTGGAAAATACGCCATGAAGCCATTTGGTAGTAATAGCTTCTAAAGATCGAGCAGCAACTGTAGTCTTCGCGACAATTTGATGTGCAGTGCCACATGTCATAACATATTTGTAAATGAAACAATTTAGCAACTGCTCGGCTAATTACTTCACTACACAACTAATTAACTATCTTTGCAGTAACCTGCATTTATTTTGGTACTCTTCTGAAATGCTTTTGCTGCCGAACAGAAAAAAAGTTGCAAGCCAAAGATAAAGGTACACCGAGTAAACCGTCCAATGCTTTGAATAAAGAAACATTTTGCTGGACAAGGTCAGAGATTCTGCAAACAATCTTCATTCTGGCCAGGAACAAAGATATGATTGATTGTATGTTCATAAATTAGTTAAATAATATGCGCCGATAAGGACCACAGAACGCTTCAAAATGGTTTATAGCATTGAACCTAATGCCCAATGCCACAATTATGATTGTACAATGACGGAAAATTCCAAATGGCTCATCCTATGCTGACAATTTTAGCGTAAAAAAAAACACAATAGTGCCATAATACGAAAGAACAACAGATATAGAATTGAACTCCTGGTCGTTGCTTCAAAGCGGATGTGAGGTTGTGATAGATATCAACTCTGGAGGAAGGTTTCTAGGTATGTTCTCCAGTACAAGGATTGTGGGACGGCTACTGTATTAATTGTTACTTCGATAAGAGAAGATACTGAAGTGAGTACCCGTTGGACAAAAAGGATAACGTGTTCACTTTTCTGGAATATCCCAAACCAGACTCCTCCTGGAATCTGGAGTCAGAAGGACAATTAAGCAATTCGCATTTAAGAGTAGAAAAAAAACCCTCTTTTTATTGCAATATTACTCCCCCAATACACTATTGGCATTGCTCCCAACATCTTCCATCCTTAGGCTTCAGATTGATTAAAACTTTGCTTCCGTATTCAAGTCCATTTTGACCTTTAGCCTTTTACAATCATGGATCCGTGCAGCTGCAATGTGTGTCGATGGTTATGTCAACAGTTATTTCCTACATCTGATTGCACTTAAGAAATTAGTGGTGAGCCGCCTTCATGAGCCGTGGCCGTCCATTTGTGTATTAATGTTCATTTGATCCAATCACGTACACGTCGATTGTAATTCATTTGTGCTTGTTTTAAACTTCTGGCAAAAAAAAATGCAAATTCGGGACAAAACGAGTACATCTACTCTGCATGGTGAGGTGTCTTCTGCTATCTACCTAATTTCGACGCCAGATATGCGTCCTGTGTCTTTGACTGATTATGTCATTAGCATTAGCTGCCTCAGGATCGTCCCATTTATGTACTCATTTGGTTACACCTTAAACCCTAGAATCTTCGGCCAACTGAACTACCCCCCCACCCCTCCCTACCCCCACACCGCCTAATTTGGCACTGCGCCATTCAGGTTCTGAATATACCGCCACAAATTCCCTTTAACTGTTCCGAACTTTTGTATATATTGAAGATATTCATAACATTTACCAGCAATTATATTGTTCAATTAACAAAACTAATGCGAGTTATTATTAAAAAAGGTTAAATTATCTTCGATCCAGAACATGCCAAGTGCCTAGAATCGTTGAAAGAATTAGGTGAGTAACCTGAAACGCGGCTGCCTAAAATTTCGGCAGTTACAGACACATGCGCTAATGATATATTTACTCCAAACGTACTTAACAATAGACACAGATCAATGTGATTGCAAACCTGCGCCGTTTATGTTAGCAATTTTGTGGGCAAATGAATTGTTAGCCCATTACTTATATCCGTGTAAGGAATTGGAAGCCAAATTATGCATTGTTTTGACATGTTTTTGACGCTTAACAGAAGCAACGTTGAAAGTCAAAGACAAAGGTAAACCGAGTAAAACATTCAATGCTTTGAATAATGAAACACTGAGCTGGTCAATGCCAGAATGCCTGGTTCCTGCACTTCATGGGCAAATAATTGCCTTGTTAACCCTTCACTTCAACCTAACATAAAATAATGGCGCCAAAAAGTTTAACATCAAGATTCAAACTGATGTACAGCAACTCCTCAATATCCGGTGCCGACATTATGCTAGTACAGTGAGGGGCTAATTCCAAATGGCTCAGCCTATGCCATCACCCCGAGCGTTAACGGCCACAATGCAACATAGAGACCAAGGGCTGAACAATATTCGCTGGCGGCACGTTCCACACCCTGTAATTGGCGACATTCCAATTTGCGAGCCGCTTTCGCTGACCGCCCACTATTAATCTAATTGCCGAGAATTGTCGCAAACGCCCAAAGAGTGCTGGAGTCCGGGAGTTTCATTCTCGGAAGCTATAGGCACCTGGTGGAAGGCAATCGACAGCATTATTAAAAAAAGCCAAGCCAACCTCCCACCCACTCCCCTCCACCTTGCACTTCCAAGTGCAAGTAGGCCCATCAGCTGACATTCGAGTGCATCTAATATGTAGAGTCAAGGTTTGCCTTGTCAGGTAAGTCAATTTAGATTTTAGATAAATTAACATGAAAATGGGCGAAATCTCATATAAAGGCATAATATCCTGGAACAACTCAGCTGGCCTGGCGGCATCTGTGGATGGATCAACAGGGTTCCCGTTTCTAATCCGTAAGTGTCTTAATCACTGCTGAAGAGAGGTAGAAATGTAAAGGGATTCATAAAGAGAGGCGGTGATCTACATTAAGCAGAATAGCACCTCAGAGGTAGGTGAGCGCTCAGGCGACATTTGACAATGATGTCATGGGTACACAACAAAAGGAGTTGGAAAAGATAGTGGTAAAGATGAATGAAGGTGCTAATTGTGTCGTAAAGGTTAAACAACAGAACCTAATAATAGCAGAGAAAGGGGCTTGGCGACCTCAAAGCAAAACGTAAGAACAAGTTAGGAACTTTCACAGTGAGGGACGGCGGTGTGCGAACAATAACAAAATGGAGAGCAGAGTCACTTCACCGAAGTTGCTGAACTCAATGATAAGCAAGGAAGGCTACAATGCACCTAATCATAAGATGAGGCGCCGTTCCTCCCAGTTGCTCAAAGCATACTACAGGAACTGCACCTCACCCTCCACAAGGCACTTCACAAAATTCGGCATGAAATAATGAGTTAAACACCTTCAGACAATGGTTTCTAAATTCATGTTGATATGTACGATATATCACATCTCCCGCAAAGACGGCCTGCAACTTGTCCGTACGTTATGCTATCAAAGAGTGCTGGCCTGTTTTCTGCTATTAACACATTCTGCTATCTGAAATTTTAGCAACTGTCTTAATCTTTAACAATATCATTATCACTTTATCTGTCTTATGTCCACGACAACTCCGTCAAATCACTCCTGAGCTCAAACCTACCCCTGACTCTGTATTTTGCTTCACCTGCTCCGCCCCCTCTCTTCGACAGTGAAAAAATAATTACATGTCTGCTTCCCTTTGCTGTGACGTAGTGTCATGTGTCCATGAAACTTCAATTCTGTTCCTCTGGCTACAGACTCTTCCAGGCCTGCTGAATATTTGACAGCATTTTCTGATTTTATTTTAAAATTTAACGCATATTTGCCAACTATGACAGGTGTTCCCTGTTGGCAGAATTTTAAATATTAGCAATGTCCCACTTTTGGCATCGTTGAGTTGTTATTTTTATTTATTGGCATGCATACATGTCTGCGCCATCAATGCAGGGGATGGGGGGGAGGGGGGGCGTTCTTGTCCCGTCCGATGTGCCTCTACATTCGATGGAGACGCCATTAGTGTGCGCCAGCAAGCACTATAAATGCCAACGGCTATTGGCGAGCGCTGGGAAAAGTACATAGCTCATGCTACATGGGAGGAGGTGACCGACGATGTAAACAGCTGTGGTGTGGTGAGGAGGCCTTGGTCTCATTGCCACAAAACGGTCAATGCCCTGACAAGGTCTGTTGCAGGTTGTAATATCACTGCCTGTATACCCTTAGGGTGGCATAAGTTTGTATGCGCCCCGGCCGATACTTTCTAGGTTCCATCTGAACATCTGGGCCTGACGCTGCTCTTTCCCCTTCCTGGGGAAGAGCAACATTCCGAGATTCCCTATGTTTCCTTCTTCCTCTCAATATTATTCTCGTCCTCCTTCTAATCCTTCTGTCATCCTCACTGCAGGATTTTTTTCCAACTGAGGCAACAATGCCCACCTGTCTAATAAACTTTTCGGCGCTCTCGCCGGGTGTTGGACAAGAAGATAGTTTTCCACTTGAAAATTTCCAAAGGGTCTTTCTGTCCACTCATGTGAGCAGTCTCTGCAAACAATAGACTTCTAAAAGCAAAACTGAGTGTCCGGTCTCAACCACAGTTTAAACTCCGCCCAGGAAAGCATGCCCTAAAAATAAAGATTCCCCACCAGTCAGAAACCTCGCCCAGGAAGCGCATTACACCCTCTGACAGTGTTGTTGCAGGGGCATGGTTAGCTAAGCACTTCAATTGTCTTTTAAATTGATCTTCAAATAACGCGGGCGTGTCCCCGGCTTTTTGAAGACTCACTTGGCGTATTATTAGAAACTGGCGTGATGACGTCGTAAATAGTGCCCGAGGTCATCAAGTCCCATAATACAATCCACAAATCGGTTATTCCCTCCCAATCGTGGAGCGTAAAATACAACCCCAATTGAATTCTGATTGCTCGGCATCACAGTAGATTTATGGACGGCGATGGTGGTCAATTCTAAAGAATATTACAAGGCCTGTGGTCCGTTGCAATAATCGTGGAACTGCTGCTGTATCAATTGTTCTCTCTAAAATAACACTTTCAATTGCGTCTCTATTGGCTCTCAGCTGGACCGAAAGCAAATATTTTCATTCATCTGGCATAAGCCAAAGCGTGCCCTCCAGTAATCCTGAGAAAGAAATAAGATGAAATGCTGTTCTAAACTAGGAGTGGAAAACTTCCCCTGTCTGTTTTCCACTCCAACTCTCCCAATGCCCTATTGGCAAGACTCTCATCCTTTTCCATTCTTAGAGTTGAACTGATCAAAACGGCTGCCCTCTTCCAATTCTTTTTGACTTTTAACCTCTATTTGTTGATTCATTCACGAAGTTTGAGCGTGGCTTTTCAGGACTGCATATATTGCCAATTCCTAATTGCCTTTGAGAAGCTGCTGCTGAGCTACATTCTGGAATACCTGCAGTCCATGTGTTCCGCGATGTTCATTGGCTCCAATCAGGTCATTGCTCAATTATATATATGTTATGTTCTTCTTTTCAAATCCTGGGGCAATTTCAATATAGTCAGGGCTTGCAGCGCTAACACAATGTTAAATCTCTGCACTGCTCAAGGAGAGGCCTCTTCTGCAGCCCACCTACCCTTCACGCCAGGTATTCCGCCTATGTCTTTATCTATTTATGCCGTCAGAAAAGGCCTTAGCTGCCTCAGGAACTCCGTCATTTCATTGATCTTTAGATGCAGCTTTAAACCTACAACTCAACGCAGCTATTTCGTCAGCTGATCTGCTTGTTCCCCTAAGTTATCTCTGTATCATTCACCTTCTGGATAGACAACTACCAACACACTGAAATGGTTTTGTTACTGTTATATATTTTGAAAAAAAAATCCATGACATTTATTAACCATTCTGTTAATGAAGTAAGGAAACAAAAGCCAGCTCAAATTTTTATGTGATCCAGGAATAGGCAATTGCCAAGAATTGATTAAAGAATTAGGTGAGTACCATGGTGTACGGCTGCTTGAAAACTCTTGGTTAAAGATGTACACGCCGTTTATACGTTTCCTCCAACTGTAGTCACCAAAATAAATTCAACGGGTGCCTGTAAACCCGCTTAATTTATCTTAAAAATTTTGTAGGCAAGGAAAATCGGTAAAGATATAATTATTGCAGTGAATGTAGAATACACCATGAAGTCATGCAGCAGCAATAGTTTCTAACGATTGAATGGCAATGATGTTTACCCTCCAGTTTGTTGTTCAAAGTTAGATATCATCACCTATATGTAAATGTAGCAATTTAACAACTGTTTGGCTAATTCATGTGTTACCCAAAAAAAATCTAACTGCGCAGAAAATGGCATTAATTTGCAATTCTTCGGAAATGTCTTCGCTTGTTAACAGAAAAAAAGCAGGAAGAAAAAGACAACGGTAAACAGATTAAAACGTCTACCACTTTGAATTATGGAGCTCTGAAAAATTCATTTGCACGCGTTATATACCGATTTTTAAAAATAGTTTACTGGTGTCTGTGTCCATGTTTACGTATGTGTTTGTCATAATTGAATTAAAGCCAGCTGGTATAGAAATAGATTATTTGAACTGGCAATTAGGTAAACTTGGGAAAGTTTGGAAACACAGGTGTGAAGTGGGAAATTTGCATTTTTTAAATAAAACATTCAAAAGAATTTGCTGAAATCTTGCAACTAATTAGATGACGCCAGGCAATGTGTTTTTATTTTTTAACCTCAATAATCAAATTGGTGGACGCAAGGAATATTATTGTTAGAATAAGTAAATCCTAGCAATACAATGGAAAATTTGCATCCAAACAGAAATATCTTTATAAAGGTTAAAGGGGATTGTTTGTAAGCCAGAAGCATTTTAAGATCCGGCAAGAGTGAGAAGCCTCCAGCGTGTTAAGACTCAAGGATGTCTGCAAGAACCCAGAACTGCAACAAATTCATTTTGAATGCGACCATCCTGAGTGTGCTCTACCAGCTGCCTCTTGAATTCTGTAAAATTTCCTGTTGCCTGAACGGGGGTGTAAGTGAGAGTCAGATTAATTAGGGGATTGTTGCAGTTATTACAGTGGCAATTTTGCAGACATATATATGTGCTTACAATTGTTTTTGTATTAATAAATGTTTAATTTAATTTTATTTCAAAAAGGCCTTTTGAGGCTGGGTGGCATTATCATTACCGAATCCAAAGTCTGCAACTCAAAACATAGAAATTGCCAGTGCAGCATAAGCACCACTGTACAAAGCAAGCATTCCTAGAGTCCGATTAATGGCTAATTTTACATACCTCGCCCAACGTCATTAGTCGGCAGTGCGTGAGTGCATTGCTATGGACATTGGGTCAAGTTAAATTTCGACAGCGACGGTCGAGTCCAATAAGTGTGGAGCTCCTTTCGTACCCATTCCATCCTTTTCACGAAAGTTGTTAAAGTAAGACCCTGCCAGCATTCAGTTGGATGGAGAGAAAAAAAAAACCTCCTTGTCAATTATCTGGAATAACCGAAAATTGATCGTTGCAAGAATTATGAGAAAGAAGGAAAAGCAATAATGTTCTAAGGTTTTTTAAGAGATTCCTCTGTTCGACGTGATATGTTTTTTTTTTACTTCTAACAGAGCGTTTTCTTTGCTGTTGTTACTGATTATGTACCATGCTTGGATGTGGCATTCCACATGCAAAATGGACATAAGATATGAGTATGATGTGATTGATGCCACATTCATTGTATTGTGTTCCAAAATATAATCAAAACGAATATGCTCTCTGCTGCAGTGTCATTTTTGGAAAAGAACGAGAAAGGTACTTTATGGCACTGAATTAGACGTGATGAAGTCGAAATTTCGGTTCGGACGTAAGATTCAAATTCCGAAGTTGCAGTGGCCCTGCATTACACCCTGAAATTACTTCTTGGTTATAGTCGCAAATAACCCCTCGGACATAGCAGTTGGAATATATGCAATTCTACCACAGCAGGTTGTGAATTGTTGTATTGAGTTTAAAAAAAACTGAATGAGGAGAATCCACAGTTATCACCATCTTCAATGATGCGAGGGATCAGCACGATTCTAAAAAAGCCAAGGTTTAACCATTTGTAACCAAGCAGATATGCCGAGCAAATTGATCAACTCCAACTCCTCCTCAGCTCGCGGACATAAGAGAAGCTAGTCTTCGGCCAATTTGATTCACTCCAGATTTCATCAAAAAATCGCTGATGGCACTAGATACAACATGTTTAATGAACCATCACAGCAAATGCAACAGTGCTGGAGATTCTTGCACCAGAACTCGCTTTACGAGAAAGAGGAGAAAGAAAGCTCCTCAAGGACAGTTCTAACAGTGGGCACGTGGAACAATTCCCCGGTATATTGTGTCCAAAAGAGTTATTAAAAATCAAATTGCCACCAATTAAGCTCCTAGCAGTTGCGTGTAGATGATACAGTGCTGGAAAGTGTCGTTGATAGGGCTAGTAAGCTACACAATACACAGCAGAAACCCACTCAGCATTGCTCATAATTTGTTTTTCCTCATTACAAACTTGCTTCAGTCATGGACAAAAGAGTGGATCCCAAGATGAAGCTAAATTATGAACCTTTAACATTAAATCAGAGTGCGGAATAAATGAACAGGAGGCAAATTTGAATTCATTCATTATCTGCATTGGGTGGGAAGGGGTAGAGTTGATATTGGAGACACGGGAAGACGTTTGGGAAGATGTGGCAAATTAAATAGTTAATAAATAACAAATGAGCAAATTGGGAATAAGGCAAATGGTGTTCCGAACTTGGCATCGTGGTATTGTCACCAGTTAACTAGTATTCCAGAGACCTAGGGTAATGCTGTAACGACCCAGGTTCGAGTCCCAGCAGAACAGATGGTGAAATTTGAATTAAATGAATAATCTGGTATAAAAGTCTAATGACAACCATGAAAGACAGTTGATTCATTAAGACCATTCAGGGAAGGAAATCTGCTGCACTTATCTGAAAGTCTAAATGTGACTGCAGGAGTCCTCCGAATCAGGCCAGTTAGGAATGGGTAATTAAAGCTGGCCAATGACGTCGACATACTATGAGCTATTAAAAATGAAGGAAGAGACGGAGTGTACAAACTTAGGAGGCTACTAACAAAACAACATCACTAAATGCTCTCTATCTGAATGAATGTAGCAGATGTAACAAATGCACACGCACTGAACAAGGCTATTAGAAGTCAATGTATATGATCTGTTGGCCATTACAGAGACATGGCTGCAGGATGACAAAGGCTGCGACTTGAATATCAAGAATGCATGACATTTTGGAAGGATATCTCACCTGAAAAAGCTGGAGTTCTATCAACCAAGGATGAAATTGTTCCTATAGATATGCATGGAATTAGTTTTGGAGATCAATTGCAGAATCGGTTTATGTGGACATGAAAAATAAGAAAGTTAAGATGCCACTCGTAGGCGTGAATTATGGGCGCCTTATAGTAATCACACTATAGGAACTTATGTACAAAAATAAATAATGATTATCTGTGAGAAACGTACAGTGAAAATCGTGAATGATTTTAATCTGTATATAGATTGGACAAATCTGATTGGCAAAGGTAGCCTAGATGATTGAGTTTTATTGGGACATTTGCTTAGAGCGTAACACTTTATCACCAACCAAATATGATGTCTATACTAGATCTGATAACGTGCACGGAGACAGGATTAAGGGATGCCATCGCAACGAAGGTGCCCCGAGGTAACAAGTCATGATATGATTGAATTTCCCCTTCACTTTTGGAAGAGAGGTGTGGATCAGAGATTAGTTGTTTAAAGCTAAATAAGGTCAATTGTGGGGAATGAACACAGAGCCGAGTAAAGTGAAATGGGAAATTAGATTATGGGATATGTCAATGAAAAGGCAGTGGCAAACATTTAAGGGGGTATTTCAGAATACCTAGGAAAGATGCATTCCAATGACTGGAAAAGCAAATACTGCAAGGAAAGCTCACCCGTGGCTATCTAGAACAGTTAAACAATGTATCATATTGAAGGAAATGGTTACAATTCCTGAAATTTGAGTGGCAGTTTAGAGGATTAGACACGACATAAGGAAGGACAAACATGAATAAAACATTAAAATGGAAGAAAACGTGGAGTACCAGAGAATTGTAGATGGAAATATGAAACGAAGCAGATAGGAGTTTCCACAACTGGTTAAAATTCAAAAGAGAAAGTAAAGCGAGTTTTGGTCAGGTAGGGAATTAGCCTGGGGAATTAGTAACGGAAAAGTAGGAAATGGATGATAACTTGAATAGTTATTTTGCATCTCTTTCACTGTAGAGGATTAAGGTTAAACGTGAAAAGTTTAGCTGATCATTACATAATGTCAGGGCCATTTGTGACTACTCGGATGTTAGAACAGTCCGTGCCCATATGTAGAAAGAGGTTTTGAATATGTATGGTAACTGGTAAATAAATTTCATGCAGGACAATTGCCAGACAATGGCCATCTCATCAAGAGACTGCCTAACATTCTTCCCTTGGCAGTCGACAGCATTTGCACCCATGAATCCCCTGGCAACAACATTGTGGAGTTTTGTATTATGCAGAAATTCAGCCTACGAGCCAAATAATTGCTTTGCCAACAACAGTTACTCGTTGGCTTCGGATTCCCTGGCGAATAACACACAGCCTGAATCCTCATATGCTGCCCTGCGTACATAAGGAACAATTGAGCAGCAATATAGAATACACACAACTTGCCTGGGTCAGTTGAATTCTAACAAAACGCAAAATTATGAGCAGAGTCGAAAAGAAAGCAGCCCGCTTAAACAACTTCCAACCCACGACCTTAAACATTCACACCATACCTGCAGCATGAATGCATGACACAGTTTAAGGCACTTCTTCATGCAATACAATATAAATTACAACTAATCAAACCGGCTTATTCGACAATACTTTTCAAACCATAAGCCACTTAATCCTAGAATGACAACAGCAAAATCCTGATGGAAATTGAAGGTACCTCGAATGGTTTTAGAGAATACCAGTCCGGATATGAGCATCCCAGTCACTGAATAGACTTCCACCCTCACTTCAATGATTCAATGATTTATACTTTGAAATTAACGAGTAGATGGAGACCTACAACGAGTTCTGTTTATGTGTCAGAAAGGGCAGAATTAATTGCTTATTTTTCTCGGCAATCCTTGTCATAAGTTTTCCTGGTAAACAACAAAAAACTGTCAGTTTGTTATCTATCAGATATTATGATCCTACAAATATCAGTTGCACTCATTTGCAGAGGAATGGATACCCAGGTTAAACCATCATTGTTCAATACTGCTCATTCATTATTAATGTTTTTGCTGATTGCCTATTAGCAATATACTGCATTATTGTGCATCGGAACAGGCATTTAATACAGATGTACAATTGGAATTCAATGGTTCTTGCTGAAACGTTATAACACATTTACGATTTTCAAACAGATAGGAAAATAAGTGGCCTAATGGGAGGTACGTGAATGAATTTAACACGTTACTCTTATCAGTTAGAAGGTGCATAAGACGCTCCTGCAAAACATAAACGATTTTCATTCTCAAGAGGATTAGAAAAAAAAAGGACAGAGTAAGTTTGTAAGCCTGTGGATTAATCTGTTCAGGGAATAGTAAGAATGGTGTCAGCATTAATTTTGCATCCAGAGATGGAGCTGGAACAAGATATCTTTCCAGATTCATTTCTGCAATCGTTAACAATTAGCAGAGGCAAATAAATCGGACTTTTTCCATGTGCATTCCACATGAACAAACAGTACGATGTGGCAACATACAACGGAAATGAATTATCAGGTTACGAGGCTGTCTCGAGACGATGTAATGCTGTCATTATCCGCTTATAGCGATTGCAGTGAGAAAATATAATTTTGATAAAGGTGTATAGAACTCTTCTCACGTAATACTTGCATTTCGTTACAATTGTTTTGTGCCCATATTACCAAGACACACGCTACAGTGGGACAGGATAAGGGCAACAAATATAGTTTCATAACAATCATATAAAACTCTGAGGTCATAATGCGGAAAGGAACTCATTCCTCCCGGAAAGAGCAAGTTGCCTTATGACATGAAAATGATTTACATTTATTGAGGCATAGCTTGACAACGGAGGCATTAAAAAAGACATGTTTCCAACATATCGAGACCATACTGTGTTTGATGGTGCTCAATGAAACATAAGGTCTTGACATTTAATGGGGAAGGTCAGGGAAACATCTGATGTAGGTATTCACATTTGTTGGAGGACTAACTTAAAATAGTTGAGAAAGAATGTTGTCAGGGTAAAAAGAAACCAATGATTGACAAAATAAACTATTCCGAAGCATTAGCAGTTTTTCAGTATATGATTGAGCTGCCTGCTAGGTACAACTCAACACGCGTTAACAGTGCAGGGACCTAATGACAGGACCCCTTATATGATGAGGGCGATATAGAGTGTGAGGAAAAAGAATGAAAATAGGGTGTACGATGTATCTCAGGAGAAATGTTCATGCTAGATCTATGCCAAATAAAATGAGCTTACAGTGAAGTTTAATTTGGAAATAGAAATGACGAAGTGAATATGTGAATAATAGGCTGATGACTTAAACGGTCACCCAATAATCTTCCAAAAGTGTGTATATATTAAACGGGTATCAAGAGGTGGGTTGGTGATTATGAGTGACGACAAGTGCACGCTTGGATATTATGATTCACTTTGTATTCAACTTTATTAAGGAAGGGCCTGGTGGCTAAAGCGGAGCATGTATCTCTAATGCCATGCATATTTGAAGAAATGGTACCGCGGAGAGATTTGCTATGCTTCAGAGAGGACATGTTTCTTGGTTCAGATACCTTGCATTTCAGCTTCATAAACGAATTGTTAACAGAGGTAGTGAGATGGTTCGAAATAATGTTGATATTTTCGCTGGAGATTAGTGAATGACGGAGAACAGGACAGTGGCAAGCTTGCCACTGTTATACAGCAATGTGCGCAATGGCATTTGTAGCAACCACAGACAATCACACTGACATCAATTTTCTGTAGTTTATATATTCAGGAACATATTCCAGCACACACGCTGAGAGAGACACTTGGCTCAAGAGAGCCAGAATAAAATTTGGAAAAGATTGATGCTGCTCGACGAGCATCATCGTGGCTTTTTCATCAACAAAAATATACAGTTGACATTGGGAAAGCGATAGACACTTTTGCAACAAAAAAAATCAATATGTTAAAGGAAATTAAATACATGAGAGGGGCGGGGACAAGCGATGAATGGGTAAAGTGAACTTTAGAAGTGGTTTTCAACTTTATTTTCTCTTTTGAAATGTTTGGGAAGGCTGGCGAATGAGTTTCAATGGATTTTAACACAATGAGTTTTCAATCCCGTTGAAAAAGAACCCCATAAAATACTGGTTAACACAGCAGGGGCTCATGAAATACGAGTGTTAGTGTCTCTTTGATTTAAGAACATAAATAAATGCTTAAGAGCAGGAACGACACATTAGAAATAAATGTTTCTCCACTATACTGGAGAATGTTTGGGGTGGCAGTTATGAATTCCAAATTTCAGTGCTTGAATAAATGACTTCATAAAATATTGGAATGATTATATCACGGGAATGGTGAGTACGAAATTTGCCCATGATGCCACATTTCTCGGTATGCAACCAGTCATGCTGATGCAAATCAATTCCAACGGGACAAAGATACGCTACCAGTCAGGCAAAAAACGAATTGGATGGAATTTAACGCACAGAGATATGCGATGACACGTTTTGTCATTATTGAGTGGTACAGAAAATATACAGTAAAGAGAAAGGTGCTGAAGAGTGTGCAGGATCAGAGAAATTTGGACAAAACGTTGCATCGATCTTGCAAATTGGCAGGATATATTCAGCAAGTTCTAAGTGAAGCATATGGGATAGTTAGTTAGTACCTCAAAACAAGGTACTTCAGTAACACATGGAAGTAAGTATGAATCTTTCAGTGACCCCGTATAGACAATGATCAAAGTATTGGTAAAGGCAAAATACTGCGGAAGCTGGAAATCTGAAAGAAAGACGGACTCAAAACGTTAACTCCGTCGTTCTCTGCACCGGCGCTGTCAGAACTTCTGAGTTGTTCCAGCATTTTTTGTTTTTGTTTTTGTTGTCATCTAAGTATTGAGTGAACTCTAGTCACCAACGCTTGCGGAAACATTTGTAGTCCCTTGTTTTGGTGCTCAGGACATTTATCACAATGGTTCTTCGTTTCATCGATGTTAGTTGAAAAGTCAGCTTATAGAAAACTTTGCTGTTTTAATTGAAATAATAGTCCATGAAGCCAGATTTGTGAGGGGAGTACAATATCATCAGTGGTTCGTAGAGCATAGATAAATAAAGAATGCTCAGATTAGCTGACCTTAGAAGGGCTAGGGCCCGCGAACTCGTGGTTTTGGTTATATAATGCAGGAAGGAAGAAAGCAAAACCAACTTTATGCAGCGGATGGCAATGGCCTGGAACTCGCTGGAACTGCCAATGATATTGGTGGAAGCGGAGACGTTAAATAATTTCAAAGAAGTGATCGATCGGTCAATGTACATTTTTGGTATTTGTGCAGGAGCGATATGGGACCGAAACTTTATGGATTTATTGGTCTGGAGAGTGCCAGCATGGACTTGATGGAACGAACAACATACATCAGTGTCATAAAGAATCTATGCCTCTCTATCAAAGTTAATCCTAAATGAATTCAAAGGAACATGTTTTTCCCCCATTTATTCTGCTCCAGAATTATCCACCTGCCAAAAGGCGTTAAAAAAAATAGGTAAGTGCCGTGAAAATCGCCTGTTTAAAACACATAGAATTAATGTTGTTAGAAGTGCAGTTTTTTTTTTAAATATTAAGTGGAGTTTGATTAACAGATGCTTCAATGTCCCTGGATCCCTACAGAGTTTTGTTTCTAAATGCTTCCAAGCCAATCACAAAGAGCATACTTATTTCTGTAATTGCTCGACGCACCAGACTAAAATACGAAGCTAACAGCTGACAGAGAACAAAAGGCACTGACGAATAATTGCAGCCGATATGTTGAACGGAATCCAGACATAGTCATAAGTATAACAGTTTAGCATCTGTAAAACAAATTGATCCCTAATAAAAGTCCGAGGGTGGTGTTGGGCGGCAGGGTGTGAGGTTGGGGTGTGGGGGAGGGTTGGGTGCGCGCGGAAGCTGCCTAAAATCCCTTAAAATCTGCGCACGCCCATCAAGAATATTATGTTCCTGTGTCATTTTCGCAGCATTCGAGTATTTTTAAGTTTGCAAACCATTTGCTATATATTTGAAACTCCAATTATACATAATGCTGTTTTCCCTGTGTTTTCACTTGTTGTGGATGGAATTCCATATCAATGGGGCAACAAGAGATCAGAAATGTTTTTGTTCGCTGAGTGCTGTCAGAGATGGCTGAGAATCATTGCTTAAGGCGTTTCTCTTAATTTCTGCGCTGCACTGACGTTATGCCAGACGCCAGCCTGCTTCATTGTGATTTGCACATTAAGAAAAGAAGACCGACACTCTAAGAAAGCGTTAAGAAGATCCGTTGTACACTTGTATGGACTAACATTTTTATCACACTCCAGCTGGAGTATTAGGGCCTTTGCACTAGTACTGTGGTGGGTGCTATATCGGCAGTGCCTTATTAATGACGAGGTACTAAACTAAAGCTCAGTTTGCTCTTTCAGGTGAACAAAAATGTCTCATTCAATTACTGTGGAAATTAGCCAGCGCTATTTTCTTGCTAATGGTGTCCTTTGAATCCAAATTGCTCAAGCAAATTGCCTGTTCATGTATTTGCCTTATTGGTGTGAAATTGGCGTTCTAAACGTATAGGAAATTCATGGGTAGCGGACGACGATCTTGTGAATCATTCATTCAAAATTCATACTGCGTTGAATAACACGCATGATGTTCATCCTGCTCCCCCAGAACAGCCTGAGCTCGTGCAATGTAGGTGGACAGCCAAAAAGGGTAAAACAACTGGTCAAAAAGGGAAATAAATATTCACTAAAATGGCTCTTCGACAACGTCAAGCATAGGCAGTATGTTGAAGCTGATGGCATGGAATGTTTGTTAACAATGAAGAGAATAAGTTTAATATGATGCAATCTTTGTTCCAGACATTTTTTTTTTCCCGTGTACAAGAAGTTATCTTACAACGCTGCTAATGGCTGTGGAATTCAGGTGCCCACGTGGCATCCACTGGAATAAAAAAAGAACATTCATCAAATAGCATGAATCATTTTATACCGATTTAAAATTATCCCAACGCTAGTGGGGCTCTTGCCAATCTTAAATCCCCGATAATCTATCAGACGGGACGCTGATATTATTTTATCAACGTCTTGCAAGTTTTCCAGAGCCTGCTCTTTAAAACATGAACCGAAGTTCATCAACATTTGAGTTCCTCGTGTATGTGCATTAGTATTTAAATCTTCTGGGTGCCTTCTTTAAAATTTACCAGGCTCCGTGCGCGGAAGACGATTTGGAGGCACCATACGTTAACATGGCATTCCAGGTGATATGTAAGCAGCGAAATGATCAGTGCCAATTTGCGCATCCTGCTTGGTTATTTTCAGTTGCAGGAATTTTACATTCATAACAAATTTGGCCTAATGATGAGGAGCTTTGAGGAATGACGAACAGTAGTATTATCTTTTTTATTTTCAAATTGGAGGAAGTAATGTGGTGTGCCAAATTTTGGACATGACTAAACATTGGAAACATTGCGACCTTACAGGAGGATGTTGATGGTGGTGGTGATTTTTTTTTTCTGTAGAAGGGACGTTTGAGAGGAAATGCAAAACAATTATTCAAAATCGCATAGCGTCTTCCCAAAATAGACTTACAAAACAGATTCAGTACGGTAGAGCGTTCGAGAGCCCGAGAAGAACGAATGAAGCTGATTGGCAAAGTAGCAGCCGATACTCAGGTTATTTTGCTTCTCCATGGCAGCGATTAGCACCTGCAGGAACCTATTGTAAGAAGGATTAGCGGCCGTTTTCAAAGATAAACAGAGGAAGAGAACACATAATGAACGACAAGGACAAGGCAGTCGAGTGGAGCTTACTTATTTGTTCTCACAGACAGCTAACACGCACGATGAAGGACAAATGGTCCCCTGCTGTGTTGGAACAATTCTACTGTTCTATGACAAATGTGATCTCTGCGCAATAACATATAAACCACCATTGCATATTCACTACATATAATAAAGTTACCAGCAAATTATGGCTATGTTGGCCAGAATAAGATGTATGTTTACCGCTATCTTATGTGATTTTGATTCCCCAATCCGCCCCACACAACGATACTGTTCCGTTTATGCGATTGGTCACATAACTGTTCTGTCTTCAAATTTGCACAAATTTTAAAGTTTTACGTGCCTTACACCCGATGCCACTCTCGGGGTCCTAATTTATAACAGACAAGATTTGCAGCGTAAGGCCTATCCAGGGAGAGAACTGAACCTGAAATGAATTGTTTACAAGTGCTTCAGGATGCATTGGCGTGAACAGAAGGCGCCACATCAATGCACGTTGTTATTTTTCCTTCCACCTGCTCGAAAAGTTAGCAATAGCAGGTGTTGCTCCTTTCAAATGAAGGTGAAGAGCAATGTTGGCATCACTCATGTGTATTACGGGAACAGAGTCATTTTTAAAAAGCATCAGCTCAGTTTCTAATTCTCTTGTTCCACAGAAGCAGGGAGAAACAAATTACGTGGGGACACATTTTGCAGACTATTTGATATTTTACTTGCAGAGTTTCGTCCAAAGCTACCAATGTTTGATTAGTCTATAAAGCATACAGATAGCCTTACTGAGAAGTCCTGCACGAAAAAAAAATAAATAAAATTATTTTCCTCATGGGTATTGGCATCTCAGGCTAGGTCGGTATTTACTATCCATATGTAATAGATCATCAGAAAGTGCTAGCGAGCCTCCATCTTGAACTGCTGCATTCCGTGCAATGTAGATACGACTACAGTGCTGTTACGAAGTGAGATCCAGGAGATTGACCCACCGACAGTGATGGATCGGCAAAATAATGTCATGTCTGGATGTTGTGTGACTTTGGGAGGACCTTGGAGGCGGCGATGCTGCCCGTGTCCTCCTCGGAGGCAGCGGTCTTGGGATTGGGATGTACCGTTGAAGAAGCGTTGCTTGAGTTTTTACAGCCAACATGATTATTATGTGTTAGAAAGTGACAAAATATGGAAGGAACATTTTTAATGAAGCAGCTCCAAATGATTGGGGCGTGGAACCTACCCTGAGGAGATTCTGCACTGACGGCTTGGAAGGGACATGATTGACCTGCAACCACCACAACTAAATTCCTTTGTGCTAGCTGCGATTCCAACCAGCGGAGTGATTCTGCCCTGATTAAATTTGGCCCCTGTGGGGATATGGCTCCTTGATGCCATCCTCGGGGAATGGCGCCCATGATATCAAGAGCAATTCCTCTTACCTCACCTCTTCACTTCAGCTCCTTTGTCCATTTTTGAACAAACATTGTAATGAGGTCAGAATCTGTGTGAGCCTTGCAGAACCCAGCCTGATCGTCAGTGAGCAAGTTATTGTTAATCATGTGTTGCTTGATAACACTGCTGATGACCCCTTTCATCACTTTACTCATGATGGAGAGTAAATTAATGGAGCGGTAGTTGGTTCGAATGTACTCTGCTGTGTTTTTTTTTCAGTAAAGGCCATACCTGGGCAATTTTTAACATTGCCGGGTAGGTAACAGTGTTGTAGCTCAAATGTAACTGACTGGTTATGGGCGTGGCAAGATCTGGAGCACAACTCTGCAGTGCTATGGTCTGAATGTCTTAAGGATCAATATCTTTCCCTGCATCTGGTGTCCTCAGCCGTTTTCAAATGTCAAGTGGAGCGAAACGAATTGGCTTAAGACTGGTATCTGCACAATTCAATTGGCTTTCGAAACATTTCAGAATAGTCCTGAAGATTTGTGCTCCATAACGTGCCCAGCCACTAGCCAAGTGGTCCCAGTACAGCTACTGCACGGATCAAACCAGCAATGTGGAACGTGTCCCAGATATGACAGCTACACATAAAGCAGGACATATCCAACCAGGCCAATAACCACTCCTTCAGTCTACTCTCGATAATCAGTAAGGTGGTGGAAGAACTCATCAACAGTGCCATCTAGCATCCCCTGTTTAGCAAATAACCTGCTCACTGAGGCTGAGTTTGAGTTCCGCCATGGCCACTCAGCGCCTGACCTCATTACACCCTCGGGTCAAATGTGGGCAAAGCTATCTCATCAAATGTATAGCTTGACTATTTAGACTGCTTTATATAATTACATTTACATTTACATTGTTCTTTTACATTTCTAAATTTGAAACGTAAGTAGTTAAATTAATCAGAAAAAGGATGGCAGGACAGGTAATGTATTTGAGTTCTGGCCGGTGTCAACTGATGGACGCTGATTGTATCCACAGGAACCACATCTTTAAAAACGTGCCTGGTGATGAAACGGTTTCGTTCACAATTGATTTGCTGCATTTCGAGCTTGAGACATTTTGATGCTTCAAGAAGGCACAACTTGACCTGGGCGATTTGTGGCAGGATGCTGGCATAGACTTTTGACAAGGACTTCTGAGTTGTGCAGTGGTCATGGATAGGTGGGCGTGACTGGGAGTGATCAAGTTTAGATACTTGGAAGGTAACAATGGAGGAGCCTCAGCTCCTGCAATTGACCAGCAGATTCAGGTTTCAGCAGTTTGTGCGGACTAGAGCAGGGACTGCGGGGTGGTTGAAAAAAAATACCATGGGACAGTGCTGCAGGGAATCATTCAAGGGGCAGGAGTAAAAAAAATAATAAATGCAGTGGAAATAAGGGGCTTTATATTCAGGGAAGTATGTACTCTTCTCTGCAGTCGAGTACAAAATTCTAGGATGCTGTGCTGATTGCCTGGTCTCATCTCCTCCAGTCTGGAGGAAAACTTTGTACTGAGAGGGAAAGCATCCAATTGTCTGTGTGTGGGATCCAGGTCAGAGTTTTCACGGTTAAAAAAGTGGCTGCGCTGAGGGAGTAGAACCTATAGCAAAAAATAAAAATAAAATATGCAAATAAATAAAGAACAAAGCAGAACCACAAAGACATTCTCCGGATTAATTGCTAAACGACCAGCTAATTCGCCTTGTTAAACTGAGATCAGGAACATGAAAGCACGACTCAAAAAATGGAGTGGGAGAGAAGCTTTCCACTTTATGACACATTGGCGCCAATATTGGTGAGCGGGAACTATACTGTTTGCATGTGCTTCAAATGATCCATGCTATGACCAGTCTCCTGGCGGATTGTAAAACTGGTCTATTGAGGGAACTTCATCCGATATAATGGAGTGGGGTGTTGGGTGTTGAGGGGTAGGTAGCTATTTAACGTAAGGGACTCTTGCAAGGAAAAGAACACTGACAAGTCAATAGTGAAGGTTATGGTGTGGATCATAAAACCCGGAGTGTGACAGGAATGAAGTGAACGTGAATATTCATGTAAAGCATCAGAGATCTGCTGAGTAGGAGAAATGTTTTTCTTAATTACGGAGTGGGGGTGCAGATTGTTCGGGACGGGGAGATTTTGAGATCTAAAACTAAGTCTTGAGGCCATAGAAACGTTTATGCAAGTGGAAGACAAGCTGAATGGGACCTCTGTCGCAGTTACTTTAACGGCATCAAGTCATCAGTGAGTAAGGCCCATTCAGGAAATAGCGAAAAGAAAATCGCAATTTCTAAATGAGCAGATCATCTGCGGTAAGATAAATCAACTAGTGGCATTAATAGAGATAGGCATTTTTGATCTCATCGTTATTAGAGTGGCTTAGTGAAATGTGACTAAGGTAGGGAACATTCTTTCGAAATGACTGGCAGAGTGGAAAAAGATGACCGCTGAACTTTATGATAGAGAATGAAATTAAAAAATTAATTAAAATGATCTTGCCTCAGATAATCATGAAGTGGAATCATTATTGATCGGATTGATCGGATTATAACGGGTATCAGAAAAAGTCTTGGTTTATAGGGCCCAGAAATATTTTTAACATCAGGAAGAGCATTAAATGAGAAGTTATTTCAGAGTGTAGCAATTACAATGTAATGGCTTTGGCGGACATTAATCTTCATACAGATTGGACCAATCAACATGGTGGCGTGAAAGATGAATTTGAACAATGTTTTCATGATAGTTTTCTGGCGCAGTATGCTATGGAAGAAACAGGGTATAAATCTAGTTTAGATCGAGTATCATGCAATGATGCAAGGCTTATTAATAATGTCATACCTTAAGACCCATGGGAATATAGTTATCCTAGCGTCATTGAATTCCACAATAAATTTTAAAGCAAAGTACTGAAATCTTAAGCAAGAATCTTAAACATAAGCAAAGCCATATATAAAAGTAAGAAGTGAGAGGTTTTCTTTAAGATTGATTAGGTTAATAGTCTAAAGGGTATGGTGGTATATGCAATTTGTAAATATTTAAATAATTAATTCAAAATGTTCAACAGAAACATAAAAAAAAAAGAAACTCAGCGAGAAGAATCCATCCCTAATATAATAAGGAGGGTGACGTTAATGGCAGATTAAATGAAGCTGCTTTTATTTCAGAAGCTCACAAAATGCAATCAAAAAAGTCGGTCCCTCAGAAGGAGACACCGGAGAAATTATTATGGAGAAAGAGGAGACAGCAAATGCATTCAAAAACATATTTTGTGCAAGTCTCAGCAAAAGACATGAGTTGACTACCAGAATAAAGTGGTTATAAAGAGTTAACTAGTAAGAGCTAAGTAACAGAATAAACATCAGCAGAGAAAGAGCACTGGGAAAACTCAAAACCCAAATCTGTTGATTCCACGGAATCTGATAGCCTATGCTGTAGGGTTCAAAAAAAAAATGAACCAAGAAAGCAAATGCACTGCCAACGATTTCCAAAAATCCAAAGATGCTAGAACAACCCTCCCAGTTTGGAAGTTAGCAAACTTGTCAATCTTAGACTGGAGGCAAAGAGAAGACATGGAACTACAGACCGCTGAGGCTCACTTAAGCCATCTGACATGTTCTAGAATCCAGGTTCAAAAAATCCATGCAACATATTTGGTGAAAATGATTGTGCAGTTAGTACAAGTCAACACGATTTTACGACGAGTAAATTGTGTTTTTTTTTTAATTGATTATTTGTTTTGGAACATATTCTCATAGGTTAGTTACAGGGTAACCCTTGGAATCAGGGTACTTGGATATCCAAAAGTCACTGGACAACGTGCTGCACAAAAGACTCATAAAGCTGCTGGTGATACGTTAGGATGGCTAGAGGACTGGTAAATGGACATGAAGCTGGATTTAGGAATAAATGGAATAATTCAAAGCTGACACTATTATTCGTGAAATCCACAAACAATCAGTTCCAGAGCCACAACTATTTACAATATATTTAGTCATGATAAAATTTCATATCACGAACTTGCTTGTAAGGTCAGATTAGGGATAAATAACGTTTTTTTTTTCTTAAAGTGGACAATGTTTGAGATTCAAGACACTTGGTCAGGGGAAAAACAAGTTGCAATATTCCATTCGATTTGAGCAACAAAACATGATTCTTTCAAAGTGAGAAAGATAATTTTAAATTGCAATATATATCTTGTACACCAAAATTCAGATTAACTATAACGTACACGTGAATTAACAAGGTAACGATTGTTGAACCCAACACATTTGGCAATAAATGAGAGATGCGAGAAGAGGCCATGGATTTATTAACAAACCAGCCAGACATCAGTGACATCATGAGTCAATGAAACTCACTGAAACTCTGTCTCAATTACTTACTCACTAACTTACCAGTCTTAAATAATCGAATACCTTAACCCTTGGAATTATTTCCAGAAGTAACTCCAAATCGGAAGGCAACAATATCGGCCCAACAAATAGGATTTCAATCTCGTCTCCCAATATTTTGCTGCCGTGGCCTCCTAACTATGCACTCAAGTTTTAACTCCCAAGCACAATTTTAAATCTGAGGCAAAGCTGAGCAGAACGCTATTGCTCCAAAGGCGGACCTTTGCCAAAAAGACCCGCAACATGGATCACCATATTTCGGCTGCATTCTTGGGACTTCAGGGTTTCCCCTGAGCCCGCATCACTTAAAGTCTGCTATCCGCAATCCTTTCCTATTTGCTAACATTATGTTTCTGCCTACCTCTTTTCAACTGAACTGGGGCCTGTTTCTGTCCCTGTCCCCTCTTTGGAACTCTTAATTTTGGACCTCTCCCTGTCCCAAACCCTTTGGAACCTGTTCATGCCCTTGCCTGGAACTCTTCCTCCAGAGGGCGCTCCGTTGTCATTGACCTGACCCGTGTTATCACGCTATTTCCTTATGCACAATACAAGTCTACCTTAATTAAAGTAAAATTGCCACAGAACATATGTGCAGCCGTTTCAGGTCTGAGCATACGTAAAAGCTCCAAGACATTTTAACAGTTGAAATTACCAACCTCAGCGCTTCTAAACGAGGCAAGTTTGGTTTTCATAACAGTATTCACACAAAGCAATATATACAGGTTAATTGCATGGCAGATTGAGTGTAATATGGGTAATGGTGAGATAATTTTGTGTGCCATTTTGTTTTATGCAAATAATTGTGCGCTGGAGCATGAACCATTTCAGTGACATATCACTGGGTGGGTCTCTGGGAGGGGAGCGTTTTCCCATGAGGAGAAGCTGTGTACTGTCGGTCGATATTTTCTGGAGCTTAGAAGAATAAGGCGTGATCTCATTGAAACAACCAACTGTTTTATGCGAACTAAAATGGTTGGCACGTCAAAAAAAAATGTTTCCCCTGACTAGGGAATCTGCAACAGCGAGCACTTTTTCTGGACGATTGGTGGGTCACTTCCAACTGACATGAAGAACAAAACTCACTCGGGGGCGTATGAGTCTTTGGAATACTGCACTCCAAAGATTTGTGGAGGGGTTCTCATTGGGCCTATTTAAAGTTGAGGTTGACATTGGTTTTGTCCTTCAGAGAATTAATGATTTTGAGGCGCCGTTGGGAAATTGGAGTTGAATACCAGGGAAACCAATGCTATAGCAAGCTCAGCAGGTTGATATGTCCTCTCTGGCTCATATTTATTACGGTATCAGCGTAGTTAATTTTTCGTTACTGGAGCTCATCATACACCTGACTACCTTATGCATAGTCATGTTTGCCCTTCAGCTGTTTCAGTGCTAGCCTTCATTCTCTGCAGGTCTAAAGAACAGTATTTGCTTTTCTGCCTTTGTTTTCAAATTCATCCAAGTGAGTCTTTATCTATGATAGTTTTTGTTTCCTCACTACTATTGAAGGTCAAATTGCAGGAACCCTGACTCCAAGCGTAGTAGTCTGCTTTCATCTGACAAGCCCCTGTCCATGAGCATCCCATACTATCTGAAACTATCCGTCATCTTTATATTTAGCTTATATCCTCTTACAGTGAGTTTATTCGCCCTTCCTAAGTTCTAATTATTTGGTCTGTATAAGTTGGTAACAGAACATCTCCTTGATGAAGGCGCTTTTCTCCTGTGCCTACGTTTCCAACGTGACTATTATTAAGCAAATGACACGATTGTACGTGATGTTTCATGGTGCAACGTTACATCAAATGTTATTTGCCTGTGAAAGACGCAACAGGTGCTGTTTTATATTCAAATAATTTATTGAGATGAAAATCTTCCATCTTCACAGAAGAAAAGTTAAAAACAAGTGAAACAGGTGATTAATGATTGTTATTCATCTGGAGGGAATAAAGCAGCTTCTTTTTTTTTGGAAAATAGGCAATTTAGCATCGATCTCTAATAGATGCCAACGCACCATCTTCAAAAGTACCGGCAATAAGTTTGCTAGGATATGTGCTATTCGATATTTAATGCTAATGCCGTCAATTCAATGATGTTTTATTTCATTCATACAAATGTATTGTCGAATGGTTGATTGTTAGACAACGAATAAACTTGTGTTGGCAAATATAATTACGAAAATGCACTTGTTAGCATATCCCAACTTATATCTCGGGGATTTACTGGCAACTGTGCCTTGGAAATCAAACTTAATTTCCTGGGATGGCTAGTGCAATTATGGACGGGTTGGCAACCATCACTGTTAACAAGACAGGATTTCGCAATAAAGTTCATTGACAAGGCAGGTTCACGTCCCCAAAATAAGAAAGAAATGATTACTGAATTATTAGTTACGCAAGGCCTGAACTCTTTCTTTCGTTTACATACAGAGTTGGCTGACTGCATTTCCACGAGCCAAGGCTTTGGTGAGAACAAATATGCTTACTTTGGTTCCCAAAACAGATTCATTTACGATTTCTTTCGTTTTCGGAAGTTCTATCTGAACAATTAACATGAAATGGCATTGAACAGTTGTTTAAAAAATACATGCTTCTAAACATAAAACTTTAACGTGCATAAGTACTTTCATGTTTTCCATCCCTCATCTTTCATGTAGCTTCATCATTCGGTTTGCCCAAATGGGCTTAGGCCATAAAACCGGTCGTAGGATCCGGTCTTAGTTCCAAGATTCCAGTTTTTGGCACCCGCTTTGCAATTCTGGTCATTCCGTTCATGCAATGACAGTCATAGTGCATATTTAGTTATTTATTTTTTTGACCCGGTAAAATCTTATAATATTTATTATCCCATCGATATACAGCACTGAGGCTATTACATGTTTCAATATTGTTCATGATTTGATTTTAATTTACTATGCATCAACTTATTAAGAGACGAGGACCGGAGACACTTCATACCTAATTGCAGTTTCAGCAGTTTACAAAGAGACATTCAAAAAATAAAGCGCTAAGCCTGCAAGACAAAAATTAAGAGAGTGAAAAATCCGCTTAATCAAAGAAGGGCCTTTTTAATCTACACCTGGCTGAAGAGATAAGGGGAGCTGGTGGCGTAATGTTGCTGTCACCAGATTAGGAATCCAGAGAACCAGGGAAATGCTTTGGGTTTCCATCCCACCCGCAGTGGAATTTGAATTCAATCAGTAAGATATTGTGGAATTATAAGCCCCATGATGACCAGTAATCAATTGTCATAAACAATAGTTTGGCTCAGTAATGGCCTGAATGCCCGCTGATGCTATCCTTCCCTGGTCTAACCTACATGTGACTGCTGTCCCACAGCAATGTGTTTGACTCTGAAATGTCCTAGCAAGCAGTCGATTATATTTAACCTAGAAAGCCAGTAAGGAATAAACGTGGCTTGCTCAACCTAGGCACCGGAAACAATAAACACAAATTCAGCCCTATCGATGCTGCAAAGTCCTCCTCACTATCATCTCCGTACCTGTTCAAAATTTGAGACAGCCGACTCACAGACTAGTCAAGCAGCAGCCTGATAAAGTTATACTCACCGAATCATAACTTTTCGGAAACTTCGCAGACACCACCATCATCATCCCCGGGTATTTCCTGTCCCATTGTCAAGACAGATCCAGCAGAAGTGGCGGCAAAGTGGTATACAGTCAGCATGGAATCAGAACATCGATCCCGGGCCCCCTGTCGTCTCATTGCATGCAATCAGGTCAAACAATGGCAAGGAAACTCCCAGTTGACGATATCTTACCACACGCCTCAGTGATTAATCCATATTCTTTCACGTTGAACACCACTTACACGAAGCAATGAGAGTAGCAAGGGCGCAAAACATACTCTGGGTTGGAGACTTGAATGCCTGTCGCCAAGATTGGCTCGGCAACGACACTAAAGACCGAACAGGCCGAGTCCAATAAGACATAGCTGCTAGACTCGGTCTGTGGCAAATGATGAGAGGAGAAACAAGCTGTGGATACAAACAGTCTTGACCGCAGCCTCAACAACCTGCCTGCTGCTGAAGCACCTTTCCATGATAGTATAAGTCAGAGCGACAACCGCACAGTCTTTTTAGAGACAAAGTTTGGTCTTCGCAGAAAGGATAATATCCATCGTGTTGTATAATACCTCCACCATTCTAAATGGGGAAGATTTCGACCAAATATAATAACTTCAGACTGTGCATTCATGAGGCGCTATAGGCTATCATCAGACGCTGAATTCTAATCTACGAAAACCTGCATACTCATGTCCCGGCATATTCAAAATCCTACCATCACCATTAAGTCAGGCGACCAAAACTGGTTCAAAGAGTAGTGCAGGAGGTCATGTCAGAAGCAATACCATGCAGAACCAAAAATGTGGTGTCAACCTGGTGAACCTACAAAACAGGGTTTTTTGCGTGTGGAACAGAGTTAGTAGCAAGTGAGAGACAGAGCTCAGCGATCCCGAAACAATCGGACCTGATGTAGCATCTGTACTTCTGCCGAATTCCATACCTGAATGATGCTGGCCAATTAAACAATGAACTGAAGCTAGAGGCCCAGCAGATATCCCCATCCCCAATGATGGGAGAGGCAAGCAAGTAGCACTGTGTTGTAGGTTCACCATGTTGACATCACATTTTTAGGCATACATGGTCTTCAGCCAGTTCTATGCATTTGACATCTAATATGGCCGGGGGCATTGGATACTGCAAAGTGTACGGACCCTGAAAATGTTCAAGCAATAGTACTGAATTGTGCCTCAGAACTTGCTGCACCGCTAACATAGTTGACCTAGTAAAGCTGCAACTTTGGCATCTGCTTGGCATTGGGGAAAATTCCCCAGGAGCGCCCTGTACAACAAAAGCAAGAAAAATCCAAAACGGTGATTGCCGCACCATCAGTCCACTGTTGATAATCAGTAAAGTGATCGAAGGGGTAATCAGAAGTGCTGTCACGCGGCACTTGCTTACCTTCAACTTGTTTACGAACGCTCTGTTTGGGTTCCGCTGGGAACACTCATATCCTGAAGTCATTATAGACTTAGTTCCAACATGGACAAATGAGCTGCCCGCCAGAGTTTTGGTGAGGTTGTATGCCCTTGAATTCAGGGCAGCATTTAAACGAGTCGGGCATCAAGGAACCCTTGTAAAACTGCTTGCTGTGGGAATAAGGGAAACACGTTTCTCTATTTGGAGTCACATATGCCACAAGCAAACGTGGTTGTGTTTTCTGGAGGTGAATCAGGTCAGTTGCAGGGCATCACTGAAGGAGTTCCTCAGCGTGACGTTCTAGGTCCAACCATCTTCAACTGCCTCAGAAAAAGGCATCCCTCCCATCATAACGTCAGAAATGGGGATGTTTGCTGATGATTGCACAATGTTCCACACAATTCGCTACCCCTCAGATGCTGTAGCAGTCCATGTACAAATCCAGCAAGGCCTTGGGAAATATCTAGGATTGGGCTGATAAGTGGAAAATAACATTCACGCTACGCAATTTCCAGGCAATGAGCATCTTCAAAAACAGAGAACCCAACCATCGCCACTTGACATTTAATGGCGGTACAAGCGCTGAATCCCCCCACTGGCAACATCCTGGGTTATATAATTGACCAGAAACTGAACTGGACTAGCCACATAAATAACGTGGGAGCAATGGCAGGCAGGTCAGGGGCCAGGAACCCTGCAACGGGTAGCTCACCTCGTGACTCCCAAAAGCCTGCCCACCATCTACAAGTCAAAAGTCAGGAGTCTGATGAAATGCCCTCGACATGCTTATGACTGCAGCTCCAAAAACGCTCAAGGTTCTCGAAGCCATCCAAAACAAAGCAGTCCACCTGATTTACACCCGATCCGCAAAAATTCACTCCCTCCAACATTAGCACACAGCGGTAGCACTGTGTACCATCTCCAAGATGAACTGCACAAAATTGCAAAGGGTCCGTAAACAGCACCTTCCAAACACTGGACATTTACCAGAAGGGCAAGGACAGCAGATCAATAGAATTAACCTAAAAATTCCCCTCCAAGCCACAGGCCAACACGGCTTGGAAATTTATCACAGTTCCTTCACTATCGATGGTTCAAAATTCTGGAACTGCATTCTTAACAGCACTCTGGGTGTATCTACGACATATGGGTAGCAGTGGATCAAGACTGCAGCTCGTCATTACCGTCTAACGGGCAACTGGGATGGGAAATGCACAGATGCATCAACTCCCCATTCCCACTTGACCTTGAAAAAGTGGTGCTCCGTCGCCTTTTCTTGCACCTTCTGTGCATTACTTGCAGGGACACCTGAAAGTCTCTTATGGAATGTGTTCTGTTATTTGGGCCAAGGGAAAATATAGCTAGCGTGTTGTGTTCGAAGTCAGGAGCTCTTGTGGTTCTGCACTGCTGTTTTCAATATTTTTACCACTGTTATACTTTCCCCAAGTTGTATTATCAACTACCATATCTTAGTTTTTTTCCAGTAGATTAGCGTTTGCGATGCTTATTTCCGCTTCCCTTATCATATCCACTTAGGTTGTAGTATGGCCCCTGTTACCTGTTTGGTCACCTCGTTTTAATTTTTTATTTTGTTTTGTTTCATTCCCCATTAGTAAATCGATTCAATCCTGTGTGACAATTTAACTTTTCATATTTGATTATATGGGATCTCTGTACATATTGTAGGCATGCTACACCCTTATCCATGTATTCTAATTCTTCTGAACAATTAGTATTAGTTTGTTGAAATTCCACAAGATTATCATGGTGTTTCTTTTTTTCTTAATTCCTTAATTTAGATGCAAATTACATTTTCAACCTTCCCGTGCTTTTAGCTGATCTCATCACGACTTTTTGTAATATGAGTCATCTTTAATTGTATTTTAGCTCCGTGAATCTGAAGTTTATTTTTGTCATGACGTTGCATCTGTTTTTAAAATAATGCCGTTATTTTATTCAGGGTAAGTACAGTTCTCCACCTCCTGTCTTGCTCTTTTATTATCAAATCTGTTACATCCTGACATGTTGAATTTTCAACCCTGTTAATGACGTAGCCATGTTTCAGAAATTCATGCTGTGTCTTTGATCTTCCCACAGATGAATTCTTACAGTTAACCTCTAACATTTCATACTCTATGTTTATTGCACTAGACACGGTTGAACACATTTTAATTGCGCTTCACGTTTGGCCCTTTTATTGGACTCCTGTTGTATAACTATATGAAACAGATTTTGGCCAGCAATTTCATCTTTTTTTCTGTTAATGCGCTATTCGTTGTTTTGTTATGTACCTGCTCAGGTTTCTTGTACATGTATTCACCTTTTGCCATTGTTACAAATTCAAAGCCTTTGACAACCGATCACTCACCTTTATCTATTATAATATTTAATGGCATCTCGCGTCAGGCGGGTGCAGGCTTCATTGTTCAGCTTAGTCCGTTACCAATACACCACAAACAATGGAACCCTAACTTTCCAGACCTGTAGTTTAACCACATGTTAATTATGCTGACCTTCCTGCTTCTATTTGAATTGGCACATGGGACTGTATGTGATTCACTGATGTCACATACAACGACATTTTTGTACAACTATTATTTCGAAACTCACCTTTGTTAGACTTTCAGCAGGAGATCCTGAATCCACATCATTAGCATTTGTTCCAACGTGAATCCCAAGAAATGGATCTAGGACCAACCCCCACACCCCCATCCTGACCCTGCTCATGTTCCACTTCCGGCGCTGTTATGAATCCCTTGCCTGACACCGGACGGAAAACAACCCGTTCAGATTTTCTATTCTCAGCAGCGCTTGCCAGTACATGCCACCCCCACTCATGTCACACACATAGCCATTTCTGGAGCTCTCCGTTGTTACCACATTTCGGTTCAGTATTTTTCCCACACTTACACCTCCCGAAAACCTTATATGGCACTAGCATCTGCATTTTGGCTGTCGTCACTGGAATTGTCTACTCGTGCTGGCAGTACCGAATATAATTTATTCATGGACGTAGTCACTTTGGGTGCTGCCTTCCTTCTGAATACCTACTAGATCACCGCCACTTGCCTCCAAAGAGCCATGTTCTCTGTTTTGAGAACATGCCTTTTCCTCCGGGGTGTTACTGTATTTTTATGTAAGCTGTCCATAAACTCCTCTCGTCCCTTTTGTGATGACAACACGATATATGAATCAGTAATTTTGCATTAAAACGTACATTTTAATATGTAACGTTACTTTGAGAATGGTATGATATAGCGGAAATGTTGTGTGTTTTTTTTTGGTCGCTGACAGAGCATACAATACATCAACTGAAAGGAGGTAAGAAGTTATATTCAGTGCTTTGCTACTCCATCTGTGTGAGCTGTCTAAATGTTGTGCAATTTCAAATAATTGGTAATCCATTAGAACAAAATAAAATTTGGCTTTTAAATAGAGATCTGAATTGTAGAAATTATGCGAATGCGAGTCAGATGAGGTCATGTATATGCTTAGAACTCGAAAGCTGTGAACCTATGTTGAAACGTGTTTTGTATTGTTGATGCCACGTTTGGTGAATGTAAAAAGTTCTGCTCTCCACGTTCCAGTGGAACTGCAGTCAATGGGTTATTTAACGAGGATTGACAGGATTGATACCAACCTGAAAGTTCATGACTATCCAGTTGGTTGTTCTGGGACAGTGAGTCGAATCCACTGCAACTAAAAAGAGGGTCTAGTAGGCAAGATAAAGAACAGAAATTTCCTTGTGTTGAAAATGCAGCTTCTGATACAAAGAATCCAGTAGAAAACAAATAGTAAATGAGAAGTTGAATCTTTGCAAGGCCTTTGGCTAGCAGACGGACTCGTAAGCGATGGATACACTAGTGGTTAATTGCAGACATGCATGCATGTGATCCAGTAGCAGATGATGGAAAATGTATTGATGGATATGCTGAAAGAATGAAATGGGCTGCATTTGAACAGACACCAGTGAAGAATACAGAGCAGCAATGAACTGCTGAATGAATAGGATATTTCTACGTGGAAAATTCAACTTTTCTCACAAGGTTTGAAAATGTTATATTAATGAATTAGATACGAAAAAAACTTGTTCCATTCGTTCCTTTTTTCTATGATTTAGAATTAACCACGTGTCAAAAGTCATTGAAAGAATCACGTGAGTGACCTGGGACACATTTTTTTTAAAACCCCCACAGCTGTAGGGTAATATGTTGTAGAAAGATAACACTCCAAAGAGATTAACTAAAGGAAAAGAGTCCGATGTGTTTGCAAACCAGTGCAGAGCAACTTTTTTTTCCCCAAAGAGAGTCAGAAAAAGGATGTGCATTCTAGTAATGGTTAGGGGTGGTGAAGATAAATCTTGCAAATCTCGCAGACTCTGAGGGGTGACCGTGAATGTACTTTTCCAACAAATTTGTTTTGCAGTCTCAGAAGTCATAAAATGTTTGTATTGTAACGAATTAGCTAATAATTGATGTATTCCCTTAGTACACCGGGAATTTCCCGAAACCGCGATTAATTTCCAATGAAAATGACATTCTTTCGAAATATATTTATTTGCTATTAGGGGACATTCTGAAAGATAAAGATGACGGTAAACTGATTTAACTGATCTACTGTTTTTAATTATCAAGCTCTGACCGGTCGCCCTAATATAATTAGGCGTTTTTTTTCCAGTTTATTTACCGGTCAGTTCATGTACAAATGCGTGAACCTTCGATTATTGACCTGCAAATTAATGAAAATAAATAACTGAAAGCATATCGAGCCAGCCAGCAGATGAAAATGGTTCAAACTGCTTCTTATCCCTGATGCCCTTATCCAAAGACAAGGTTCTTATCATTCTTTGGTGACCTAATTTAATTTATCTTATTCTTAACATAAACATCAATAATAATTAGCCACAAAGAACCTATATGTTTGGATCGGGGACTGATAATCTCGACAATGCTAATCTCGAATGCTATGGACAACGAACTCCGAGAATAATACTAGGTGGAGTGCAAGGACTGAAGGCTATTGGAATAGTCATAGTCTTTCAGATAACTTGTTGGAACTATACCCCTTTAAAACTCTTAGGCGAAAAGTGAAAAAATTTGCAATCTTCACCTGGAAGGCTTAAAAGAACACTCCTCCTATTAGAATAAATAACTCTTAATACAGTTCACATTTAAGAACGAAAACCTCCCTTCATATTCATTACCGAAGCTTAAGTGCGTTTGTGTGTCTGCGTGCCTCTGCATTCAGGGTGGAGGAGGGGGTGTTGGGGGTTTGGGGGGCGGACTCGGTTTGTGGGTGGCGTGGGACGGATTGCAGTTTATTTAACAATGTTGCCACATTGTTTTCCAAAGCAATTTCACCTAAATATCTAAAAAATTCAGACTTTGATAATGCACATTCTCTGTCAGGCTCCCATCTACCTGCCCCCATGTAATTCAGCTCCTACAGAACCTTTATGCTGTACACCAACTCCGCCTTATTGAAAACTAAAGCTGAGTTGCGGCACAGCAGAAAAGCATTGCTTGACGAGTTCTGATGGCGCCTGGTTCAGAAAAGGAACGGTGTTGAAACATTTGTCAATGTTTTCAAACTCTGGTAACATTTATATCTATTTCACAGCTAGAACGTCCACCACATTCGAAGTTCACTACTTTCCACAAGTTGAAACCTTTTTTCGCATTCCACACATCATCTGGCACAGTCATGCATTTGTCTACTCCTGCCATTACCTTTTGTCTCCCCTCAGCCTCACTATGCTCCTTCGCATTCAGCTTAAAACCGACCAGTCTTCGTTAAGTATTTGGCCTATTGACATACCTTTCTTTCGATCTTGAAATTGTGCCCTGCACCGTCCGATTGGACGACTGGGAAGTCTATTGAAACGTGTTCCTATGTTAATCGCGCTTTATAAAATACTCATGTCTGTTACTGTCCTCATTCATAACGTACCATGATCGGATATGCCATTCCACATCTAAAAAGACGCAAAATATATATAATTGCCTTGATTCATGCTGCAAGGGTTGGAATATTCTCTAACACTTTATCAAAGTTACTATCTTTCTCCTTCACAGAAGCAAAGTTAGACTCGAATGACAAAGGTACTTAATGACACTGATTTAGAGCTGATGGAGTCGAAATTACACTATGATTGTCAGCCGCATTGACGGATATTGCAGCTGTTGTCTAGTACGCTCCAAAAGTTCAGCTTTGAAAGTGTTCCTAATTAGTCTTTCACTATATTACATCAAAATTGGTCATTCATGCCTCATCAAGTCGTAAATAGTGGTCTACCGTTCAACAATAAACAGCAGGATGAGGCACCAAAAATATCCACAGCGTAATAGCCGATGAGCACAACACGTTCGTGTAACAAAGACAGATACGTTTGCAATCGTCTTTGGCCAAAGGTATCGAGAGGATAATCCGGCTCTAGCTTATGTTGAATTTACCAAATTCCAAGATAGCAGTCTTCCAAAAGTTCGAATCACTTGGAGAGATAACAATCGATGAATTGAGGCACTGGTTAGAGCAATGACCAAGGGGCCATGATACACAAGGATGCACTGCAGAAGACTATTAATCCAAAATTGGCTGTGCACCTAGAAAAGTGTCTGGGAGCACCCTCTCATGAACTATGCAAATGATCAAATAGTGCCCTGGCTACTAAATAAGTTCAAAAGCATTCCACCATTAACCACCCCATCAGTCTATGGTCGAACATGAGCGACTGTTATCAGGTGTCGTCGCCACTCTTATGGAATTGCACTTACACCAAGTTGCACTGGCACAAATTCTATTTCCCAAGTCCCAAGAGCCACCCGACTGTGGACCTGATTATAGGCATGCTTCAATCATAGACCATAGAGCTCTAACAAGATGTCATGCATCCTTATCGTCAAGGCAGCATTTTGCCGAGTGTTGGAGTTCGTGGTGGGGGACAGAGGGCGATGCGTGGCTGTATGGGAGTCCGCTGAGTGCCCTCTACAATTTGTTTTCATACCGAGCAGAAAAGGGCTACTTGTCATTGTTCGACTGATTGGAGTTCAACCAATGTATCCACAATATATCATTATGGGCGTTCTTCAGATTTTTCTTCTCTGTCTAACCATCTTCAGTCGATGACCAATGATCTCCCTTCCATAAGAATGCCAAAAGTGAGATGTTCAGCAGAAATTCAATGTGCTCATTGTTTCTCAGTAATCCGAAGATACTGAAGCCGTCATTGCACTTAATTTGCAAAACCAACACCATAGTCAGCTTTGGTTGAAAAGAGACATGTAAAATATGCACCACTGTTGTGCTAGGCAATGACCATCACGAACACGAGAGAAGCCGGTCATCTGCCTTTGCCATTTAATAGCATTAGCATGCAGTAATCTCTCAGCGTCAATGCCCTGGCGATTAAGATTTGCCAGAGTATTAGCTGGAGTGAATATACAAAGGTTGTGACTCCGAGATCAAGTCAAAGAGTAGGAATTCTGAATGAGTGCCTTAAAACCAGCTCCACAAAAGCCGGCCTTCTATCCACAAGGGAAACATCTGGATTGTGATTAAATGTTCCTGATTTGTCTGAATGCGTGTAGATCGAAAATTATGAAGTAGTATGACGCAATCCAGGACAAAGAAAGTTACATGAAAGGCACCACATCCACCACCTCAAAACTGGACTCCCTGGACACGCGAGTGGGAAGCGGTGTGTAAAATTTGCAAGATTAACTGCAGTAACTCCCCAAAACACGTTCTACAGCAGATGTCAAATGTAAAATATCTACCAGCTTGAAGGACACGTTCAGGAAACGAAGGCAACCTGTTGCTAAATGCACTGCTCTTCAAGGCTAGAGGTCCAGATATGAGTCAAAAAATGCCAAATTGTCTTATTTCTGTGCTGTAGTAATCCATGAATCATGCTTTGACATTATATGTGAATATATTTAAAATGTTCCTGTTCTTGTATGCTGAAGAGCAGAATATATTATTATTTTTATCATTCTGATATCATCGCCTTAAATTCTTCATGGGAAACGGAAGTAAATAATCAATTTTGCATCGATCACATTTTACACTAACAGCCGATATTAATGTCCATTGAACTGCAGGGATCTGGATTTCAAGCCTAACTTACAAAATGTTCAAAACATACATTTAGCACAACGGTGGAGATGAATGTCTACCTCAGTAAGTTAGAGCAGCATTATGTTATGTTCCCCTTTGCAACCAATTAATAAGTGGCCTGCCGTTGTAAATCAGTTATTGTTGATTAATGCTTGTATGCCATTTTTGTGCCACAAACAGGGGCCGCAATAGCTAAACTGAAAGAAGGTACGTGAATAAATCCCTCCTAACTTTTAGAAACGGTTCTTAATGTCTTCCACCTCATACTTCATTTGCAATCAATAAGAGGCTTTGTGAAATGAGCATTCCTAACTGTGAGAATTTGTTAAGATGCGAACTGCCAAGAATGTTTGAAGTTCTAACATTAAGAAGGCACTCTCATGCAGAGCGACATCAAAATAGATGACTCCAAACAGAAACCATGCTGCTCAGATCAGGAATAGGCAGAGAAAATGCACTTTATCCTGGGAATAGGAAAGGGAACAAGCAGCAGAAGATAAACAGAACAATGCATAGTTACTATCAGGTTAATGAAAGCTTTCACTTCCCGACGTTATTCATTTCATAAATACCATTTTGGTTAGCCAGGAAAAAAAGTAACAGATTTTGTTAAACAGCTAAAGAACCTTGCTTGGGTCACACATGCGTCGCTGCATATAGGTCTGAATTCCATGATATCAAGAAACTTCGTGTTGGGAGACTGGGTAGTGTTATATTTACCTAGAAAACCGTACAAAAATTGTGACGTCATACTGAACAAGTGAGATGGAAGACTGCAAGTGTGTCTGTGTGTTCAACTTATGTCTGTTTCTGTGTGTGTTTGCGTGTGTGTTTATTTGTGCGTGTGTTTGTGTGTGTTTAACATATCTGTGTGTTTGTGTGCGTCCAAGCGTGCATCTTTGTATGCACGTATATATGTGTGTGTGTGTGTGTGTGTCGAATTTTGTTGGCAGACGAGAAATATGTATGTGAGACTAAATTCGGCGTGAGCGTGATCATGGAATCGCACTGTTTCAATCAGTAAAGGAGACAGTTAAAGAGCAATCTAAAGTACAAGAGCGACTTTGCAAGAAGGCTAACTTCAAATGACTTAGAGGAGATTTGGACAAAGGGATAAAATGAAACGGCGCTTAGCAGGGAAGAGAATGAATCGAGACAATCTGTTGTCTTTGAGTCTGACATGAGTTGGATGCCGGCTAGGTAAATCCCGACTCGGGCTCAACGTAAAGGAAAGAAGGGCAGGGAGGGCACGTCTCTTGGGAGATAGAGAACGTGGTGTTCCCAAAAAAAGAAGGGAGTATGATGCCTGTCGGTTGAATTTTTCAAGAGAAATCGAAGCCAATTTAAATAGTTTGAGGATGGAGGTGAAAGGGGAAGTGCGGGGAGAAGAGTAGAATGGCTGTGCACATAAAATGTAAGCCAACAAAATTATTCAGCAATTTAAATATAAAACGTTCAGTAAGAGGCGGCGTGGATCTTTTTCTGAGCAAAGGAAGTGATGTCTGATTGCAGGAGCAGGGGAAATCGAGAACCATAACTGTGCATCGAGACATGCTAAAGAAGAGGATACGGATAATACATTGATAGGAGCAGTGATGGTATAAGTGAACGAGGTGAATAATTGAAGGAAAAGCACTGGAAAGGTTCGATCTGCTTACAATGGTATGCCACTTGGTGCGCAAGGCTTGCATCTCAGGTTGATAAAATCAGTAGCAGTGGAAGAATCTTCAGGGCTTCTCATAAATCTCCACCTTTCATAGGTAAGTGAGACGTGCCCCAGAATTGTTGAGTGCTAAATGTGATAGACCTAATCAACAAGTTTGCAAAGATATCCGCAGTAACGGCTGGCCAATCTCTTTAACGACAATGGTGAGTGTGGTTTCAGATTCTAGAAACAAGAGAATTATTAAGATTCACTTGGAGATGTTAAGGTTAATTGAGAAGATCCATAGCTCTTTTGGAAAGGACCGGTCCTGTTTCGTTAATCTGTTTGATTTTTTTTTTCATGAAGTGAGAGAGCAATTCCTTTTAAGGGGAAAGAAATAGAGGTTGTAAATGGCTCGTTGCTAAATCGAAATGACGTTTCGATTAAGAAGCAGAAAAGGCTGATGAATACAGAACAAATAAGTTTTTCAGAAGCAATGTTAAACGGGCTCTGACCAAGTAAGAAAAGTGAGGCTCCTGGAATAGTAGGATAATTGTCAACTTACATTGGAATAATTGGCTTAAGGGCAGAAAACAAAGGGCCTTGGCACATTTTTATTGGAGAAGCTGAGGTCGTTCATACTGAATCATAGCGAAATTAGAAGAGTGGTCATAGAGATGCACAACATTATCGGAGGCTTGCAGAATGTATACAAATAAAAAGCGTTCATATAAGGGGCAGCTCTCACAAACTGAAGGATTACCATAAGAGGCACAAATGGAATGTGGAACGTCTCTGTGTATTGTGAGTGGTAATGTCGTAGTACACACATCTGCTTAGGGTGCTGGAAGTGGAAACGATGTCTAAATTCAAAATTAAGGTGGATAGGCACTTGGAGAAAATCAACGTTCAGGGCTGCAGTTATAGAAAGGTAGAATTCGATTAAATGAATTTGTCTACAGAAAGCCATAATGAAGCGACGGACCAAAAAAAAATTCCTACTCGGCCCTAATGACTGTGTGATTCGATGACTCTATAAACTAGACATTAGTGAATAATTCGATAGAAACATTTTCACCGTTTTCTATCGCAATCCAGAATTATCCAAGTGCGATAAAGCTTTTAAAAAATCAGGTATGCATCGTAATACACATCGGTGTACAACTCCAAGAGTTAAATGTGTAAGCGGACAATATTTAAATGTAATGCTTTTGCAAAGCTACACAGCGTCTGTCCTAAGCATGGCATACTTAGTGGTTAAAAATATGATGTTAACCTCTGTAGCTGCACAACATAGCATATGATAAGACAAGAATTACATATTCTTCAGATGGAACTTGCGTTTATCGATATTAATTGATTTCTTTTCTGGCAACATATTTCTTTATTAGCGAATTGTCGCTGATTTCAAATTCTAGCCATATTTCTTCCCCTTCATATTTGTGCTGCCCACACATTTGAAATTCAATGCTCTCGATAAATTCAGGGCGCTTGTTCGTTAAACTCATCCTTCACCCAAGGCATAACCATTAATCGTCATCTCTTTGCGCATTTAGTTGTTTTTATTTCTCCACTCTCACTGTCGGAACTTCGCTATGGTCTTTTGGATTTATTTGAATAATATTTCTCAGCACGATTTGAGGCTAATAACGTACTGAGGTCCTATTTTGTTTGCATGTCATTGACGACAGATGAGGCGGCTCGGAGTTTGGCTAAAATGTATTCCTAGGTTACATGTCATAATATGGAGGCGCGTTTTCTTTGCTGTTTCTATTAATCTTGTCACGAGATTGGATGTGCTTATCTTCTTGTAAAATAACACAAAAGGTACAGATGTTAAATCATTGATGCCACATTCTTTGCAGTGTTTTCCAACACATTATAGGAGTAATTACGTTTCTCCCTCTCAGAGGAAAAGATAAAAGAAATTGAGAAAGGTACTTGCTGACTTTGATTGGGAGCTAATCGAATGGACGTAAACTTGGTCATGACACGTAATGACAAATAATGCGGCAGCTATCTATTTTCAATTATGCCACAAAATTGTATCTTGGAAATAGTGGATAATTGCTCTACTACTACATAAATGCCTTTCAGTCGTGTCCCATCTGGTCCTGAACGGTAGTGTGCTTTTAAAAGAAAATGAAAAAAAGTAACAGAGATGATTCCATAATGCTTGACGATCCCAGCACAATTATGGAAATATTTGCCACACACTTCCTGTCAGAGACGCCTATCTGATGATCAATAATTGCCTTCTCTTTCTGTCCGAGGATCATAGATAACAGGCATCAGGGACTTATTTTACTGTGAGCAGTATCAAAGAATAATTGAAGGCACTGGCTAAAACAATTTTGTTGGCTCACATAACATGTCGGACGTTCTCCAGAACCATCTGTATTTCGAGCAAAACAGTGCATGTAAAGCTTCAACACAGACATCCATACAGCCGAGAGAGAGGAAATTTGGCCAAGCATATCCTGGCCAGAAAATCTATGACCAACCCTATCCAACCAAATTCCGTCTCATCAATCTACTGTCGGTGGAACATGCTGTGGACAAGGCATTTAAGCAATACGTACAGAGCAATAACGTGATAACCTGATCGCCTGCGCCTGGCTTGGACTCCGTTGTCCACTACTCGTTAGAACCTCGTTGAATACATGCACAAACGCGCTGAACTCAAGGGGTAAGCTGAGTGTGAAAGCTTTTGACATAATATCAGCACTTTTCTGAGTGTGGAATCAAGGAACCTAAAAGAAGTTGAAGTTAATCGGAATCAGGGAGGAAAAAACATCAAATTATCCCAGGCATACATGGCACAATAATGATGGCTGCAGATATTGAAAGCAATTTTTGTCATCCTCAAAATTGTGCTACAGGTTATGCCTATCCTTAGACTCATCCATGTTTAGCTGCACCGCAATAACTTCCCATACTTCAGGATGTCAATGTTGGACATGTGCACAGCTGGCTGCACGTTGTTTCATTCCACTCGTCACTCTTCAGCTATAAAGATGTTCGAGTCCATATTCACCAAAACCTGTACCAACATTCAGGCTTGCGTTGATAAGTAAAATTAACGGCACACAAATGCCAGGCAATGACCATCTCCAACAACTGAGAATGTAAGCACCTCTTGAATTTCAACAGCATTGAACATCCTGAGTCTCACATAAGTAGAATCCTCTTGGCTACAATTGACTAGAACCGTAAATGTGCTAGAGACAAAAAAAGAGTGTGGCTCTAAGACTACGCCAGAGTCTGGGAATTCGGCAGTGAATAACCCCATTACTGACTTCGCTAAAACCTGTACACCATTTAAATGCCGCAAGTCAGGAGTGTGAGTGAATGCTCTCCCGTTTACCGAACAGGTGCATATACTTACATCATACAAAAAGATTGGCATAATATATAACAAAACATTTTACCTGAATAGCACTCCATCCGTCGTCAGCGACATTCACTGCTTGAACCACTGAGCTACAGTGCCAACAGCATGGACCACACAAAACATGCACTGCAGCAATTCTCCAATTTTTTTTTTCGAAATTACCTTTAAAACAATTTCACTTGCCGGCCTATAGGAGGTACGGTGCCGGATCTGTAGCAGATAGCTATGGAATATTTGCAATTTATCTTCCAGTCACACGGCATAGTGACTTCGAAATAAACCGTTTTTATCTGCAGTTCCCTGCATCAACATCCTGGAATGTCCTCCTTAAACAGGACTACAGGTGTACCTTAAACAGAACAACTGTAGCTGTTTTGAACGACAATTATTTATTGGATACCTGTACTGTGCTTGCCACCGAAGCTTTTATCCCAGGATATAATAGCATAAGAAAAAAATCCTCATTTTTAAGGCCAAATGAATATTTTGTGAGCCCCAACCAAGCAAACAACTTATCTCATTTTCTAACACAATTACTAATAACAAAGATATTTGTAGAAATATAATTTCAAAAGGCATATGTTTACTATAGCTACTATTTATATGCACGTTTGGTTAGCAGCATTATCCTGGAGGTTAATCATCAATTTCTGACAAATCTGGGCCAGTTCAGGAGGTGTTGCCATACATTATTGGCCATACACCTCCATATCATCGTTGTCGTCAAAATAAATCAATATATAGCAATATTAGGGACATTAGCAATGCTGACCTTTTTTATTCCGTTTTATTTGCCTCGAGCTAAAGCCAACAAATCTTAGATGCATAAGCTCGATGAGAACACATTCGTATATTCCTTTGACCTCAATTACTGCCTGAGAATAACTATTCCAATTTGTCACTGATATCTGAAAATGTTTTCGCTGAATTCCTTAATTTCGCTCCTGCTAACTATATTACATTGATGACCACTGGCTTTGTTCTCTTTCAAGCGTTATCAGAGATTTCTTTTCTATTTCACGAGAAAATAAACGACATTTTCGTATATTCCCTGACGGATAGAACTCCGAATGCATGATGCCTTCGATTTGGAACTATTTTCAACCGTCACCGTTTTCTCTACAACCTTTTAGACAAAAAGATGCAGCGTACTATACCTATCCTTTTAAATGTGGTAATTCAATTTTCAAAGAGTGCACAACAACATATTAAATAGAAGCTACAGAAAGCCATTCAGTCAGTCGAGCCTGATCTGCAATTTGAGAAAATCATAGCTGAACTGTTCCTGGGCCCAATTCCACATGCCCACTCAACCTCTGCAACTTTGGAATCCCTTGTCAATCAAGAGCCTTTCCAAATCATCATTTTTTCAATGACCCATGCACTGCTGTATGGAAAAGTTAATACTACCGACTAACGCAACTCTAAGTGAAAAAAAAACCAACAGAACAAAAACTCTTCACCTCCGATTTAAATTGAAGAACCCTCATTTCTGATCTGCGTCCACTGGTCATTGTAATGTTGTAGAGAGGGACACAAAGATCAATTAAACAGCCTTAAAAACATAATACACATTGCCGAAGAACATACGGAGTTAGTATGTTGATACTTCATTGCTTTTGAGCAAGCATTACTTGGAACTCTCACGCTAAGATCAGGTTAACAATTTGGTCGTGGGATACCCACAACTTGCTCGCCGACGTTTATCATAAGCAATGAACTAAAAGCAGAGTTGTCAGTACGCTCTCATAATGAATCAAAACCAAAAGGGGTGTTAATGTTTTACTACCGTGATTGAATTTCAGCATGGCAGAAGAGAAAAGAGGAAATAACTGAAAATGGCAGTCTTTGACATTGTCTGGAAGGCAGTACAATGTAACTTAAACCTTGGCAGTGGCTCATAATGCATTTACATTGGTCGCCTATTATTTACCAATGTTCCATATTGGGCAATTTTGCTAGTCCACCCATATCAATATGGCCAGATTTTGACATTTAATGCATTGTGGTTTCTCTGATAATTTTTCACTATCATTCAAATAGGGGAATTGTCTCATTTGCTTAAACATTTACAACAAATACACCAGTCCTGAAAATTAATTTATAATAAAGTTGTTTCTCAGCACTGCGATTTACATCTATGTGTATGCTCCAGCAGCTTTGAAGAAATCTTCAATTCCTGGGGAACTGCAGGACAATCATACAGTGTTTGGAGTACATTTCTTCTAACACATCTGGATATCATGCTGCCAAGTCCCTGCAATTGTCCAATAATAATTAACGTTCATAATAAATAATTTTCGTTTTCATTGCACACCGATTGCAGCAGTAAACTTCAAACCCCCGGTGAGAGCAAACAAAAAAAGGCATATTTTCTAATCGTCCTTATTCTCTCGTGCATTCCGAATTCTAGTTGTGACCTGGATAAACATGTTCTCCCATTGCTTCCTCTTTGATGTCTTGATCAAGATTATATTCTGACGACTGTTGAGCAGGCTGGGGATTAGCCTAAATGTAAACTGTGCAATCTAGCGAAACATGGTATCAACATAAATGTCACGGTTCCATCACAATGTGACTTGCCTCCTTAATCTGTCATGAGCCTGAGACTCATAAATAGTTGTTTGCACATTTGCACTTTGCCTATCCACTCCATTTAAATTATTAAATTGTAACCACCGTATTATTTATTTCTTAGCAAAATAAGATGGACACCGTCCAGGACAAATCAGATCGTTTGAGTGATACCACATCCTCAAACAATGACGGCATACACCACTGACGCACATTAGCAGCAGCGTGTACCATCTACATTATGCACTGCAGGAACTCATTTGGGCATCTTAGACATCACCTTCCAAACTGTCCGCCACTACCAACTTGTAGGACAATGGCAGCAGATAGATGAAGATATCACTGCTGCAGGTTCCACTCCAATCCACTCACCACTCGCTCTTGGAAATATATGGCCGTTCCTTCGCTGTCTCTGGGTCAAAAAGCTGGAACTCCCTTGCTAATATCACTGTTGGTGTACCTGCACCATATGGAGCGCAGCAGTTCAAGAAGGCAACTCACCACCAACTTCTCCAGGGCAACCAGGGATGGACAATAAATGTTGGCTCAGCCAATGAAACCCACATCCCATGAATGAATAAAAAAGAGGAAAACTCACACTTTCCACTGCAGAAAATCGCATTGACATGTAACTGCCCATTCTGAGTGCTTATTCCTGTTAACTAATAAGTCTACGTTTTGCTTGCGCCTCTCTCCCACCCCAAAGTACTCGCATCCGTTTATAAATGCTTGCAGTTTTAGTTCCAATATGTTACATTTAATGTCTCTAACAGCGTGTTTCCATGGATGAAAGGTTGCATTTAGAAGCATAGGTTGGAGGATCCGTGACAACGCTTTCTGGGCAGTGAATTTGTTTTGTGAAAATGAATGTTATTGATGGAGTAAAGCAAGATACCTTGTTGCCAGAGCTGAAGCGATGATAAAGAAAACACACACAATTCAATTTATTTCAAAAGAAGCAAGGGCATTAAACAAATCTTACTTGGGCAACAAAATGTAACGATTTGGAAGGCATTGCTTCATAAGTTGGTTGGTGGAACAATTTTATGTTTCCAATGAGTCCTTGAGCGTAATTGAAGACGAGCAGCGGCAGAGATTTGGGCAAAGAGCTGAAAAGTGAAACTATCTCACTGATCTGAGAAAGAGCAGGACAGATGGGCTGAATTGTCATCCTTCCATATTGTATTATTATATATTTTTCATGATGGAATTTTGAAATATATGTGCGCTGTTCAAATTAATATTGCTGAAGCATAATTGATAATGCAATAATAAAACACAACTGACTTGATATACAGATTGCAACATGTTTTAATGCCCCCAAGTGATTAACAGGAAATGTATTAGTCAACATTTAGGACTCCGTCCTCAAAACAAGTAAATAATGCAACAATGGCTTCACGATTGCTCAACATGTGAATCATTAAGGCACGTCTAAAAAGAAAGGGCTACAAGCAGGGAGTTGCGAAGTTAAAAATTCACACAGAACGTTCAAGAGCATGAGTAATTGGTTGACCTGCAAGAGAGCCGCGAGAAAGAGCTAATGAAGCCAATCGCGGAGATGCAACAGAGAGTCCAATAAATAGAAATGAATGGACGAATTTGCTTAGGGATGAAATGAGAGATTTCGAAAGTATATTTTAAAGAACACTCATAACTCTGGTCCAGTTGGTATGAATTAAATGCTTAGGTCTTGAGCATTCTATGTAATACCTATGAATTTTGTAATATATCCATTAGTGGTTTAAGGACGAGAGAACATTTTGGCCTAAAGTGCTGTTTATTTTTCTCCGTATTTCAGAATTATCCACATGTCAAACGTCTGTGAAAGCATTAGGTAAGCAATATGATAAGACCCTGCTTAAATCAATAACTGCACGCAAAATAACGTGACGCACAATAGCCAGCTAGGAAATTATGTGCGTCCATACAGGATTTTCGCCATTTTATAGTACAGCGTCAGATACCATGACGTATTAACTAATGCGACGTTTTAACATCAGTTGGCTGATTACTATGCTCAATGAATTTGGTACTGTTTGGCTTGTGCTTTTCTATAACAGAAAAAAAGCTGAAGGAAAAGGGTAAAGTCAACCTTATTATAGAAATCACTGGTTTAAGGAAAACCATTTGAAAGTGTGATTGTGATATATTATGCGCGTTTTCTCAGTCACTCTGCAAAACAGCTTCACCAATTTTGGACTTCTGACGTTAAAGACGCCTTTTGTAATTTCGAATCGATTCGTTGAACGCATTGACATAACGCTGTGCGATAATATTAAATGCGAATTGTGTTGCAAAAGTAGGAAGCGCAAACTGTCACCCGAATTATACATATGTCCTTGTTTTGTCTCTCCACCCAGCGCGAAAAATAAGTATTTGTATTTACCTAACACGATTATGTGCACCGGATACTCCCAGTGCATGTGTCCCTCCATTAATATAACACATTAATTGTTAGTTCCATGTGGTGCCTATCTGGCCGTTTGTGCCTTGGTCTTTCAAAACTATATTAATTCGTTTGTACAGTGCAAGCACTAAACATTCTAATTTAAATCAGATCGGCTGAACTGGATGGTTCGCATCGATGAAGGATGTAGAGATAGACCTAGTGCAGAGGTTGCCATTTTCTTCATGACATCACACTTTCCATTGCTGATGTCAGAAGTTGGAATTGCTTATGTAACATTCTTATTCAACAATGGAAAGTCCCAGCAGCTAGTGGCCAGGTATTTAACGTCAGTCGTCGTATAGGTGATTGAACAATAAGAGAGGGGGTTATCAACATGAACTTTCAGACATTCGAGTGATTTAAGAAAAGCCATCAAGGATTTCTAAAGCACACCTTACTAGACGATTATCTTTGGACATTTTGATATGTAAACACTTGATAAGGGAAAGCAATGTGGGGACGATTTATTTATTTAGCGAATAATTGATAATGACTTCAGATATGCTCCACACAAATGTGTGACAATCCAGACTAGAAATATGTTCAACATTAAAATTGCTACAGAACAAAAACAGAAAATGCTGTAAAAACTGACCAGGTCTAACAACATCTGTGGAGAGAAAAACAAAACACTGTTACCGTTTTGAATCAGCATGCATTTTCTTCAGAACAAAAGAGAAGTAAAGATGTGATGAAATGCATAATGTTTAAGGAAGTCGAGCAGGTGAAGCAGGATAGAAGGGCAGTGATTGGTGGAGGCAAAGGCTAGATTTACAGAGATGCCATGGACACACGGACAAAGGGAAATTAATGATGCTAGTACTGGCTAGATAATGTGCTGATGGTGGAATAAAATCAGAAAGCAGACTATGATAATAGCAGGGCAAGGGTAGCCACTCTGCAAATAACACATGTACAGTGACAGGTGGCTGAAGGGGGTGGGGTGCGGGCAGGGGAGGGTGGTGGCAAAAATAGATTGAAATAAGGATAGAAGGTGTGACTAAGTCAATGGATAAAACTCAAGTAAACAAAACGAAGTGGATAAAAAGTAAAGATGAAAATTAATATTGAAAAATTAGAATAAAAATTGGCGTGATGATGGAGGGGCCATTGGAGGTGTGAAGTTCTTGAAATCAATGATAACTCGAGGAGGCTGTAAATCGCCTACTAAGAAGATGAGGTGTTGTTTCCGCAGTGTGCATTGGACATCACTGGAACATTGCTGCAGGCCAATGACGGACATGTGGGCATGCGAGCAGGATGGGCTGTTAAAATGTCAAGTGGCAGGAAGCCCTGTGCTATGCTTGTGGGCAGACGAAAGGTGTTCCGTAAATCTGTCAATCAGACTGCAGTTCGACCCTACAATGTAGAGGAGGCCGCATTTGAAGCAGCGAATGCAGTGGACCAAATTGAAGGAGGTGCAACTGAAACACTGATTTACCTGAAACGTGTGTTTGGATCCTTGGGCAGTGAGGACGAAGGATGTAAAGGGGCAGGTGTTTCATCATCCGCGATTACACGGGAAGGTGCCTTTTGAAGGGTATGAGGGACTGGGGGTGCTGGAGGAGTGGTCCAGGGACTTCCTATTGGAACGACCGCCAAGGAATGCGGACGGGGAGGGGGTTGGGCGGGGGGTGCGGTGTTTGGTGAAGGGAGGATGTGCTTGGTGGTGGCATCATGCTGGAGCTGACGGAAATGACGGAGGATGATCATTTGAATGTAGAGGCCATTGTGATGACAATTGAGGACAAGGGTGACCCTTAAAATTGCTATGCTGTTGTAGAAAAGAAAAGCCTCGAGCAAAGCGGAACACCATGGCAATGATTTCCTTTATGGCACAAAATGTCTAGCAGAATGTCGTCCATGATTTAAATGACCCTATCACTCTATGACTCAAAGAGGTGTTGCAAATCACTGACATCCTTCTGATACAACTGGAAAAAAGTCCTACCCTAATGTTAAATAACAATTCCACAGTGGATTAACCTCGCTAATAAGGGAAGGCTTTGGCGACGTCCTAATATCACTTGGCCATTACTCCATAGGAGAAAGCTAATGCACTAGCGATGTATGTTCAATTTCCACCTGTTAAATGCCTGTAATATTAAATTAATACATCTGGAATTAAAAGCTGGCCACTGCAACGGTGACAATGACAGATCTTATCGATTGTTGTTTAAAAAAATGCATATTTCTCGAACGTCATTTCGGGAAGGTTACTTGTCTGCCTTGGCTGCCTGTGTCTCCATAACCTAAGAAATATCATTGACACTTAACTGCCCACAGAAGCGATCTAGAAAGCCTGTCTGTGAATGTGCATTTGGGGATGAACACCAAATGTTGGCGTTGCCAACGGCTCGCACATTCTATGAAATAACTTAAAGCAAAATTCGTTAAGGTGCTAACACACGGCAGAGGGAGAAATCTTGGGAGCTGTGCACTGTCAGTACTGAAGGAGTTCTGTCGACGGTTGCATGTTGCAAATTAAATGTTATAATATGACCCTGTCTGCTCTCTCAGGTGAACAAAATGTATTTCATAGTCACAATTCTGATTAGCAGTAAATGTGCTGCCAAGATTCCGACCAACATTGAAGCGTAATTTACATCGCTAGTCAAAAACAAAACGTTTGTGGCACTTTTTTTTGTGCATGGACTAATGGCTTGATATTAAATAAATATGCAAGGAAACAGCAAACCTTCTCAGAATACGGTAATAGATTCCAGCGTTTCACTATTTTCTTCAAAAATGACTAGCTCCAAGCATCCAATTTCTGTCCTGACCTCTAAAGGTGAAACCCACCCCCGGTTACCTCCGCCCCCAGGCTGTCAGGTCATCTCCAAGCAGTGAAAGTTGCTATACAGGTCGTTCATTGTTTTATGACGAGAAAAGCCTTAAAATTCACGCTAGTCTAAATTCAATAGGGAAATAATCTTAAACGCAAAGGATTAGTGGATTTCCGGCAAGTTATAAAACCATTTTTTTGTTCATGTGTGTGAATCTTGGAAGGACATTATATGAGCCATTATGTGAAAGGAGAAAAAAACTGGCTCAATATTATATAGTGCGCGTGAACACTACCAAAATCTATATGACTTACAGCAAGATGACATGCTTAAATCGACCAGTTTTGCCGTTAAAAAAGCAGCAAATTATGAAATAAAGCTTATGCGCCCGTATTGATTAAATTGATTTTTCTTTGTTTTGGTATTTTTGCTTCGATTATGCGCAGATGAACAGATAACTGGGAAAGATGCAGGTGAATACTTCAAGAAGCGGTGATTACGCCTTGAAACATTTTGCTTAAATGTTCTTAACCATTTGAACCTAGTTTCCCCTCTGGTTAAAGTTCGCTGTAAATTTGTTTGTCATCTTCCTTCCTGCTACATCTGAACTAAACTTGTCCAGGAGGCTCCCTGTATATTGTTCCTACAAAAATGCGAATCCTGCACCTTCACCTACATCCCATGTTTGTTTGTTTGATACCAATTCCCTCCTTTCCGGTGATATGCTTCTCTCATTTCAATCGCGTTTTTTTTTCATATTTCGATCCCAATTCCAACGGATTGTTTTCATAGAGTCCTTGAAACCATTGTGGCGTTAAAAAATCGTCCACATTTTAACATGAACAGCATTACTAAATACCCACAATAAATGTTCGTATAGTGTTAAGCTACTGAAACGCGGCTGATCGAAGTTACAAATTGCATACAACATAGCTGTAACAAATAAAATGTTGCACATGCATCATTCTCGACCTGTATCAATTGCAATGGCTCGTCTGTTTGTTCACGCACCAGTTTCTCTGGTGTCACCTAAGGTTTAATCGTTTCTTCCTCTTATTTCTCATCGGCATGCTGCCCCTAGCAAAATAATCCAAAAGCAAAGCCTTAATTTTCATATGTACGATAACGTTACCTCGCTCAATTGCAAATGACCCACATTGAATCCTCCATTGTTGCTCAAATATCAGACGCCGTGTCTGACAACTGCACTGAATGAGGAGCAATTTCGTCTGTTCGACATTTTGAATAAGGAAGATAGTTTTTCGATCACAATTCTTAGCTCCGGTCTTAGATAATGACTCCATAGGTGTCCTCAGCAACCATATGTTGAGTTACCTGATTGCATATTTGTACTCCAAGATGGGATTCGGACCTCATATATGCACCAACATTAAGACTGCCTAGTTCCACCTCCTGACTTAGCTCATCTGCTGCCAGACTACTCATCCGTGCCTTCATTCCATCTCGAATTAATAACCCTTAGTTTCTTATGGCTGTAGGCCCACATTTTGCCTTCCGTCAACTCGAGGGCATAAAATCCTGTCTTGGGTTCCAGGAAGTCCCTTAAACCATCAAATCTGTGCTCACTTGGCAATAATGAATCCTGAAAAGACACCCTGTTATTGATTATTTCATCGTTTTTTTTTTTATTTCTACTGTCTTCCTCTTTAATTCAACCCAACATCAGGAACTTTAGCGATATCGATGCCCCTCCAAAGCTACCCTCTTGCACGACCTCGATTCTGCTCGATTCATGATTCCTGGGCACACCTTCAGTAATCTAGGCTCTCACCCCTGCAATAACCTCCCAATATCTCGCCACCTTCCCATTATTCCATTATATAACTCCTTAAAATAGACCTCTGGAACAAAACGTTTGTTCATCAGATCTAATATCCACTAATGGTGTGTGATGTCATGCTTTGTTTTGTAATAACCTTATTAAGAGTTTTGAGATTTTTTTTCTTACCTGTGCGCTCTTTATAAGTATAAGCTGTAGTTCTATTGACTCCATGGGTGTTATTGTTAAGTCCAATATTTAACGACTATTGATTGTCCTTGACAAGGTGATGGGGAGTCGCCCCCTTGATCATAACGAAGCGACTGTATGGACAATTTTCGCGTCCAGTTATTGCTCAGGGATTCGAGGCAAATTTAGCCCAACTGAAGATAAGCGATTAATTCTGCCTAAAGCACATGATGAACCAAATAGATGTTTCTGTACAATCCCTGATCTTCATTGCCTGGAAATTAAACTTTACTTTCAACCTAGATTTAAGTAATTCATGTATTGTAAATTTTCTGCAGCCATTTTGAGATTTGAGCTCATATTCTGGATTATCGTTCGAGAATTATTGGTTTAGTCGTGCAATCAAAGCATTACTATGCTAACCTACTGTCATGTTTAACTTCTAAGATTAGCATACAAAACTGCCCGTTAAAAAGCTGATGTTGACTTCTAGAAATAAAAATACAAATTCTCCTGAACAAAACCCAATTCGACATGTGCAGAATGAATCGCGAGGTCGTAACTAATTATTGCATGACATAAAAGGCATGCACAGGATGAGCTCAAAGGCTTCCACGCCGAATGCTCTATGTCTGGATTATATCTTGGTCAATTAGCAATTCCACATGAGTTAATGGAAATGAACATTGGAAGAAGACGTAAATGTAAAAAGAGAAAAAGAACAATTTTTGACTTTGTTACTAAGCAGCAGTAGATATGGAGTATGGATGAGTAGAGTGAATTATTGAGCAAAATTGAACAAATTAATTCACATGCGCATTAATATCACTGGTCAATGAAACACCTAATTGGCCACCCGATGGCCATAAATATTGAAGCTCAACTGATGCCACCGTCTGTCATGAAGCAATTACAACTGAAAATTATTACAATCGATCGTGTTCAAGAAATGCCAGTGCATGTTGGAAAATATCATTTTGTCACAAGCCTCTTTTTAAAACATTTTGGAATTTTGCTTCTGTTTTCTTCAGACAACGGAGGCCTTATTATTCAGTTTTGTATATGTTTTAATCTTAATTCAAGCGACGAAGTACTCGCTTTTCCTCAGTCAGTGTCCACTCTGTGGAATGTACACTAAATCATTCCAGACAAAAACCAAAAAAACGCGATTAAATGAATCCCTGTTTGAATGCACTGGTTTTGCTGATTTTTCTCACTAATGGGACACTGTATTTTGTTTTAATCACAGAGGTAGCAAACTTGAAGAAAAATCTCAAAATTGCAGGTGTGCGATACCACTTTAGCATAACTACTCTCCCATTCCAAATCACATGCGAATGAATTGTCCAGAACAACACTGATTTTACTTTTATATTTGATGTATTGATATTAACAACATTTGTTTACATTAGTGCACCACTTCGTATTAGTGTGTCTGGATACGTATATAGAGTGAGGTACATAAGCTACACGCGCACTCCTGGGATAAAACTGGTCAGTGGCAGCGTGCTTATGAAGACGGCTGAGTGACAGGAAATGATGGCTGCAAGTGAATGTGTCTTAATCTTTGGTAATAGGAAATAGTAACACTGCTTTTATTGATATTAAGAAGTGCGCATGACATAATTTAATCAAAAATGCAGATTAATCAAAACCTGGAACTTTTTAAACTATGAGGAGGATACTGATTGACTACAAGAAAGCATAGGAATGCTGTTTGGATAAATAAACATGACAGATGAAACATGGTGCAGATTTGGTATGAAGTGAAAGCTTTTTTGCAGGGAGGTTGAGGAGATGCATGATCAGGTAAATTATTCGGAGAGAGAAACAGCAGGAGCATTAGTTCTGCACACAAATCGTTAACGGTAACAGACCATGCTGTGAATGAAATGGAAGGCAGAATCGTTGGACTTTTGAATATCGGAATCGAGTAACAAAGCAAACAAGGAAATTAACATCTGCTTTTAGAAAATCTAATTCAGCAATCCACTGGCATATTGTGTCTACTTTTGGGTACTAGACTTTAAGAAGAAGGTGAAGATTATAGAGAAGTTTCAAACAATAGTCAGCTGAAATTCATTCTGAATGCGAGATTTCCCTTATGTGGGGACGTTGTTGAAACTGGTACACGCTACGAGAAGTGGAGAAGGTTGAAGTGTGTTTGGTTAGAGATGCTGAAAATCGTAACAATTCTAGACCGAGTAGGTAGAGATGCCAACATGTTCTGAAGAACCCACAAACAGTGGATGCCGAAATCAGTTGAATATTAAAAGAGCTACTGCCGGCATGAAACAAAAGTTATTGAAGAATAAGTAATACGCGAGTGAATATTGCACTCCAAAAATGAGGTGCGGGCTTATTCAGTTATTGCAGTCACAAGACAATTGGATAATTAATTGAAGAGGAATAAAGAAAAGTGACATTAATTGAGAGGGTATTTGCGTGCAGTAATTCTACTTGAATTGTTGATTTAGGCCACCAGCAATAAAAATATGGCTAGATAGGTAACCACGTAGATAGCTAGAAATATAGATACTAGATAGATAGATAGATAGATAGATAGATAGATAGATAGATAGATAGATAGATAGATAGATAGATAGATAGATAGATAGATAGATAGATAGATAGATAGATAGATAGATAGATAGATAGATAGATAGATAGATAGATAGATAGATAGATAGATAGATAGATAGATAGATAGATAGATAGATAGATAGATAGATAGATAGATAGATAGATAGATAGATAGATAGATAGATAGATAGATAGATAGATAGATAGATAGATAGATAGATAGATAGATAGATAGATAGATAGATAGATAGATAGATAGATAGATAGATAGATAGATAGATAGATAGATAGATAGATAGATAGATAGATAGATAGATAGATAGATAGATAGATAGATAGATAGATAGATAGATAGATAGATAGATAGATAGTAGATAGATAGATAGATAGATAGATAGATAGATAGATAGATAGATAGATTGATAGATAGATAGATAGATTGATAGATAGATTGATAGATAGATTGATAGATTGATTGGTAGTTAAACAGACTGATAGCTATATGGAAAGATACATAGATAGATAGATAGTCAGAAAGTTAGATAGATAAATACATAGATATATAGATGGAGTTATAGATAGGTAGATATTTAGATGAATAAATAGATACTTATCTACATATATAGGCACGTAGATACAAATTTACATTGTAGGGAGATACATAGATCAACCGACAAACTAATTTTGCCTTCTAATTTGAACGAAAACCTTCCGTGGTCAGGTTCTGTATAAATCTTTCGGGACGTCTCTAAGACTCCTGACCATGACAGAAGACGTATTATTTTTCGCATTTTGGAGCGCAAACGCTTCCTGATCTGTATTGCCAAAGCTTGTAACAAAGGCTGAGACTTTGATAGTTCTTTCTTTCATAATTTTGTACATTGCTACCCATGAAACGCCGCTTGCTCCTTAAGATTTCCATTGAAAATCCCAATCTTTGCTTCGCTAGACTACCATCCTCTTCATTCCTTCTATTTGACCTGATGGAAATCGTTGCTTGTAAAACACGTGTACCCTCTGGGTTTAGGTCTTGTGTACATTGACTTTCGTTGCTTACTCTTTTGGCAACATTTCCGATATTACTTTTTAATGTATTTCTCCCGATTTTCAAATTCTGTCAATATTTCTATCAAGTTCATTACCTGCAGAGCCAGCACATTCCAAATTTAAGGTGTTGCATAAGTTCAGAGCTCTTGGTCATTCTCCTGGCATTCGTCAACGTCATAACGGCGGTACCTTCTTCTGTTTATGTAATATTTTATGGATTTTCCACTCTCAGTTTCGGAACATCGCTATCTTATTATTATTCGGAATAAATGCCTCTCTTAGAAGAAAGTTATGCTTCCAATATCGTTGACATCCCATTCTGATTGTGTGCCATTTCGCCGGGTATATAGCACTGTTAATTTCATTAATTTATATTCCTAATTTAAATGCACTATTATCCATGCACACTTTCCTTGTACTGCTTCTTTCCTGTACGATACTGGTTATGTCATTGTGCAGGCAAATTAGCCCAAACGCTATGCATTTGGACTAACTGATGCCATGCTAATTGTAATAAGTTCCAACACCTTATTGATGTAGTTGTACTTCTCTTTCTCAGAGGAAAACTTGAAACAAAAAGAGAAAGGTAATTGCTGACACTGTTTCAGACGTGTTCGATTGGAAATACAACAGTTTTTAACATAGAATGACACACTGAACGGGATATCTCATATTATGCATATTAACACCTTGGAAAATTTCAGTAACTACATTCCAATTCCGTCATACTAACGTCTTGCAGACCTGGAACATCTGGTCGAGAATGATGGTGCACGATTAAACCAAAAATAAAAAAAGGGAAGAAGAAGGAAACAGAGTAGGATCCCCAAACACGCACCATGATGGGGCGAACCCATCATAATAGCGAAAATGACAAAGCTGAAATAGCTGCAACATGTTTCCAGTCAGAAGTGCCTTTCTGACGCTCGATATTCGGCTCTTCCTACTGTAGCTAGCATCACAAATCCAGGCATCAGTCAATTCGATTCATTCGAATTGGTGTCAAAGACTGCCTAAAGGCGCTGGATCGAGACTTTACTATTGTCTCCACATAACATGATGGACGAGGACCAGAGGTTATCACGCTACTGAACAAAATGCACATGTGCAGCTTCAGCACAGCCATCCATCTGCCATTACAGTGGAAAATATTTTCAGATACTTCATGACCAAATATGCTGGACAAACCCAGTCATGGCTATGATAAGCCCATCAGCCAGCTTTCGTTCATCAGTGATTATTTGGAACACAACATCTATAGTGGCTTGAATCCATGCTTTCACATCAAAAACTGCTCACCGGCACTCAAATTGCATTCTACCAAAGAGAGTCATGATTTAGCTCATTAAAACATTTTTGAAAACATGGACAAAGGAGCTGCATTCAAGAGAAAGGCGTTGACATTAAATCAGCAGCATTTGGCCTACAGTGCCATCAAGGAGCACATGCAAAATTGAACTTAACGGATATAATGAGCAATACATTACACTCTTGGTTCATACTTAGTGTAGTGGGCTGTAGTTGCTATTATTGGAGCCCAATCGTGTCAGCCTCAAAATTTTGTGTCAGGAGATAATTGATGTTGGTTTTACGACCCAACCATCTTCAGCAGTCCATCAATTACTTTTCAAACATGATAATTTCAAGCTTGGGGATGCTCGCTACTGATTACCCAGTGTTTTGTTTCATTCAAAAACCCTCGCAGACGAAAGCAGCCCCTGCCCATATTCAGCAAATTATGGACAACATTCAGGCTTCTGTTGACGGACAACTAAGCAACTCGCTGGTGAAGGACGCTGCATAAGTAGCATCATCACTAATGATGGTGGCGATCACCACATTTAAGTAAAATAAAAGGCTGAAGCATTTGCTACAATCTTCAAGACAGAAGTGAAAAGTAAAGGCTCAATCTCGGCGTCCTCCATTGGCCCCAGCATCAGAGATGCCTGCCTTCAGGCAATTTGATTCACCCCACGTGATAGCAAAAAACAGCTGAGGCACTGGTTAGCGAAATGTTTATCGGCCCTGGAAATACTTTGGGTATGCTACTGAATACCTGTGCTCCAGATCTTGTACCGCTATCCAAACTGTTCCAGTAGAGCTACAACGCTGGCATCTACCTGGCCACATGGAAAATTATCCACGTATTTCCCAAACACAAAATGCAGGAAAATGCAACGCCAACAATTACCAAGCCAACGGTCTATACTCGACCATCAGTAAAGTAATGGAAGTAGTCACTAACGGTGCAATCAAACGACACTTGCTCAGCAATAACCAGCTCAATCACGCCTTGTTTGGTTTCCAGCAGGGCCATTCACCTCCAGACATAAGTAAAGCTTTGGTTCGAATGAAGACAAAAGAGCTAAACTCCCGAGGGGATGTGAGAGTGACTGTCCTTGAAATCAACGCCACATTTGGCTGATTGTGGCATCAAGGAGCCATAGCAAAACTGGAGTCAATGGGAATCAGGGGGACAATCTGCACTCGTTGTTGTCGTACGTCAAGCAAAGGAAGATGGTTGTGGTTGCTGGAGGTCAGTCATCACAGCTCCAGGACATCATTGCAGGCGTTCCTCAGTGTAATGTTCTTGGCCGAAACATCTTCAGCTGCTTCAACAACGACCTTACTTTCATCACATCATCGAAAGTTGGGATGTTCGCTGACGATTGCAAAATGTTTAGCAACATTCGTGACTTCTCAGATACTGAAGTGGTCCATGCCCACAAATCTAATAGCAATTTAAAGCTATTGCATTGGCTTCATTCGCTCCCCGAGTCAGTACATTTCAAATCCTCGTCAACCTCTTGGTCGTTTTTTTCCTTTGAATCCCTGACGTTCCCTCCTGCTGGCTTTTATATCGGTGGTCGCTGGTTTTGTTCAACCCCAAAAGTAAAAACAGGCTCAATAATCAGTCGATCGAAAGACCTCCTCGTTTTGAAGATCTTAATAGGTATTGATATTTTTGTTTTCTTTTCTTCTCTTTCATGAGTAAAGGGACTCAATTTGGTCTTTTTATCTGGACACATATAAGCCCGAATTTGGGGAACCACCGAGTCAAACGATGTCTGACCGTCGCCATTCTCTCTGCAACATTTGCAAAATAAGGTGACTAGATTTGTGCACAGAAATCAGATGCGGTAAATTACCATCATGAGACAATTCGAACATGCAAGAGAAAGCCATTCGGCTCCTGGAGCCTAGTCCGCTAATTGGCGACATTTTGGCCGCTCTGATGTAAGTGATGGCTCTGTACAAAGTCCAACAGCATCAAAAAACAATATTTATGTGATTCTCTGATTCTGAGAAGGCATTCAATTCCGTTTCACACGAAAAGGTCTGCTAAACATACTTAGAATCAGAGATCCACCACATTAAATCGAATTGCTAGCAAAACTTTTTCTTAAACATTGAGATAGAGGTGAATTCTCAGGCACATTCTGAGAATGGTTCAGAGTGAAAAACGGTTTAAATACATTACAACATTGATTGATTTTCTCCTTTGTAGAAAACATTTGCAATAAAATGAAAACGGCATGTTTTCTGGCATCCCTTAGTATTCTGTTCCTATAGATTCACAGTTGGCAGTGACTGACTATGATGATATTATACAGGTCGGCTAATGTCCTTCAAGGATTCCATATTGATCAGTGCCGCTAGTGGAACGAGTATAATATACCGCTTTTGAAGTTGAATCTATGGTGATGCATTCGATAATACATCACTTTCATCCGAAGAGTGTGGTTGTCCCATTTTTTGATATGTTTAAAGTAATACGCGAGTTCTCAAAAATAAGTTGAAATACAGTTGTTTCCCATTACTACAACTTATCCCCAGACACTTGCACGAGCAACCCTTGAGGTTACACATCAAATCCTTTGTAACTGCAGAACAACCTTTGAGGGGTTGACAGACATCGGCCTTAACACACCTGGATATCATTCCAAAGCTATTGGTAAAATCTCGTATCTGTTTCATAACATGTAACGTGGATGCAAGATCATTGTTGAACTGTTCATTTCCATGACACACAGATTGCAGCGCAGCAATAAAAAAGCCTGGTAAGTCAAAAAGCGCTCATTGATTTATTGTTGCCTATTCTGTGTTGAATTCTGTTGAGCACCTTCCTTTTGGCCGAAGAGGAAACTGTTGGTTTGTGTCCACTCCACCGAAGCATTGAGGCAATTTAAAAATCTCCAGCATGTCACCATTTGGCATGTTCCTTTATTGTGTAATGAATGTGAGATATTTATTTAGTTACTTGTGTATTTTCACTCATTTGCTTGTCCACGCCATTGAAATTGGTAATTTTCAAATAATATAGACATTCTTTTCCTTCACCCTGGCAATACATGAAATCTCAGAATTACCGATGCGGAAATATATTTTCCCAAAGAATCACCCATTCTGGAAACTTGTTTGAGATTTGTATTAATTGCTTAAAATATTCATTGGTGGTGAAACGATTAGTCAAAGTCGGAGAATAGGCGACTCCTTAAAAGTAGGATGAAAAGATTGGTAGAAAGTTCAGAGAGAGAATGTAAGAGTTCCAAGGGGCGATGATTTCATTATTTTACAGCTGTGGGCGTGGCTGGCTGGGTCAGCATTTGTTGTCCATTTATTAAGGGCCTTTGGCACTTCCGGGTGCGCTGACCTCTTAGCCGCTGCAGTCCCCTTGGTGTAGATACAACAACGATGTCGCTAAATTAAGAATTCCATGGTTGTGACAGTGAAAGTACGGCGAGATTTCCCATGCTATGATGGTGTGAGGTGAAAAAGGAAAGTTGTAGGTGATGGTGTTCCTTTTTTAATATTGCCATGTTCCTTCTACCTGTTAGAGATCGCTGGTTTGGAACATGGTATAGGAATTGCCTAGGCGAGATTATGGAGATGGTACACAATTCTGACACTGCATTTGTGGTGGAGGGAATGAAAGTTTAAGGTCGTGGATGTGATGGTTATTCAGACGGTCTTCTTTGTTCTAGGTGTGTTGAGTTTCTCAATTGTTATTGGAGATGCACACGTTTGTGCAAGTGGTGGTATTATATAATTATAGATGGATGATCAAAATTGAGGAAACCATAATATAGAAGCAGTTTTGGATCAGGTGAGCATCAATAAAGGCAAGAAGTCGCTTGGGTGAGTGGTTTACACCCCCTTCCCCCACACCTCCCCAAATTGTTATTACACAGTGGGACATACAAAAAAAAACCTAATAATGGCAGCTTATCAGAAAATACAGAGATAGTCATAGAGGACTTGAGTCTTCAGATCGACTGGAAAAATCAGATGGGCAAAGGTAGCCGGGATGAGGAGTTCATAAAATGTTGTGAGAATAGTTTAATGGAAGAAGGTTCAGTAGCAAATACGAGAACAGGTTATACGAGACACATTACTGTGCAAGGAGATGGGGTTAATTGATAATGTCATAGTGCAGGCACTGCTAGGTAGCAACGATCATAATATGCAAGGATTTTACTTTTGTTTTGAGGGAGAGAAGAGTGGGCCTTTACACATATTTTAAAGTTAATCAACGCCAATTATGAGGGCATGGAAACAGAGATAGCTCGCGTGAACTGGAAAATGAGCTTACAGGATACGTCCATAGAAATACAATGGTACTCTTTTACAGGAGCATTTAAGAACGAACAGAATAGTGTCATTACAATGAGAAAAAAAATCTATTCAAGGGTAGAAAACGCCAGCCGTGGATAACTAAAAAAAATGTTGAAGACAGTACCAACGTTATGAAAAACAATATATAATTTCACAAAGATGGGTTGTAGATGAAAAGATTGGATTTTATAGAAAGAACATCAAGTAACGAGGAGGTTAATTAAAATGAGTACGAGAGAAAGCTAGTTGGGAAATTAAATACGTTTCTATAGATATTTAAATAGGAAAACTATTAATAAAGTGTTCATTGCTCGGATAGACAGTGTGTCTGGAGAAACAATAATGGAAAGGAAGGAGTTGGCAGATGAATTGAACAGAAATATTGCACTGGTTTTCACGATAGATGATACAAGCAATATATCCGAAATAGCTGTACATAAGGGAATGAAAGGGAGGAAGGAACGGAGCATAATTGCAATCACCAGAGAAGTGAATTGACATTGAGAAAATTGTTCGAGCTGCGGGCTGACACACCCTCGTGTCCAGATGGACTTCATTCTCACATATTGAAATAATTGACATGTGAAATTGCTGGTGCGTTGGATTTCATTTTCCAAATTACCCTGGGTTCGAGGAAGGGTCCTTTGGATTTGAAATATTGCAAATCGAACTACTTGTTGATAAACGGGAACCAGTTGAAATACTGTACTTATCTTTCCAGAAGGCATTTGGTAAAATAACATAACAAAAATTATTGAAGAAACTAAAATCCCATGCTCCACCTGGTAATATGTTGCATTGATCTAAGGTTGGCTACCTAACAGGAAACAGAGGGTTGCCATAAATTAGCCCTTTCTGATTGGTGGGCTGTAAAGAGCGGTATGCCACAGGGGTGATTGCTGACCCCCAACTGTTTGCAATTTTTATAATTGCCTTGGATGAAAGGGCAACTGGTACAGTTGCTATTTTTTTGACGATACAAAGACAGGTAAGAAAGTAAATTGGGGAGAGGACGTAAGGAGGCTACAAAGTGACATAGGTCAGCTAAGTGTCTGGGCAAAGAGCTGGAAAATGGGGTGTGCTGCGGAAAATAATATAAATTTGTGCATTTAGATATGACGTATAAAAAAGCATATGATCTAAATGGTGAGACATTGCACAGCTTTGAGAGTCAGAGGGATCTGCGTGCCCAATGCATGAATTAAAAAAAGGCTCACCTACAGATAGATGTAATTATGAAAGCTAATAGATTGTTATCATTTATTGTGAGGGGACTTGGATCCAAAATTAAAAACGTTATGCTTCAGTTGTGCAGGGCACTTCTGAGAGTACAATATTGTTCTGCTTATGTAATGCAAGATGTAAATGTGTTAGAAGCATTTTAGAGAAGATTTACCAGAAATGTACGGGTTTGTTTTGTAAATAAAAGTTGGACATTATAGGCTCGAGTCGATTGGAGTTTAGAAGAGTAAGAGGTGACTAAATCAAAACATTTTAAGGCCTGAATGGCCCTGATAGAGTATATGTGGAGGGAACGTTTCTTTTTGTGGGAGATCCTAGAACTATGGGTCGCGTTTTAAAATAGGAATTCGCTCATTTAACTCAAAGATGAGGGAAATTGGTTTTACTTTTCTCTGAGAGGGCCGTGAGTCTTTGGAACTCTTTCCCTCAAAAAGCAGTTGTACCAGCATCATCGATTATATTTAAAGCAGAGTTGGTAGTTTCGTGAGGTGTTGTAAGATTATCGGAGTTAGGCAGCGAGTTGCAATCAGACCAGCCATGATATTATTGAAGGCTTAAAGGCCCTAATGGCCATCTCCTGCTGCTTGTTCGTATGCTTGTGTGCATGTTCATTTATTACATCAAACTCATGCCTTGACCCCTCATGGTTGTTGACAGGCTTTAAGGAGTGAAGTCATGAATGTGCAGGCCAAAGATCTTCCAAACTCTCACCTGTTCTTCTAGCCCTTATGACGGCGGATACGTTAGTGATAAATCAGTTGCAGATAATTAAGCCGAGGACATTACCATGATGAACCCCTGCAGATATTTCCTGTGAGTGAGATTATTGACCTACACCCAATTCAATTATCTTCCATTGTATTAGGCCTCAATCCAAAAAGAAGAGTTTCCTCCAGGCTTGACATTGTTTAGCTTGAACTCCGGATAACCCACCCGATCAAATGTTGCCTTGATCTCAAGGGCAGTAATTCTCAGAGAACACCATCCTCATGGCCGCCAGTGGTGCAGCAGTTGCACATGGGTACATGGAGAGTATTGAAAATAACTAGCACTTTTGAAAATTGATTTTTTTAGTTGAGCTGCAAACAAAATTAATCAGCAAACAGAGAGGAGAATCGCATGTTAACAGTAGGACTGCCTCTACAGGTAGCAAACTAATATCACACGTATATAATTATAACTGGGACAACCAGATGCCAGTGTTCGAGAAGTCAGATCAAGGAATGAGAAAAAACAGGAAGAAATTAGCAACAGGATCAGCACCAATTGAGATAAGATAGTTGTGGAGTTACTTAAAGGCACAGAGGTAGAAAGAGGTGGCCTTAGCTTCGCGGTTATGAAATCGGAGGACCATCTCGGAGATCCGAGGGCTGTGAATGGTGTAGAGGCAATGGTTATGCACGAGTTTTGTATATGGAAAAGAAACTGATGGCAGTATGGTTCTGCATCACAGTGTGGTAAGTGAGAGGTTTAGAGTCAGATGGTGGCTAAATGTGTGTTTTCCAAAGTAGATCAAACAGAATATCTTTGCTCTTCCAAACACTTAATGGGTGGAGGTATATCCTCATGTATTCCTGGTGTTGCATTAGCATTCTTATACATTTCCTTTGAGAAGTCGCGAGCTGTGGTGGTGAGGTAGAGATCGGTGTCATTACCTGACCAGAGAAATCCAATACATTGCTTTCATACAATGTCTCCAAGGGCAGCAAGATCATGTGAAATAGAAGTGACCAAGGAGAGATCATTAGCGGACTTCAGAGATAAATGTTCAAGAGCGTAAAGTGCAGTTATTTCAGCTAATTCACTTCCACCAATTCGGGCTAAAATACAAGAATCAGCGAATTGCCATCTCAGATAAGTGGGTGACAGTTGAGAGACTTTGGATAGGGATGTTGTACTTAATCTTACCAGATGTTTCAGTCAGGGCAAGAAGGAAGCTGGAGACTTCACGTTTATCACAGCCACACAGGGTACGATTTATGAATGGAGATATTCTACTATGCATGGTGCTGACTGTAATTTTTGGAATTCAAAGACGGAGTTCCGAGAAAGATGGGAACAGATTCGAAAGGCAACACCGTCTTAGAAAACATTGTTTAAATCATCGTCTAAAAATTCTGCTTTGTGAGCAGTGAAAATAATCACATTTAATTCAGCACACACTGACCATCGATATTCTGCTCTATTAACTAGCTGGGAACTAAATAGATGCCCAGCATGTAACCGACAGCCGATTCGATACACCTATTTACTGCTATCAGTGATGAGGTATTGTTCTTCTCCTTTGTTTTTGATTACCAATGTTAGCTAATTATTTGTATTATTCGGGAAATAATACGCTGTGAAATATTATTTGTTTCTTGTTTGCCTTAAATAGAGGACATTATAGATGGACTAAAAAAAGGTATGTAAATGGAAAACGCTTTTCACCTGTTCAATGTTTTGAGTTAGAAAGATTTGCCATTCTTCCCTTCCATTTCTAAGGTGTAAACACATCTTTATCAAAACGAACAAGAACACAATTCATTTTTCGCTCAACATAATAAAAATACTCAAGGCAATTTAGATGATTTGTCTGAACATTTATTGGATCTCATTTGGGAAAATGAACACAATTTTGACATTCAACTAACAAACAAAATACAAAGGTGCCGGATATTTGATGGAAATAATGGCAAGAATGTCATACAAAATAATGGCATTAAATTTAATGAAATATATAAAAGGCTTAGTTTTATTCCCCCTTGAAAGAAATGACCGGTAGTGAACTGATATTGCTCTCAGAATGAATTATGTGTGCTTGTGATTCATGTAAAATCTGCAGCAGATTTTGCAACTATAAGAAGAGGTTTTTTTATTACTGGTGGTTATTTTTGTCATACCGTCTCGAATGAATCAACGAACACCTCCAAAGATAAAAGAAAATTGTAAGTGGATAGGCTGAAGCTCTTTCATCATGGAAAGGGATGGCTTATGCTGATGTTATCTGGATTTTTAACTTAACAATGTTTTCAGGAGAAACGTAAAGCAGATGTTTACAACTGTGCAACGAAGATCTTTTAAACATGCTGTTTTTGTAATACGGTCGCCAATTAACAGTGAGCAACTCAGATGACGCAGCTTTGTTAGTGGTTAGTGAGCAGAATTGCTGCGAGGCAGACTAATTGAAATTAGCTGCAAAGGTGCATTTAATGAACGTACAGGGTATCGACATGAAACGAAAAATATATGGAAGGATAAGATGAGCTAAGTTTAGTGGTCACCATTACAAAATATATGGAAAGGCAGGAACCTGACTGGCTGAATTCACTGTTTCGGCCTCGTGCTTTCCATATAATTCTTAGGAATTTCGAAAGCGATTTATTTGCAGTTCAGGGACGAGAGGATCAATCGAATGACCAAAATTTCAATATTTCTGTCATTTAGAATTATCCTCGTGCCAAAAGACGATACAAGAATTAGGTAAGAAACTTGATCAGTTCCTTTTCTAGCCTTTCACAGGTAGAGACCCACCTACCTTAATTTTAAGCAAAATGAAAAAAACGCTGGGAAACTGTGGAGAGGAAGACACAGTTAACGTTTGGAGTCCGTATGACTCTTCAAGTCCGTATGACTTAATCTTTAATCATATACATTAATTTTAAGTTTTGTATAAATCTGCAGACACAATCATAATATCATATATTTTGAAAGATTGTCCATCCATACTTAATTTACGCCAATTTGTAGTACAGTGACTGACATGTTTGCATATTTGTAAATACAACAACTTTATACTGGTTGGCTGATTCCTGACATTCACAGAAAATTAACAAAATACCCAGGATCACTTTCATTAATTCGACATGTTTGAACTCTTTTTTTCTTTATAATAGAAAAAAAGCTGAATGACAAAGACAAAGGTAACCCAAATAAACAATCCACTGCTTTGACGAACACAGCATTGCAAATTTAACTGCGAATTATTTTGTGCGTTTTGTCAGTGATTCCACAAATCAACTTGACTCAATCAAATTTATTTCGTGCAAAAAACGCTTGCTTTAATTTCAGATGAATAGTTGAATACCTTCATCTATCGTTGCATAATAATTTTAAATGGAGGCGATTTTTTAAAAACACCTGTTATACTTATATCATTGCTTTGTGTTTCTGACTAGCAATTGAAATACATAGTTGCATTTATGTAGCACCAATATCTTCCCTGAGAAACCGAAGCCTTGTCATTAAGATATTTATATTAGCTCTTCGTCACATATCATTCCTCTACTACATTTTTATCTTCCACATTCAATGCTACAAAGAAACCCTGTAGATAGCAAACACCAAACATGCCAGATTAAAGCAGATCGACTGGTGCGGTTGTCTCTCATCCCAGACTGCTAATCAAAATTGAGGTGAAGGTGCTGGGATGGCTTTCAATCTTCGCAAAATAGGGAACTGTGGTCTGAAGATGTGACAGTCCTATCCAATAAAGAACAGTTCGAGCATCTGCACGCCAGACAGTTTCATACCAGTGATTGGCAAGAAACAATAACCAAACGGCAAATCAAGAAGCATTTGGGGAGGTTTGATTGATTTGAGGATCATCAACACGGGTTTCGGCATGCATACCAAGCTTGACAAATCTATGCGATCTTGTTTGATTAGGTAATATTCGGAAAGCCTTTAGCGCATTGGTAGCGCCTCCATCTTTGGGCCAGAAATTCAGCTTGTGATCTCATTTCAGTAACTGATGCCCTCCAATAGTGCGTTGAAGGCATGGTAAAATAGGTGGATTGACAGCACATAAATGTTCGCAGTACACCTCATTGCAGATGGTAAGAGCGGTCTGTTTTCCTTGTCAGGCATAGGGTCGAATGCAATGGTGAACCAGTGCATTATATTGCCAAATATAACCATTAGCCGATCGAAAGGAAGTTGATGGTCGCTACAAACCTCTGAGAACATCGTCCTGGAAGGAGGGGGAGGATCAAGTAACAGTTGATCACGAGAATAAAATCTTGGGAAGATTTGTTTTTCAGAAAATGCTTATTTAGGACCTCTGGTTCGGTAGGTTCGAGGGTGTTGGAAGTTCTTCAGACCAACGATTTCAAGATTAAATTCGATATGAAGTTGAGGAAAATAAGTTTATTGAGCAACGTGGACCGAGCGGCGGGGAAAAATTGCGTATGGCATTGTTTATATGGGCGGAGTGCCCTCCATGAGGGAAATAAACTTGTAACTCCCTGTCTTTAAGATGTTTTTGCCGATTATTTGACTTCACATAAATATAAGGTTACGACTAAATATGTGTTGATAAAATAGAAAAAAAAAAAACCGCACTGTGCATCAGCTCATTGTGAGCAATTGGAGATCGCCTTTCGAATGTACAACAGAAAGCACACAAAAGCAAAGATTGTTCATTCACCTTGAAATAAACAACTGTCAACTTATTTAATTTTTTTGACGCTCAGAGGCAGCTCATTAGTAGGTTACATGACAATGCCTTTCTCTGGCTCAATTACAAATGGTAAATTAAGACTTTTCCTTTATCATTGTTCGTTGCAGTAATAATACACCATCATTTTCTTTAATTCACTTGCATTCATGTGTTGATTGTAGCTTTTGCTTCATTTTTTTTTTTTGACAGAACTTGGGTGTCTCCGGCTAGGCCAGAAATGATTGCTCATCTAGAAGTGCCCTTTGAAAAGTGATGAGAAGGCGCCTTCTTGATCCGCTGCAGTACATTTGGAGTAGGAACACCCAAAGCACCGTTGGGGAGACAGAAACATAATTTTCACACGGGGAGTGAAAGACTGAAGCAGCGTATTGTGTGGAAGAACAGGGTGACACAGCGGCATTCGAGTCCTAGTGTCATACTGCTTAGGTGTGATTAAAGACTTTGAAGGCGAATAATTTTACCATTTTAAAAGCACCAACTTCTGAAACAATACTTATAAAATGCCTTGAGTAAATTTTAATTTTTAATGTGGTATTTCCACTTTGTCTAGCTGAGATTGAAAAAAATCTTGCAAAAGATAAAGGCAAGATGCTTCACTATGTATTGTAGCTGCTTCAATGCACATTTGTTCCACATCTCTCATGCCGTTTACCCTCACATAACGCTTCACTCCCAAAATCTTTTCATACCGCAAAGCCATCTCCAACATCTAATTTTCCTTCAACCGAATTCGCTGAAAGCATTTTAGCTTTCCAAATTATTTCAATTTCCCCGCGAATGCCATATGTCCCTTCAGTTCCGTGTCCTCTACTGTTGAAGCAGGGAAACTCTGTTGGTCAATGTGACAAATGCGTTACGACAAGCCTGTTACAAACAAAACATTCCAGCTTCGCCAATCTCGTCCAAAAAAACTTCCAATGCTTTATGCATCACATATTTTAATGTCCTCTGAGGATTATTCTTTTCCAAGGTTTATTTGTCATCTGTATGCTGCTCCTTGCAAAATCACTCGAAAGCACAGCCTTAATTTTCATTTGAACAATGAGGAGTCCTACGCTTCTTGCGCAACCACCTCCATTACATCCTCGATATTTGCTAAATTGTCAGAATCTGTGTCTAGCATCAGTAATGGGTGAGGAGAGCTTTCCTCGCATTGCAAAATTCGAATAATGATACCATGCTTTCCTGGCCAGAGTCTAAGCTCCTTTGCCGACCAATGACTCAATTGGTCTCCCTACTAACAGTCTGTCTGGGCAGTTGCTAGTAACTTCAGAAGCACGAAGCATACTTCTGACATCGTTGGAGCACCATCATTATCACTGTCTTGTTCCACCTACGAAGCCGTGCACGAGTTCACCTCTGACACAGCTCATCTGCTGCTAGGCTTAGTGCCTTAATTAACCAGGAATTGTTTATCTCCACTCACTCCTGGCTGCTATTCCGTATATTGCCTTCCGTAAATTTGTGGACATAAAACAACTATGTTGCCCATGTCGTAAAGTGCTTCAATCCCGTAAAACCGCATCAGTGTTCTCATAGCAAGTTTTTGATTTTAAACTTGTCATCATTGCCTTGAAGCTCCTGCACGACAATACCCTCCAGCTCTCTTCCCCAATCTCCTCCCTTAACACACTCATTGAACTCTATCCTATGTGAGCACAAGTTTTGTCAGCAGCCCTAATGTCCCAATATGTTTTGTGAAATCATATGTTGTAATTACCTTGTTAAATGATTTGAGAGTTTTTATTACGTTAAATGTTCCTTACAATTATAAGTTCAGGTTTTGGAGGTTATTCTTAAATATACAACCTAATTGCTACCATTATTTGCTCATGAAACTTTCTGGTGAGCCGCCTCCTTGACTAAAACGGAGCGATTCCTGAGACCATTTCTGAATGGACATATTGCCCATGGACTAGAGTCAGAAATGGGCCAAGCCATATATGGGCAAGAAGCTATTTTTGCCAAAAGATCAATTGGAATGAAATAGCTCTTCTGCCGACCGACATTCCCCCTCAAAACCCCACCCCCCATCCCCGCCCCCCCCCCATCGCCCCCCCCCCCCCCCCAGAGCATATCGTCAGGTTGAACCTAAGTGTTTCAACATGGCACAATGTGCCTGATTCCGTAAAAAAAATCTATGGTTGTAGATATTACCATGACCAAAATGCAAAGGCACGGTTCTTGCACGGATAAACAAACAGTTGGTGAGGAAGTACTAAATGATGTACACAAATTCCAAGATGAATATCTCATTGAAACAATTGCCATGAAAATAAAAAGGCATTGATATTAGCTGCATTGCTGCATTCGACAAAGAAAATAAAAAAAAACAGAGCATTATCCGTTTCTGTTATGGAGCACCAGTTGAGAGTATGGGATCGAATTACATTTTGAAGGAAACGGTCAGATTAAGTCGGTTAACTGTTATTATTTCCTACCAGACTATCCCCCAGTTGCCCTGCCTATAGCAGGAAAAATCAAAAGCCAGCTGAATCTGCAGTCTTTCAGGCACTGATCGATATGTTCAAGGGTGCCATTGCATATCCGAATGTGCCCTTTAAAATAAATAAGAAGGCCGTTTTAAACCAACCAACTGATGGGTTATTCATCTGCTCGGTTTCCTTCAAACAACAGAGCTCTAACTGGGTATTTTACATTGTTATTTATATGCTAATTCAAGCAACCAAGGGGATGTTGCTTCTCAACCTATTGCAATGTATGCTAAATCATGCATGAAACATAATTCAAATTGTGATCAATTATATACCATGTTTAATGCAGTCGTTGGTTGTCGCTATTCAAACACTCTTTATTGTTTTTAATGCAGAATTAGCAAAGTTAAAGAAAAGTCTTGAAGCTGCAGGTGTGCAACATCATATCAACAGAAATGGCAACCCGCTCCAAAATGTTGGTAGATTAATAAGTAGGACTGTCACAGGCTTTAGTTTGTTAATCGATGTGCCGGTACCATCAATATATAGCTACATTAAAGGACAGTTTCCTATTTGTGGATCAGAGCTGATACATGCGTCGAGAGGCCAGTGGGCAACCTTGAATAAAAGTGTTGTGCAGGCATTAATATGAATCCTGCCGAGTGAAAGGGAGAAAACAATAAGTTCTGATGAAGAACCATACGGACTCGGAACGTTAACTGTCTTCCTCTCCAAAGATGCAGTCAGAACTGCTGAGATTTTCCAAGATATTTTCGTTTTGAAACAAAAATTATTGGTGAACGTTTATTTATTGTTGATGGAATGTAATAAGAAGATGCTTTTTTAAATATTATTGTGAGCAGATGGCATGATATCAAAACACATGCAGCTGAATCAAGCATGGAATGATTATGAAGTGGGTGGAACCTACGAGTGAACCCATGGGTACACGGGAACTCTGTTTCAGCTGATAGGCACGTGCCAGACGAAATATCGCGATGCAATTAGCTAGGGAATGAAACGTTTTTTCGTCGCGAGATAAAGAAGATGCAACATAAGGGCAATCGTGCAATTCTTAGGAGGGTGCATCTACATACGGCTAATGAAAACTGCGCAACTGCGAACATGATTTAGACAAATCGGAAATTAATGATGGAGTTTAGGAAATCCTCGTTGAACCGCAAATGCCATATCACGACCAATTATGGATGAATGGAATTCATTCACTTCAGGAATGAATCTGAGACCTAGAACAAAAGTTAAATGATATGCATGGAAAAGTTATTTGCGGTGCCGTTCTTCGGTGATTTGTGCAGCGTTGTGTAACTCCGCATATCCTACCAGAGAAGGGGAAAACAGTTTTTACGAGGTATCTCAAAAGCACAGACGAAGTAGAGGAAGTGTAACCGTCACTTTATATTTCAAAATTCAAAAAAATGAATGTCAATATAAGCTCAATAACAATCAGTGTGTATATAAGAGAACAAAACAATATTTATTTTAAGAAAGGCTTTAAACAGTAAACCGTTCAAAATTAAAATGTCCTGCCTGAGATTGAGATGGTTTAAGATCAAAATTGGCCTCCACAGGACAATTCAATAATCAACTTATGAGAAAGAAAATGAAAATGGCGTTGGAAATATCGGGTCAAAGTACCATCTAAGTTCCTATTTTACACAATGAGAAATAAGGTTAAATGAATATACAGATGGATAGAAAGATAGACTATAATTCTAATAATTGATACATCGATAAGCAGATAGACTGAAACATAGATAGATAGAAATAGATATAGATAGATAGATAAATAGAATGATAGATATATACCAAATACAGGATATAAAATAAGGTTTTTTTTTTGACTGGAGCCTTCCATGATCTTCAGTAAAGAAGGCTGGTTTAAAAAATAATATGTAAAACAAAATGTTGCTTTAGCGGTTATCGATATAAATGTCCAAAATATCGCATGTACTTCTTACTATGCACTCCGACTATCCAAATGCCTTAATCGCCAGACTCCATCTTATTTCATTCTACTACTTGAACAAATGTGAAACAATGCTGCTTTATGCCCAATCCCCATTTGTTTCTAACCATTGGTTCATCGACTTTTCATTGATTCCACGTTTTGCTAGAGTTCGTTGCTTAATCTAAGTTCCCAGTTAAAAAATTCGAGATAGGTTTCTCACTATTTCACCGTTTTAACATCCAATACGTTCCATATTTACTGCGCACTATGAATTCCGATGACTTGTTCCTTCCTTTCCGCTCAAGCAAGATCACCGATGCCTCATTTGTTGATGTGCTTGCCTATGTCAATTAACCTCATTAGTAACATTTGGTTCAATTTGAAACATACTTCGCCTACCATACATTTAGTCCTCCATCATTCTTGACCTGCATTCACATCCGAATGTACATAAGATAACTTTGTTATCGCATATACCCATTTTAAATTCGCTTAGACAAATGCACCTTTTATTTCTTGCTACTATCAACTAATTTCATACTTGGGGTATTCCACACCACGTGTAAATAAGCAGAAAGAGTATGTATTTGCCTCATTGATGCCACATTGATGGCAACATGTTCAACATATTATTGAACTAATTATTTTTCTCCCTCTCAGAGGAAACATTGAAAGGAAAAGATATAGGTACATATTGACACTGCTCAATAATCCGCATTGGAAACATAATTGATCACCACAGCAATGTCACATACGGCAGTGGCCATCTATGATACCGGAAATGAGACATCGCAGGCTTTTTCCCTAATTATACTCCTTTTATATTGTACCAAAGCATTGCTGTTCTGTCAATTTGTCTTGAATGTTGGTGCAGAGGTCAGTAAGCAAATAGAAACAAAAATAAATAAAAAAGATGCTACCTAATTATCCACAGCGACGTGTTACCAAGCACAGTTGCTAAAAGTCAAGGCTGAACATTTTCAAAAGTCATCAAGCTGGAGGTGCCTGCGAAATGATGACAAATATTTGAGACATCTTTGCCGTTCAAGTGATGACATGGAACAGTTCAATGCATTTGATAGAGTAGCTACCGTTGGTTTTGAAATTTGCTGGATGAGTTTCATAGGTTAATGTGGTGCAATGCAAATTGCACAAGCACAACTTGAGCACAGTCACTCAGCTAGCTGGTAACATAGATTATTTTTTTTTTACCGATGATCAGATTGAGTGCCACCAGTGCTAATCGACTCCTGACTCATTACAGCCTTGTTCAAAGAATGAGCAAATGGGTTGAAATCAAGTCACGTCTTGCGAGTGGCTGCCAGCGACACCATAGGATCATTTGGCTTCATATTGCATCAAGTAGCCCAAGCAAAGCTGAAGCTAATGGAAACCAGTGGGCAATCACCAGGTGGATTCAGACCTAGCACAATAGAATATATTTGTTGTGTTATTGGGCAAACTTGTCAGCATCAGCAGATTCTTGCTGCAGAACCATAGGGTTGTTTCCAAGAAACAAGCATCTTCATTTGCCTTATCAATTATTTTACATCCAGCAGGATATCAACATTTGCGATGCTCATCTATGTCTGTGAAGCGTAGCGCGAAGGGTACATAAGTGCCAGTAAATGGCCCTCTTTAAACATTTCTGAACGGCTAGAAATATCTAACCATTTCTTCCTGAAATTCAGTGGCACAAGTCTTCCTGTTTGAAACATTAAAACCCTGGATGCAGCAATTGGCTGGAAAATTAACGTTTTGAGCCATTCAGTACAATGGATAGAAGAGCACGCCACGGGCTGCAAATTCAGCAGCGAGTATCCAACTTCGGAGTTCCCAGAACATGTCTACCATTTACAAGTCGCCAGCCAAGATTATTATATAATTTTCCACACTTCCTTCGGTGAAAGCATTTTCAAAAACAGTCAGGAATCTCGAGATAAACTTTAGCAAAGAAGTCCACTTGAACTGCAGCCCAAACAAATACTTAGGCACTCAGTACTCCAACAAGGGCATACACTGGCAGCAGCAAGTACGAGAGAACAGATCTCCAGGAGCAACTCTCCAACTTAACTTCGAATGCATTGCTTAAATCTCTGGCATCTATCACGTAGAAGGAACTCTTCAACCAAACACTTTGTCAATGGTCCTAATGTCCCGTTCTGTGTGGTTGGCACATATTTTGCAATTATCCAGTAAATTACATTGAGTTTTACTTTTATCACGTTAGATGCCCTTTAAAAATAGAATTTGTGCTTGTTATTAGTTTTTGGATGTTATTCTTAACTGAATCATAAAAATTATTAACATTAATTACCCTTGAGAATTTTCTGGTGAGTCTCCTCCTTGTTTTCAATGGAACGAATGTTGAGACCATTTTAGATGCACCTATCGCTGATGGAAGTGAGGCAAAGAGAGAGCAGACAATTTAAGGATAAGCAGCTAACATTGCCTGAAAAGAAAACATTTGGATCAATATTCTTCTTTTATCGCCCCATATAATACCATAGCCAGGAACATAGATAAAAGGTTCAAAATTAATATCATCTATTAAAATGACGTAAAATTTTCAGCTGGCATCATCAAATTTGAACTGATATTCCGGAACATGCGGCGATGCATATTTGATCAGCCGTGCAAATCCATAATCACAATGCCAAAATGCCATCATGTGTAACTGGTAGTTTTAGAGACAAAACTTTCCGTTAATTGTGTGACATTTAGTGCAGGAATTTGAATCCCGAATTTCCTCCTGCACCCAACAATACAAATGTTGACATTGTGCAGAACTAATTGCAAGGTTCCACCTTACCAAGACCCAGCATTGCCAATATGTCACAATGGGCTGAAGGGCCTGCTTCTGTGCTGTGAAAAATGCTGTGGTTGCGGATATACCAGACCAGTGTTGCAATGGTACGGGTATAATGGAAATTAACACTGCACGGATAAGTAAACACATCCTGAGTGACACAAGTTCCAAGATTAATGTCTCATCGAAGCACAGAATCCCCGATTTCTTGCCATGAAAATTAAAGGACATCTGTATGAGTTGCGATACAGTGCTACGCAAAAGAAAATTTTAAAAAATAACAACGCAGTATTCATTGGTGTTATTAAGCGCCAATAGGTTTAGAGTTTGGGATCGAATTTATGTTTGAAATAAACGGGCTGCATTGCATCCTCCACCCGTTATTATTTCCGGCCAGGTTATCGACCATTTGCCCAACCTAGAGCAAGCAATACCAAAACTCCAATGTTTCTCCCGCCTGGCATGCACTAATCGATCGCCTTGAGATAAGGAAGTGCTTATCTTAAATATAATTTTTTAAACAAAAACAAGAAGTTAGTTTTTTTTGAACGAACGTGCCTACTGATGGCGTCTCAATCTGCTATTGTTTTCCTCAGGCAGTTGTGGCTTCTTGGCTATTTTGCATTGTTCTGCTTTAAGTAAAATCAAGCAACAAATTGGATTCTGCTGCTCATCCCTTTGGCCGCTGTGTGCAATGTACCCTAAATCATGCACGAAACGTAATGCAATTTGTCATCAATAATATACCAAGTTTAATGCAATCGTTTTGTTGTTGGTTCTCACCCATGAAATACTCTATGTTTGTTTTAATGCAGAATTAGCAAAGTTGAAGAAAAGTCTCGATTCTACGGGTGAGCAACATATCAACAGAACTGGTCAACCGCTCCGAAATTTTGGCAGATTAATTAGTAGGAACGTCACAGGCTTTATTTTGTTAATCGATCTGCCGTAGCCATCAATACCTGGTTACAGTAAAACATCGTTTCTTATTTGTTGGTCAGAGTTGACACTTGCGTCGAGAGGTTGACAGGTCAGTGGGCAACCTTGGGGTAAAATGTCATGCAGACATCGATATGAAGCCTGCCGAGTGACAGGGATAAAACAAAGAAGTACTCCTGGAACTTTATTTATCGTTGGTGGAAGGTAATTAGAAGATTTTTTTAAAAACATATTATTGCTAGCAGATGGCAGAATATGAAAACACATGCTGCTGAATCAAGCAAGGAAAGTTTCTGAAGTGGGTGGACCATTCGAACCGATCCACGGGTACATGGCAATGCTGTTCGGACTGAAAGGCAAGTGGCAAACGAAATGTTGCGATGCCTGTAACAATAAAGTGAAACATTTTCTTCGCAGAGAGATCCAGAAGGTGCAATATAAGGACATACGTGCAATTCTTAGGAGGGTGCATCAACATACGGATATTAGGTTGTGTACACTAAAGGCTAATGGGAACTGCGCAACTATGAATGTGTTAATAAAGGAAAAGAGAACTGTGGTAATTACCAAACAGGAATCGAGCACAAAAGAGAACCAGGAATTTATGATGGATTTTAGCAAATCATCCTTCAACATCAAATGACATATCGTGCCCAATTCTGGACACCACACTTTTGGAAGTGTGCTGAGACCTATAAAAGTTTAAACGATATGCAAGAAAACGTTATATGAGGTGCCTTTCCTCGTTGATGTGAGCAGTGTTGTATAACACAGGGTACCCTACCATGTAGGAGAGGGGAAACCAGTTTTTGTGAGGTATCTCAAAAGCCCAAGGGCTCTAGGCGAAGCGGATGAAGCGAAAACGTCACTTTTTCTTGCAGAATTCAAGGAAATTGAAAGCCAACAACGGCTGAATAACAATCAGTGTGGATATAAGACACCAAAAAAAAATTAAAAAACGGCTGTTAGGCTGTAAGCCATTAAAAATTGAAACGCGCTGCCTGAGATTGTGATCGTGTTATGTTCAATAGAGGCCTCCACAGAGCAATTCGATAATCAATTTAAGAGAAGGAAAAGAAAAATGGCTTTGGAAATAGCGGGTCATTATACCATTTGAATTGCTATTTTACACAAAGAGAAATAAGATTAAATGAATATACAGAATGATAGATAGATAGATCTAAAGACGGATAGTTGATACATCGATAGCCAGATAGACAAATAGACAGATGGATGGATATATAGATAGATGGATAGATAGATAGTTAGATATTTACCAAACACAGGACATAAAAGAGCCTTTTGTTTTATTCTAACCTTCCATGATGTTCAGTAAAGAAGGCGGGTTAAAAAAAGTAAATATGTAAAACAAAAATTGTTTTAACATATCTCGACATAACTATCCAAAATATCGCACATGCTTCTTATTATCCACAGTGACTATCCAAATGCCTTAATCGCCAGACTCCATCTTATTTCATTCTTCTACTTGAAAAAATGAGAAACGATGCTGCTATATGCTTAACCCCCTTCCGGTTCCAACGCTTTGTTCATCGACTTTTCATTGCTCCCACGTATGGCGAGACTTTGATGCTTAATTTAAGTTACCTGTTAAAAAAACGAGCTATGTTTCTCTCTATTTTACCGCTTTCACTTCTACGACGTCCTACATTTACTGCACTTTATGAATTGAGAACTTGTGTAACTTACTTTCATCGCCGCCCAAGCAAGATCAGTGATGCCTCATCTGTTGATGTAGCTACGTATGGCATTCAAAGTCTTTGTGACGTTTGGTTCAATTTGAACCACATTTCGTTTGCCGTACATTTACTCCTCTAACATACTTGATGTCCATTCACATCTTATTGTACGGCTGAAAACATTGTTATAGCATGTCCCCAACTTAAATCTGTTTTTATTAATGTTATTTTTATTTCGTGTTACTATCAACCATTTGCATATTTAGGATATTTCAAAACACGTGTAAAATAGCATAAAGTGTATGAAATGTGCCTTACTTGTGCCTCATTTTTGCTATATGTTCAAAACATTGTTGCACTAATTATGCTTCTCCATCTCAGTGGCACCGTTGACAGAGAAAGATAAAGGTACTTGTTGACAGTGCTCAGTATTCACAATTGGAAACCCAATTGATCACCACAAGCAACGTCACATACGGCAGTGGCCATCTAAGATCCTGGAAATGAGACATCACAGACATTTGCCCTAATTACCCTGCTGTTATATTGTAACAAAGCAGCGCAGTCCTGTTACTTTGTCGTAAATGTTGGTGCAGAGGTCAGCCAGCAAACGAAGGCAAAAACAAAACAAAACACGATTCTGCCTAAACATCCACAGTGAGAGGTTACCAAGCACCGTAGTTTTAAAGTCAAGACTGGACATGCCCAACATTCATCAAGCCAGAGATGCCTGGAAAATAATGTCAGATATTTGTGACAGCACTTCCGTTCAAATGATGACATGGAATAGTTCAAGGCATTTGATAGAGTTGCTACTGTTGGTTTTGAAAATTGTTGGATGAGCTTCAGAAATTAACGCATTCCAATGCAAAGTGTACAAGCACAAACTCAGCAGAACCACTCATCTAGCTGGTAACATAGACACTTGTCTGCAGGTGTTCAGATTGGGGGCGACCAATGCTAATCGAATCTTGGCCCAATTGCAGCCTTGGTCAAAACATGAGCAAATGGGCTGAACGTAAGTCACATCTTGAGAGTGGCTGCCAGCGACATCATAGGAGCATTTGGCCTCATATTGAATCAACTAGCCCAAGAAAAGCTGAAGCAAATGTGAATCAGTGTACGAACAATTACTAATTGTATTCAGACCTAACACAATAGAATATATTTGTTCTTGTCTTTGGATAATCTTGTCAGCATCAGCACATTCGTACTGGAGAACCTCAGGGTTCTTCCTCAGACACAAACATGCAAACATCCAGCAGTATAAGAAGCTTTGGGATGCTCATCCATGCCTGTGTGGCAAAGTGAAACGTAGCACGAATGCCACACAAGTGCCAGAAAATTGTCCTATTGAACCATTTTTGAACGGTTAGCAATATCTCAACATTTCTTCCTGAAATTCAGTGGCAGTCGCGAACCTGTTTCAACCATTAGAACCCTGGATGCAACAATTGACTACAATATTAACCTTTTGAGCCATTCAATACACTGCATACAATCGGAAGCCAGGGGCTGTAAATTCAGTAGGGAGTATCCAATTCCTGACTTCCCAAATCATGTCCACCATTTAAAAGTCACCAGCCAAGATTATTATAGAATGTTCTCCACTTCCTTGGATGAAAGAAGTTGCAAAAACACGCTGGAATCTAGACATAAACTTTAGAAAAGAAGTCCACTTGAACTGCAGCCCAACAATCTCCTTCGGGATTCAGTACTCCAACAACGGCATACCCTGGCAGTAGCAAGGACGAGACAAGAGATGTAACGGAGAAATTATCCAACCTACCGTAGACAGTCCCGCATAAATCTCTGGCGTACATCAACTAGAAGGAACACTTGAGGCAAACTGTTGGTCAAAACTCTTAATGTCCCGTTCTGTGTGGCACGTTCATCTTTCGCAACTATCCTGTTAATTACTTTGAGTTTTTTTTTAAATTACTTTACGTGCTCTTTACAAATAAATGTTGTGCTTGTTTTCAGTTTTAGGATCTTATTCTTAACTGAACCATTTAATTAATACCATTAACATCCCTTGAGAAGTTTCTGGTGAATCGGATCCTTGTTTAAAATAGAGCGAATGTTGAGACCATTTTAGAATGCATCCATTACTGCTGGAGAGGGTCAAAGACATGCCAGGAAATGTAAGGACAAGTGGCTAACATTGCCGGAAAAAATAAACATTTGGTCTGATATTCTTCATTTTTCACCTTATCTATTACCGTAGCCGGCAGCATAGACATCAGATTCAATATAAATGTAATCAATTAGAATGACGTCAACTTTCCTGCTGTCATTATCAGAATTGAATTGATATTACGGAACATGTGGCGAGACATATTGGATTAGCCGTGCAAATCCATAATCAAAGTGCCAAAATTTCATCATGTGCAACTTGTAAATTTGCAGACAAAACTTTACAATAATCATGTGACATTGACATGCAGGAATATGAATACAGCTTTTCTTTCTGCACCAATCGGTAACTAATTGTGAGGTTGCACCCTAGTATGACCCAGCATTGTCAACATGTCACAATGGGCTGAAGGTCCTGCTTCGGTCCTGTGAAAAATCCTGTGGTTGCGGATATACCATGACCAGCATTGCAATGTTAAGGGTCTGAATGGAAATTAAAATGCACGGATAAGTGAACACACGCTGAGGCATTACAAATGACTGACGGAAATTCCAAGATGAAACATAGAATCCTCGACTCCTTGCAATGAAAAAAAAAGGACTGCTGTATGATTTGCGATATAATTTTATACAAAGGAAATGAAAAAAAATCGCAATATCAATCTCTGTTATTACGCACCAATAGGTTTAGAGTTTGGGATCGAATTTATGTCTGAAAGAAATTAGCTGTATTATGTTGCCCGCCCATTATTATTTCCGGCCAGATAATGAACCAGTTGTCCAACCTACAGCAAGCAAAATTAAAACTAAGCGGATTCTCCCGACTGTCATGCACTGATCGGTCGCCTTGAACAACGGCAGGGCGTATCTTAAAAGTCATTTTTTAAACAGACGCAGGAAGATCGTTTTTGAACCAACTGATGGTTTTTTCACCTGCCAGTGTTCTTTTCAGTCTGCAGAGGTCTCTTGGCTATTTTGCATTCTTCTGTTGTACGTTAAATGAAGCAAGGAAGTGGATTCTGCATCTGAGCCTACTGGCTGCTGTGTGGAATGTACCCTGAGTCATGCATAATACGTAACATAATTTGTGATCAATAATTTTACATGTTTAATGTAATCGTTGTGTTGTTGATTCAACTCGAATGTGACATGCTATGTCATTTTAATCGCAGAATTAGCAAAGTTGAAGAAAGACCTCGAAGCTGCAGGTGTGTAACGCCATAGCAAAAAAATTGGAAACCTGCCCCAAAATGTTGGTGGATTAATTAGTGGGGACATCATATTTATTACTTTTTTAAATTGATGTGTCGGTACCATTAATATTTGGTGACAGTAAAGGCCATTTCCTATTTGTGGATCAGACTACTTAAATGTGTCGAAAGATTGACAGGTCACTATGTACCAATGGGATCAAAGGGCCGTGCAGGCATGGATAAGAAGGCTGCTGAGTGACAGGAATCAAGAAAACATTGGTGGATGTTTGACTATCGTTGATGGAGTGTCATAAGAAGACGGCTTTTATATATGATTGGTAGCAGATGGAATAATTTTAAAACAAATGCAGCTGATCAATCAAGGAAAATTTTGAAGTCTGAGGACTTCAGCTAGTCGGCTCCTAGAGCATATGGGCATCTGTTTTGGACTGATTGAACATTAGTAGACGAAACACACTGATAGGCATAGCTATGAAAATAAACTTTTTTTTTTTGTCGGGAGATCCGGAAGATGAAAAATAAAGACAATTGCAATATCAGTTTGGTATCTTATAATCACGAGGCTCATAAGTGAAGTAAATACAGCTAAAACATCGCATATTTTGAAAGAGCCAAGAACAGAAGATGCCAATGTAAGTTCAGCATCCATTCGTGTGGATAAAAAAAAACAAACTTTGGTAGAGAGTAAGCCGGTAAAAACTGAAATACGCTGCTGTAGTTGTGAAAGGGTATGCTCATTTGTAGTCTCCACAAGATAATTTGATCAATAAATTCATATAAAAATAAAAAAAATCAAATCTGAGCTAGAAAATAGCGGGAAATGTCACTTGAATTGACATTATAGACAATAGTAAAGAAGGCGACACATTAAATGAATAAATAAATAATTGCACAGATAGATATATAGATAGATAGATAGATAGATAGATAGATAGATAGATAGATAGATAGATAGATAGATAGATAGATAGATAGATAGATAGATAGATAGATAGATAGATAGATAGATAGATAGATAGATAGATAGATAGATAGATAGATAGATAGATAGATAGATAGATAGATAGATAGATAGATAGATAGATAGATAGATAGATAGATAGATAGATAGATAGATAGATAGATAGATAGATAGATAGATAGATAGATAGATAGATAGATAGATAGATAGATAGATAGATAGATAGATAGATAGATAGATAGATAGATAGATAGATAGATAGATAGATAGATAGATAGATAGATAGATAGATAGATAGATAGATAGATAGATAGATATTGCATACCCAATGCAGAATAAGAATAGCTGTTCCAATGTTGTGACTGGAACCATTCATGTTATGTATTAAAGAAGGCCGGGTGAAATACTTTGATGTGAACAAAGGAATGCTATTTTAATACATTTGCAGATGTCAGTCCAAAAGGTCGCACTTCCTCCTCATTATCCACACTGACTATCCCAATTTACGAATTGAAAATCATCCAACCTCTCTCATCCTTCCACTTTATCTAATGCAAATAGATGCCGCCATTTCCCAAATGTCGTTTTTGTTTCAAAATGTTGTACATCGACATTCCATTTGTTTCACGCCTTCTGAAACTTCGTTGTTTAATCAATGTTCCCCTGTAAATTCTTCATTCCAGATCTCAGTCTAGTTATTCAATCTCCATTTTACGACATGCCCTGCTTACTGCATTCTATGAATTCCGAACTCTCCTTACACTCATACCGAGAACAAACTAATACAATGTTGCCCTAACCAGCTTGTCTAGTTATCTATGGCACTTCGACTCAAAATATCCAAATCTCGTTATTTTCCCTTGCGTTATATTGGAACCATATCCTGCTTAACACATATCTGGATCTCTAACACGCTTGGCCCCCTCTTTTACTTCTGTGCTTATTCACGTCGGATTTTACAGCTGAGAATTTCAATGAAGCATGTTCCCATGTTAAGTGTGCTTTCACAAATGCAGGTTTACGTTGTTGCTATTAACCATTTGGATATTTTGGATAATCCATTCAATATTCTACAACAGTAAGAAATATATAAATTTGGCATTATTGATGCCACATTCGTTGTAAGATATTCAAAACATTATTGACGTAATGATGTTTCTCCCTCAGTGAAGAATTTGGGACAAAAAGAGAAAGGTACTTATTGACACTGCACACAGTTTAGAAGTGTTTTTGGAAGTCCAGTTAATCAACACAAAGAATGACACGTATGGCATTGGGTGTCTATCATGTTGTACAATAGACTCATTAGAGGTTGCCACTAAGTATCCTCTTATTATAACACCATAGTACATACAGTAGTGTTATATTGTGTTGAATGTTGTTGTAGATGTCAACAAACAAACAGAAGAAAACAAATAACGCTGCTGCCCAAAAACCGACATTGAAGGGGATTCCCGGCTCAGTTGTGAAAGAGTCAAGGCTTTGCTTCAATGGTTCAAAATTTGCAACAATAAGGGGTGCTTATTTCAAGATGAATAGTTGTCTCCTCTTATGGTGCCTAACAAGACAGGTGGAAGACATTTGCGATTTCGGTTCAGTTCAAATGATGTTATGGAGTAGTTTAAGGCATTTAATGCAGAAGCTACAGCTAACTTTGAAAACTTTCTGGATGAGTTTCAAAGGATTTTGTGGTCAAGGGTAAACTGCAAAAGGACAACTTCAACACATGTTGCTCATGGAGCTTACAGCGTGGATATTTTTTCACCCATATTCAATTTTGCTGCCTCCAAGGCCAATCAACTACTGACGTCATTAGAAATTGGCAAAAACAAGGACGAAGAGGTTGAACTCAAGAGACATTCTATGATTTACTGCCTTTGCCATCAAAGGAGCATTTGAAAGAATGTGGGATCAAACAGCCCAAGCAAAGCGGGCCTAAGTGGGAATAATTGAGCAAATATCCACTACTACAATGGAAAGTTGTTTCGTGTTAGTAGACAAATCTTGTTAGCATTGCTGTATTTCTAGGCTAAAAACTTATTGTTGGTCCCCAGGAACAAACATCAAATATTTTCCACCCAGCAGCATAAGAAGAGTTGTAATGCTTATCCATGCTTGAGTTACAAAGTAAAAAGTAGCATGGAAGCCACGCAAGTGCCCGAAAATCGCCCTCTCCAACATTCGAATATCCAGCAATGTTCTCTTGACATTCAGTGGAACTAGCCGTTCTGATTTGCCACCATTAAAATCCCGGATGCTACAATTAATCACAAAATAACTTTTTAGCTATATAGCACATTGGATGCAACAGAATGCCAGAGGCTGCAAATTCTGCAGAGTTTAACCACTTCCCAAAATATTAAACCTTTTACAAGTCACCAGCCAGGATTGTGGTCGAATGCCCGTAACTACCCTGGATGACTGCAGTTCCAAAAACACTCAGGAACCTCGATAATAACCCTTTACAAACTCGGCCGCTTGAACGGAACCCCATCCAACTCCTTGGAAATTCATCACCTTCAAGATCAGCATACACTGGCGGCAGCATGAGTGAGTCAAGAAATGGACGGCAGCCACTCTGCAACCTATCATCCCCAGCGCCGCTCAAAACCCTGAATCTACCACCTAGAAGAAACTATTTAAGCCAACATTTGGTGAACAGTCCTGTCATGGGTCATAAGGCCATACTTAGTAATTATCATGTTAATTGCTTTGAGAGCTTTTATTACATCAGATGCCTTTGACGTCTATAAGTTGTTGTTGCTTTCGGGATTTGGGTGTTCTTCTTAACTGAACCACTAAATTACTATCATTAAGTTACCTTGAGCAGATTCTGGTGAGTCGCCTCATTGATTAGAATGGAGCGAATCTTGAGAATTTTAAGAACAGAAACATTGCTCTGGACTAGTTCTAAGTACAGCCCAGGCTATGTAAGAACACGGGGCTAACATTGCCAGAAGAGCTCAGATTGGGTGATGACGGGGTCAATTAACTCCGAACGTCATTGCAGCTTAGGTCTACGAAGAGGCTGAACCCCAAGATGCATCGTGAGAGTGACTGCCTTTGACATCAAAGGAGCATTGACCGATCTCGGGAAAAAGGGGCCCTAGCAAAGTTCAATTAAATGGGAATCAGTTACCTAAATTTCACTAGTTAGCATTTGCCTGGCACCTTCCATACACACCTATCACCCTCAAAAACGTTTACGATTGTTGTAGGGCAAGCTTGTCAGCAGGACGTATTGCCAGTGGAGGAACTCAGAGTTGTTCTTCAGAAACAGCCATCTGCAACTGCCTCATTAACTTATTTCCATCCAGCAGGGCAAGGTTTGGCAGCTCACGAATGCATGTGGGGAAATCGAAACGCAGCGCTAACGCTATGCAAGAGCAAGAAAATGGTCCTCTACAACAATTGAATATCTAACATTTTCTTCGTGACATTGAGTGGTACTAGCCTTCCTGGTTTTGCAAACATTGGAACCTTGGATGGTACAATTGACCACAAAAGTTACTTTTTTTAGCCATACATTTAAATACGAAGCCAGGTGTTGACCATTCAGCAGTGAAAAACCACTTGCTGACTTCCTGAAACCTGTCCACCATTTTGAACTCTCCAACTATGTTTATGAGAGAATGATCTCCACTTCCCAGCGTCAAAGCAGTTGCAAATACACTCAGGAATATCCACATGACATTTAGCAAAGAAGCCCACTTGAACAGCAATCCTTCCATCACCACAGGCATCCGGAAACTCCAACACCAGCATTGACAGGCATGCGTGGACAAGGAAACAGGGAGACCGCAGCAACTCTACAAACTGTCTTCTACAGGACAGCTCATACCAGCTGCATCTAACATCTAGATGGAACTCTTGAACCAAGCATTTGATCAACAGCCTTAATGCTCCTTCATGTGGGCTGGTCCTATTTTGTAAATACCCTGTAATATGTTATTAGAGTTTGTTTATTATGTTGGATGCTCTTTTCTCATTTAATTGGTTGTTCATTCAGATGTTTGGTGTTATTCCTAACGGATGTTCTTAATTATTACCATTAATTGTCATTGAGAAGATTCTGGTTATTTGTCTCCTTGACGAAAATTGAACGAATCAATTACATTCAATGTTTAATACCACCGTGTTATTTGTTCCCACGCATAAAGCCCTCTATCTTTCTCTTTGATTCAGAATTAGCAAGCCTGAAGAAAAATCTTGACGTAACAGGTGTGCAGAACTGGTCACCCGCACCAAACATTGCTGTGTTAATCAGAGGGGACATCAAGAATTTCTGTTTTTCAATTGATGCATCGGTGCCATCTATACATATTTACAGTAAAGCACCGTTTCTTATTTGTGGATGACAATACATAAATGCGTCGACAGTTCGACAGGTCAGTGGGCACCAATGAGGTAGAAGCTTCGTGAGGGCATGGATATGAAGCCTGCTGAGTTACAGGAAACCAAAAAAAGTATCGCTGTTAATTTTTGATGGAAGGTAATCAGAAGATGCGTTTTATATATTATTGGGAGAAGTTGACAGAATTCCAAAACAAATACAGCTGAATCAAATGTGGAAGGGCTATGAAGCGTGAGAATTGTACTCGCCGACTCCAAGAATACATGTGAAAGCTATTCGAAATGAAATGGAAGTAGCAGACGTAAATACTGTGGCCTAAATCTATGAACCTTTTTTTTTATTTTGGTCGGGAGGTCCAGAAAATGCTAAAAATGGACAATTGTACAAATCTCAAAAGGATGCATGAATCAATAGCAATCAGGGCGTTCACATAGATGGTTAAAGGTAACGGCAGAAGCTGCACACGTGGTTAAAAACGATGGGGTTGGGGGGCGTGGGATTTATAAATTTATGAATCGAGTACAAAAGCAAACCAGGCATTTTCTATGGATTTTAGGAAATTCCGGTTCAGCCTCATGTGATACTTTGCTTACAATTCTGGACAGCATGCTGTATGATATAATTTGAGATTTTTAAAAGGCAACGTTTTTTCGCGCTGCAGCTTTTCGCTGGTGTTCTCAGGTTGCTGTAGCTCGGGGTATCCTCCGGCGTTGGAGAAGAGAAAAGTATATATTTTTTCAATTGATGTGAGTCAAAATCACGAGTTCCCTAGGCGAAATAAATAGAGAGAAACCGTCACATTTTCCGGAAGAGTCAAGAACAGAAGATGCTGAAATAATTGGTATAATGTTTAGTGTGGAAATAAGAGAGAAAAGAAAAAAAATAGGATCTTAGAGATTAAGCGGTTAAAAATTGAAAAACATTACCTAAGATTGCGCTGGCGTTAAGTTAAATAGTGACCACAAACAATCAATTCAATAATTAATTGAAGGGAAAGCCAAACAAAAACATGTACTCTGGGAAAGAAAAATACAGAGATATGGCTTGAATTGATACATTATACAAACAAAAGACAAGCGAACCGACAAATGAATATACACGTAGATGACAATATGAATAGATAGATAGATAGATAGATAGATAGATAGATAGATAGATAGATAGATAGATAGATAGATAGATAGATAGATAGATAGATAGATAGATAGATAGATAGATAGATAGATAGATAGATAGATAGATAGATAGATAGATAGATAGATAGATAGATAGATAGATAGATAGATAGATAGATAGATAGATAGATAGATAGATAGATAGATAGATAGATAGATAGGTAGATAGGTAGGTAGGTAGGTAGGTAGGTAGGTAGGTAGGTAGGTAGGTAGGTAGGTAGGTAGGTAGGTAGGTAGGTAGGTAGGTAGGTAGGTAGGTAGGTAGATAGGTAGATAGATAGATAGATAGATAGATAGATAGATAGATAGATAGATAGATAGATAGATAGATAGATAGATAGATAGATAGATAGATAGATAGATAGATAGATAGATAGATAGATAGATAGATAGATAGATAGATAGATAGATAGATAGATAGATAGATAGATAGATAGATAGATAGATAGATAGATAGATAGATAGATAGATAGATAGATAGATAGATAGATAGATAGATAGATAGATAGATAGATAGATAGATAGATAGATAGATAGATACCAAATACAGGACATAAAATAGGATTTTTTTTTTTGACTGGAGCCTTCCATGATCTTCAGTAAAGAAGGCGGGTTTAAACTAAAATATGTAAAACAAAATTGTTGCTTTAACGGTTATCGATATGAATGTCCAAAATATCGCATGTGCTTCTTACTATCCACTCTGAATATCCAAATGCCTTAATCGCCAGACTCCATCTTATTTCATTCTTCTACTTGAACAAATGTGAAACAATGCTGCTTTATGCCCAATCCCCATTTGTTTCTAACCATTTGTTCATCGACTTTTCATTGATTCCACGTTTGGCTAGAGTTCGTTGCTTAATCTAAGTTCCCAGTTAAAAAATTCGAGATAGGTTTCTCACTCTTTCACCGCTTTAACATTCACCATGTTCCACATTTACTGCGCACTATGAATTCCGATCTCTTGTTCCTTCCTTTCCGCTCAAGCAAGATCACCGATGCCTCATTTGTTGATGTGCTTGCCTATGTCAATTAACGTCGTTAGTAACGTTTGGTTCAATTTGAAACATATTTCGCCTACCATACATGTACTCCTCCATCATTCTTGACCTGCATTCACATCCGAATGTACATAAGAGAACTTTGTTATCGCATATACCCATTTTAAGTTCGCTTAGACAAATGCACCTTTTATTTCTTGCTACTATCAACCAATTTCATAGTTGGGTTATTCCACACCACGTGTAAATTAGCAGAAAGAGTATGTATTTGCCTCATTGATGCAACATTGATGGCAATATGTTCAACATATTATTGAACTAATTATTTTTCTCCCTCTCAGGGGAAACGTTGAAAGGAAAAGATATAGGTACATATTGACATTGCTCAATAAATCGCATTGGAAATCCAGTTGATTACCACAGCAATGTCACATACGTCAGTGGACATCTATGATGCCGGAAATGAGACATCACAGGCTTTTTCCATAATTACGCTCCTGTTATATTGTACCAAAGCATTGCTGTTCTGTCACTTTGTCGTGAATGTTGGTGCATAGGTCAGTGAGCAAACAAAAACAAAAAAAAAAAAGATGCTACCTAAATTTCCACAGCGACGTGTTACAAAGCACACTTGCTAAAAGTCAAGGCTGAACTTTTTCAAAATTCATCAAGCTGGAGGCGCCTGCGAAATTATGACAAATGTTTGTGACATCGCTGCCGTTCAAGTGATGACATGCAACAGTTGAATGCATTTGATAGAGCAGCTACCGTTGGTTTTGAAAATTGCTGGATGAGTTTCATAGGTTAATGTGGTGCAATGCAAATTGCACAAGCACAACTTGAGCACAGTCACTCAGCTAGCTGGTAACGTAGATATATATATTTTTTTTACCCATGATCAGATTGAATGCCACTTGTGCTAATCGACTCCTGACTCATTACAGCCTTGGTCAAACAATGAGCAAATGGGCGGAACTCAAGTCACATCTTGAGAGTGGCTGCCAGCGACATCAGAGGATCATTTGGCTTCATATTGTATCAAGTAGCCCAAGCAAAGCTGAAGCTAATGGTAATCAGTAGGCAATCACCAGGTGGATTCAGACCTAGCATAATACAATATATTTGTTGTGTTATTGGGCAAACTTGTCAGCATCAGCAGATTCTTGCTGCAGAACCTGAGGGTTGTTCCTCAGAAACAAGCATCTTCATGTGCCTTATCAATTATTTTACATCCAGCAGGATAACAAGCTATGCGATGCTCATCCATATTGTGAATCGTAGCACGAATGGCACGCAAGTGCCAGTAAATGGTCCTCGTTAAACATTTCTGAACGGTTTGAAATATCTAACCATTTCTTCCTGAAATTCAGCGGTACAGGTCTTCCTGTTTGAAACATTACAACCTTGGATGCAGCAATTGGCTAGACATTTAACGTTTCGAGCCATTTAGTTAACTGGATAGCATAGCAAGCCATTGGCTGCAAATTCAGCAGCGAGTATCTAATTTTGGACTTCCCAGAACATGTCTACCATTTACAAGTCACCAGCCAAGATTGTTATATAATTTTCCCCACTTCCCTGGATGAAAGCATTTGCAAAATCACTCAGGAATCTCGAGATAACCTTTAGCAAAGAAGTCCACTTGAGCTGCAGCCCAACCGGCTCCTTATGGAATTCAGTACTCCAACCATGTCATACACTGGCAGCAGCAGAGACGAGAGAACATATGTCCCGGAGCAACTCTCGAACTTACCACAGAAGCATTGCTTAAATCACTGGCTCCTATCACCAAGAAGGAACTCATTAACCAAACACTTTGTCAAAGGTCCTAATGTCCCGATCTGTGTGGTTGGCTCATATTATGCAATTATCCTGCAAATTACTTTGAGTGTTTTTTTACGTTTGATGCCATTTACAAATAGAATTTGTGCTTGTTTTTTAGTGTTTGGATGGTATTCTTAACTGAATCAGAAAAAATTACTACCAGTAATTACCTTTGAGAAGCTTCTAGTGAGTCGCCTCCTTGGTTACAATGGCGCGAATGTTGAGACCAATTTACAATGCACCCATCGCTGATGGACGAAAGGCAAACACAGAGCAGATAGTGTAAGGATAAGCGGCTAACATTCACTGAAAAACAACAATTGGATCTACATTCTTCTTTTATCGCCCCATATAATACCATAGACAGCAACAAAGATATGAGGTTCAATACAAAAGCCATCTATTAAAATGACTTAAAATTTCCAACAGCCATCATCAAATTTGAACTGATATTCTGGAACATGTGGCGATGCATATTTGATCAGCCGTGCCAATCTGTAATCACAATGCCAAAATGCCATCATGTGTAACTTGTAGATTTAGAGACAAACTTTCCATTAATCGTGTGAAATTTAGTTGCAGGAATTTGAATATCGAATTTCCTCCTGCACCCAACATTAAAAACGCTGACATTGTACAGACCTAATTGCGAGGTTCCACCTCAACAAGACCCAGTATTGTCAACATGTCACAATGGGCTGAAGGGCCTGCTTCTGTGCTGTGAAAAATGCTGTGTTTGTGGATATACCATGACCAGCATTGCAATGGTACGTGTTATAATGGTAATTAATATTGCACGGATAAGTAAACACATGCTGGGTGACACAAGTTCCAAGATGAATGTCTGATTGAAGCACAGACCCCCGACTTCATGCCATGAAAATAAAAGGACATCTGTATGAGTTGCGATATAGTGCTACGCAAATGAAATATAAAAAAAATAACAATGCAATATTCATTGGTGTTATTAAGCACCAAAAAGTTTAGAGTTTGGGATCGAATTAATGTTTCTAATAAACGGGCTGCATTACATCCTCCGCCCGTTATTAATTCCGGCCAGCTTGTCGACTAATTGACCAACCTATAGCAAGCAAAATCAAAACTCAACTGATTCTCCCGCCTGGCATGCACTAATCGATCGCCTTGAGTTAAGATAGTGCTTATCTTAAATATGATTTTTTTAAACAGAAACAAGAAGTTAGTTTTTTTTAAACGAACGTGCCTACTGATGGCTTTTTAATCTGCTACTGTTTTCCTCAGACAGTTGTGGCTTCTTGGCTATTTTGCATTGTTCTGCTATAAGTAAAATCAAGTAACGAAATGGATTCTGCTGCTCAGCCGTTTGGCCGCTGTGTGCAATGTACCATAAATCATGCACGAAACGTAATGCAATTTGTCATCAATAATATACCAAGTTTAATGCAATCGTTTTGTTGTTGGTTCTCACCCATGAAATACTCTATGTTTATTTTAATGCAGAATTAGCAAAGTTGAAGAAAAGTCTCGATTCTGCAGGTGGGCAATATATCAACAGAACTGGTCATATGCTCAGAAATTTTGGTAGATTAAATATTAGAAACGTCACAGTCTTTATTTTGTTAATCGATCTGCCGGTGCCATCGATATCTGGTTACAGTAAAAGATCACCCAATATTTGTTGGTCAGAGCTGACACTTGCTTCGAGAGGTTGACAGGTCAGTGGGCAACCTTGGGTTAAAATGTCATGCAGACATCGATAGGAAGCCTGCTGAGTGACAGGGAGAAAAGAAAAGAGTACTTCTGGAACTTTATTTATCGTTTTAAAAAAATATTATTGCTAGCAGATGGCAGAATATCAAAACACATGCGGCTGAATCAAGCATGGAAAGTTTCTGAAGTAGGTGGACTATTCGAGACGATCCACGGGTATATGGCAATGCTGTTCGGACTGAAAGGCAAGTGGCAAACAAAATGTCGCGATAATGCCTATAGCTATGAAGTGAAACATTTTCTTAGCAGAGTGATCCAGAAGATGCAATATAAGGACAATCGTGCATTTCTAAGGAGGGTGCATCATCATACGGATATTAGGTTGTGTACACTTATGGATAATGTTAACAGCACAACTACGAATGGGTTAATAAAGGAAAACAGGACTGTGGTAATTACCAAATAGGAATCACGCACAAAAGAGAACCAGGAATTTATGATGGATTTTAGCAAATCATCCTTCAACATCAAATGACATATCGTGCCCAATTCTGGACACCACACTTTGGGAAGTGTGCTCAGATCTAGAAAAGTTTAAACGGTATGCAGGAAAACGTTATTTCAGGTTCCTTTCTTCGTTGATGTGAGCAGTGTTGTATAACTCAGGGTACCCTACCATGTAGGAGGAGAGGAAAGCAGTTTTTACGAGGTATCTCAAAAGCACAAGGGCTCTAGGCGAAGCAGATGAAGAGAAAACGTCACTTTTTCTTTCAAAATTCAAGAACAAAGAATGGCATCAAAGGCTCAATAACAATCAGTGTGGATATAAGAGACCAAAAAAAAAATTAAAAAACGGCTTTTAGGCTGTAAGCTGCTAAAAATTAAAATGTGCTGCCTGAGATGGTGATCGTGTTATGTTCAATAGAGGCCTACACCGGGCAATTCGATAAACAATTTAAGAGAAGGAAAAGAAAAAATGGCTTTGGAAATAAGGGGTCATTATACCATTTGAATTGCTATTTTACACAAAGAGAAATAAGAATAAATGGATATAGAGAACGATAGATAGATAGATCTAAATATGGATAGTTGATACATCGATAGACAGATAGACAAATAGTCAGATGGATGGATATATAGATAGATAGACAGGCAGATAGATAGACAGACAGATAGATAGACAGACAGACAGACAGACAGACAGACAGACAGACAGACAGACAGACAGACAGATAGACAGACAGACAGATAGACAGACAGACAGATAGACAGACAGACAGATAGACAGATAGACAGATAGATAGATAGATAGATAGATAGATAGATAGATAGATAGATAGATAGATAGATAGATAGATAGATAGATAGATAGATAGATAGATAGATAGATAGATAGATAGATAGATAGATAGATAGATAGATAGATAGATAGATAGATAGATAGATAGATAGATAGATAGATACCAAATACAGGACATAAAATATGATTTTCTTTTTGACTGGAGCCTTCCATGATCTTCAGTAAAGAAGGCAGGTTTAAAATAAAATATGTAAAACAAGATGTTGCTTCAGTGGTTATCGATATGAATGTCCAAAATATTGCATGTACTTCTTACTATCCACTCTGACTATCCAAATGCCTTAATCGCCAGACTCCATCTTATTTCATTCTTCTACTTGAACAAATGTGAAACAATGCTGCTTTATGCCCAATTTCCTTTGGTTTCTAACCATTTGTTCATCGACTTTTCATTGATTGCACGTTTTGCTAGGGTTCGTTGCTTAATCTAAGTTCCCAGTTAAAAAATTAGAGATAGGTTTCTCACTATTTCACCGATTTAACATCCACGACGTTACACATTTACTGCGCACGATGAATTCCGATCGCTTGTTCCTTCCTTTCCGCTCAAGCAAGATCACCGATGCCTCATTTGTTGATGTGCTTGCCTATGTCAATTAACCTCGTTAGTAACGTTTGGTTCAATTTGAAACTTATTTCGCCTACCATACATGTACTCCTCCATCATTCTTGACCTGCATTCACATTCGAATGTATATAAGAGAACTTTGTTATAGCATATACCCATTTTAAATTCGCTTAGACGAATGCACCTTTTATTACTTGCTACTATCAACCAATTTCATACTTGGGGTTTTCCACACCACGTGTAAATTAGCAGAAAGAGTATGTATTTGCCTGATTGATGCCACATTGATGGCAATATGTTCAACATATTATTGAACTAATTATTTTTCTTCCTCTCAGAGGAAACGGTGAAAAGAAAAGATATAGGTACATATTGACACTGCTCAATAAACCGCATTGGAAATCCAGTTGATCACCACAGCAATGTCACATACGTCAGTGGCCATCTATGATGCCGGAAATGAGACATCACAGGCTTTTTCCATAATTACCCTCCTGTTATATTGTACCAAAGCATTGCTGTTCTGTCACTTTGTCGCGAATGTTGGTGCAGAGGTCAGTAAGCAAAAAAAAAAAGATGCTACCTAAATTTCCACAGCGAAGTGTTACAAAGCACACTTGCTAAAAGTCAAGGCCGAACTTTTTCAAAATTCATCAAGCTGGAGGTGCCTGCGAAATGATGACAAATATTTGTGACATCGCTGCCGTTCAAGTGATGACATGGAACAGTTGAATGCATTTGATAGAGTAGCTACCGTTGGTTTTGAAAATTGCTGGATGAGTTACATAGGTTAATGTGCTTCAGTGCAAAATTGCACAAGCACAACTTGAGCACATTCAGTCAGCTAGCTGGTAACGTAGATATTTTTTTTGTTTTACCAATGATCAGATTGAGTGTCACTTGTGCTAAACGACTTGTGACTCATTACAGCCTTGGTCAAACAATGAGCAAATGGGCTGAACTCAAGTCACATCTTGAGAATGGCTGCCAGCGACATCATAGGATCATTTGGCTTCATAGTGCATCAAGTAGCCAAAGAAAAGCTGAAGCTAATGGTAATCAGTGGGCATTCACCAGGTGGATTCAGACCTAGCACAATGGAATATATTTGTTGTGTTATTGGGCAAACTTTTCAGCATCAGCAGATTCTTGCTGCAGAACCTGAGGGTTGTTCCTCAGAAACAAGCATCTTCATGTGCCTTATCAATTATTTTACATCCAGCAGGATAACAAGCTAAGCGATGCTCATCAATATTGCGAATCGTAGTACGAATGGCACGCAAGTGCCAGTAAATGGTCCTCTTTAAACATTTCTGAACGGTTAGAATTATCTAACAATTTCTTCCTGAAATTCAATGGCACAGGTCTTCTTGTTTGAACCATTACAACCTTGGATGCAGCAATTGGCTAGCAAATTAACGTTTTGCGCCATTTAGTACACTGGAGAGAATAGCAAGCCAGTGGCTGCAAATTCAACAGCGAGTATCCAATTTTGGACTTCCCAGAACATGTCTACCATTTACAAGTCACCAGCCAAGATTGTTATATAATTTTCCCCACTCCCCTGGATGAAAGCATTTGCAAAATCACTCAGGAATCAAGAGATAACCTTTAGCAAAGAAGTCCACTTGTACTGCTGCCCAAACGACTCCTTAGGCATTCAGTACTCCAACCACGACATATATTGGCAGCAGCAAAGACGAGAGAACGTATGTCCCAAAACAAAGCTCCAACTTACCACAGAAGCATTGCTTAAATCACTGGCATCTATCACCTAGAAGGAACTCATGAACCAAACACTTTGTCAAAGTTCCTAATGTCCCGTTCGGTGTGGTTGGCTCATATTATGCAATTATCCTGCAAATTACTTTGAGTTTTTTTTTTACGTTTGATGCCCTTTACAAATAGAATTTGTGCTTGTTTTTAGTGTTTGGATGGTATTCTAAACTGAATCAGAAAAAATTACTACCAGTAATTACCCTTGAGGAGCTTCTAGTGAGTCGCCTCCTTGATTACAATGGCGCGAATGTTGAGACCATTTCAGAATGCACCCATCGCTGATGGACGAGAGGCAAAGACAGAGCAGACAGTGTCAGGATAAGCGGCTAACATTCACTGAAAAACAACAATTGGATCTATATTCTTCTTTTATCCCCCCATATAACATCATAGACAGCAACATAGATATCAGGTTCAATATAAATGTCATCTATTAAAATGGCTTAAAATTTCCAACAGCCAACATAAAATTTGAACTGATATCCTGGAAGATGCGGCGATGCATATTTGATCAACCATGCCAATCCATAATCACAATTGCAAAATGCCATCTTGTGTAACTTGTAGTTTTAGAGACAAAACTTTCCATTAATCGTGTGACATTTAGTTGTAGGAATTTGAATACCGATTTTCCTCCTGCACCCAACAATAAAAACGCTGACATTGTGCAGACCTAATTGCGAGGCTCCACCTTAGCAAGATCCAATATTGTGAACATGTCACAATGGGCTGAAGGGCCTGCTTCTGTGCTGTGAAAAATGCTGTGTTTGTGGATATACCATGACCAGCATTGCAATGGTATGTGTTATAATGGAAATTAATATTGTACAGATAAGTAAACACATGCTGGGTGACACAAGTTCCAAGATGAATGTCTGATCGAAGCACAGACCGCCGACTACTTGCCATGAAAATAAAAGGACATCTGTATGAGTTGCGATATAGCGCTACGCAAAATATTTTTTTTTTTTAAATAACAACGCAATATTCATTGGTGTTATTAAGCACCAAAAAGTTTAGAGTTTGGGATCGAATTTATGTTTGTAATAAACGGGCTGCATTGCATCCTGTGCCCGTTATTAATTATCGACCAATTTCCCAATCTATAGCGAGAAAAATCAAAACTCAACTGATTCTCCCGCCTGGCATGCACTAATCGATCGCCTTGAGATAAGATAGTGCTTATCTTAAATATATTTTTTTAAACAGAAACAATAAGTTAGTTTTTTTGAACCAACGTGCCTACTGACGACTTTTTAATCTGCTACTGTTTTCCTCAGACAGTTGTGTCTTCTTGGCTATTTTGCATTGTTCTGCTATAAGTAAAATCAAGTAATGAAATGGATTCTGCTGCTCAGCCGTTTGGCCGCTGTGTGCAATGTACCATAAATCATGCACGAAACGTAATGCAATTTGTCATCAATAATATACCAAGTTTAATGCAATCGTTTTGCTGTTGGTTCTCACCCATGAAATACTCTATGTTTATTTTAATGCAGAATTAGCAAAGTTGAAGAAAAGTCTCGATTCTGCAGGTGGGCAACATATCAACAGAACTGGGTATATGCTCAGAAATTTTGGTAGATTAATTATTAGGAATGTCACAGGCTTTATTTTGTTAATCGATCTGCCGGTGCCATCAATATTTGGTTTCAGTAGAAGATCATTCCATATTTGTTGGTCAGAGCTGACACTTGCTTCGAGAGGTTGACAGGTCAGTGGGCAACCTTGGGTTAAAATTCATGCAGACATCGATAGGAAGCCTGCTGAGTGACAGGGAGAAAAGAAAAGAGCACTTCTGGAACATTATTAATCGTTGGTGGAAGGTAATTAGAAGGTTTTTTTGAAAAAAATATTATTGCTAGCAGATGGCAGAATATCAAAACATATGCGGCTGAATCAATCATGGAAAGTTTCTGAAGTGGGTGGACAATTCGAGCCGATCCACGGGTACATGGCAATGCTGATCGGACTGAAAGGCATGTGGCAAACAAAATGTCGCGATGCCTATAGCTATGAAGTGAAACATTTTCTTCGTAGAGTGATCCAGAAGATGCAATATAAGGACAATCGTGCATTTCTTAGCAGGTGCCTGAACGTACGGATATTAGGTTGTGTACACTTATGGATAATGGTAACAGCACAACTACGAATGGGTTAATAAAGGCAAACAGGACTGTGGTAATTACCAAATAGGAATCACGCACAAAAGGGAACCAGGAATTTATGATGGATTTAAGCAAATCATCCTTAAACATCAAATGACATATCGTGCCCAATTCTGGACACCACAATTTTGGAAGTGTGCTGAGACCTAGAAAAGTTTAAGCGATATGCAGGAAAACGTTATTTGAGATGCCTTTCTTCGTTGATGTGAGCAGTGTTGTATAACTCAGGGTACCGTACCATGTAGGAGGAGGGGAAATCAGTTTTTACGAGGTATCTCAAAAGCACAAGGGATCTAGGCGGAGCATATGAAGAGAAAACGTCACTGTTTCTTTCAAAATTCAAGAAAAAAGCATGCCAACAACGGCTGAATAACAATCAGTGTGGATATAAGAGACCAAAAAACATTTTTACTAAACGGCTTTTAGGCCGTAAGCCGTTAAAAATTAAAATGCGCTGCTTGAGATGGTGATCGTGTTATGTTCAATAGAGGCCTACACAGGGCAATTCGATAATCAATTTAAGAGAAGGAAAAGAAAAATGGCTTTGAAAATAGCGGGTCATTATACCATTTGAATTGCTATTTGACACATTGAGAAATAAGAATAAATGAACATAGAGAACTATAGATATATAGATCTAAAGACGGATAGTTGATACATCGATAGACAGATAGACAAATAGTCAGATAGATGGATATATAGATAGATGGATAGATAGATAGTTAGTTAGCCAAATGGATAGTTAGATAGATAGATAGATAGATAGATAGATATACAGACAGACAGACAGACAGACAGACAGATAGATAGATAGATAGATAGATAGATAGATAGATAGATAGATAGATAGATAGATAGATAGATAGATAGATAGATAGATAGATAGATAGATAGATAGATAGATAGATAGATAGATAGATAGATAGATAGATAGATAGATAGATAGATAGATAGATAGACAGATAGATAGATAGACAGACAGATATACAGACAGACAGACAGACAGACAGACAGACAGATAGATTGATAGATAGATAGATAGATAGATAGATAGATAGATAGATAGATAGATAGATAGATAGATAGATAGATAGATAGATAGATAGATAGATAGATAGATAGATAGATAGATAGATAGATAGATAGATAGATAGATAGATAGATAGATAGATAGATAGATAGATAGATAGATAGATAGATAGATAGATAGATAGATAGATAGATAGATAGATAGATAGATAGATAGATAGATAGATAGATAGATAGATAGATAGATAGATAGATAGATAGATAGATAGATAGATAGATAGATAGATAGATAGATAGATAGATAGATAGATAGATAGATAGATAGATAGATAGATAGATAGATAGATAGATAGATAGATAGATAGATAGATAGATAGATAGATAGATAGATAGATAGATAGATAGATAGATAGATAGATAGATAGATAGATACCCTATGCCCATTTATGTCTGATTTCACGGCTACGTATTTTGTTAAAGCATGTTCTCAATTTAAATGTGTTGTGTTTCTTTTCACAAATGCACATTTTCCTTTTTGTTGCTCTCAATCATTTGCCTATTTTGGATACACCTTTCCCATATAAAGTAGCAGAAAGTGTATGGATTTACCATTAATGATGCCAGATTCATAGCAATATGTTCAACACGTTATTGACTTAATGTTGTTCCTCCCTCTCAGAGGAAAAGTTGAAAGACAAAGAGAAAGGTAGTTGTTGACAGCGATCACAGATCTGAAATGGAAATCCAATTGATCAGCAAATGCATTGGCACAATTGGCAGTGGCCATCCATTAATCGACACCTTAGAAATTGTCACTAATTACGCTTCTATTATATCGTAGCAAATCCTTGTTGGTCTGTCACTTTATCTTGAATGTCGGTGTACAAATGAACGAACAGACAAATAAAAAACAAAGAAAAATGTTCAAATATCCACTGTAATTGGTGATCTCAGATTAGTTGTAAATATTCAAGGCTGAAGTATTTACAACATTCATCAAGCTAGACATGCCTATTTGATGGTCAGACTTTGCCTTCCCTTGAGGTCAGCAGCAAAAGTGATGCCAATCATTTGTAATATCGATCCGATCAAGTGCCGACATGAAATAATTGAAGGCTCTTTATAGAGCAGCATCTGCTGGCTTTGATAACTTGCCAAATGAGCTTCAGAAGCTACATTGATCCCAGCCAAACTGTACAAGTACAACTTGAACACGGCCATTCATTAACGTCCAATTTCCAGCAGTTATTATCCAATTTGGACAGATATTCGGGAACTTTGGGCGATACTGATTTGATTAGTCGTACAAATATGTAATCACTATGGCAACCCGCCATCATGAGGATTTTGAAAAGATTTTTGGACGAAACATTCCGCTAATCAAGTGACATTGTCTGCAGCAGTTTTGAAACAGCTTTTATTGTGCACCCAGCAGGAAATTAGGATGACATTAGACCTGGACGGCAGAGCTAACCGTGAGATTGCACCGAAGTATGGCACAGCATTTTCAAGATATAAGACTGCTCTGAAGGGTCTAATCAAGATGCAATGCCACGGCTCTTAATGTAAATTAATATTGCACGAATAAGGAAACAGATGTCGAAGAAGTACTACATGACCTACTCTAATTTCAAGATGAAGGCATAATTGAAACACAAAATGCCTCGGTTCTTGCAATTAGAAGAAAGGGAGATCGCTATTAGATTCTATAAAGGAGCGGATGAAAAGCACAAAATTTGTCGCCGTTTTTATGCACCAATACATTTTGAGTTTGGGATCGAATTTATGATAGAACCAAACGCCCGCCCGTTTTTACTTCCGGCTATCTAACCACCGTTTGTCCAACCTGTAGCAAGAAAAAAGCGAAACTCAGCTGATTCTCCAGTCTGCCATATACTATTCGGTCACGTTCAACAAAGTCAGTGTATATCGCAAAATTTTATTTAAAAAAAGACAAGAAGGTCGCTTTTGGACCAACCTGCTTACTGATGGGTTTCACATCCGCTACGGTTTTCCTCAGGCAGTAGAGGCCTCTTTGGCTATTTAGCATTTCTGAGTCGTATCTTAAATCAATCAACAAAATAGATTTGGCTTCTCAGTCCTTTGGCCACAGTGTGGCATGTAAGCTAAATCACGCATTTAACGTGTGCAATATGTGATCAATGATATTCCATGTTTCATGTAAAAGTGTTGTTGTTGCTTCTCACTAATGTGATACTCTATTTTGTTTTAATGGCAGAATTGGCAAGCCTGAAGAAAAACGTCAAAGATACAGGTACGCAATATTATAAGAACAGGACTGGTAATCATTTCCAAAGCATCGGTGAATAAATTAGTAGGGATATCACTTGTTTGACTTTGTTAATTCATACATTGGTGCGATCACTATTTGGACACATTAAAGCACCGTTTCCTATGTGTGGATAAGAATACATGAATGTGTCGAGATTTTGAGACGTTAGGGGGCACCCTTTGGTTAAAAGGCGTGGATAGGAAGCCCGGCAGGTGACAGCAAACAAGAAAATATTTTTGGGCGTTTGCTATTGGTTTATGGATGGCAATAACAACATACTTTTTATATTATTGGGAGCAGATGACATAATTTTGGAGAAAGTGCTGCTGAATGTAACATGGAAGGATTATGACGGGGGGGGGGGGGGGGGTGTGGTGGGGGGGTGGGGGGGGGTGGGGATGTTGGGGCCGTATTTTAGTGGACTGCAAGATTATATGGGTGATCTGTTATATTTATACATACATATATATATATATAGTTCGGTGTACCATAATTGAGGGAGGAAGTTGGGACGTCAGAAATGTTAAGCTGATATTAGGGGGAACGTTATTCGAGATGCAGAACTTCACTGGTGTTTGCAGGTTTCCGAAACTCGGTATATCTTACCGTGTAGGAGAAGCTGAAAATAAGTTCCCTTTCGAGGTATCTGAAAATCGCAAGGGCTCTATGCGAATTAGACGGAGAGATACAGCCAACATTTTTTTGGAGAAGTAAAGAGCAGAAGATGCCGATATAATTTGAAGAACAATAAATGTGGACGCAAGATAAAAGAAATATCCAAACTGACCACGCCAAGCTCTTAATCATCACTCTCCCATCACCTCTCTTACATCAGCTGGAACTAATGCGAATTGATTCTGTGATACACCATATCCCCTTTGATTCACATACCTTAGATTTTTTTCATCTTCCATTTCTTCCAGCCTGGCGAAGCTTCGTTGTTTATTCTTTGTTGCCTGTTAAGAAATTCTGTCTAGGTTTCTATCTAGTTAATCCCTTTTCTTTCTACATTTATTGCACTCTATGAATTCAGAGCTCTTGTTCCTCCCACTCACTAGTCGTACATAAAACTCAGTGGTGCCCTAATCCGTTTATGGAGCTAACATAGTTTTTCTCCAATCTCACTACCTTAACCTGGTTAATCTATTGTCGATTCAATTGACACCATATTTCGTTTAACAGGCATGTAATCCTCTAATATATTTGACATATATATTTTTTTACTTTATGCACGTTCACATCTGAATTTACGGCTGAGAGTTTTGTTAAAAGAAGTTCCCAGGTTAAAGGGATTTTTTTTTTAAAAAATGCACCTTTTCCTAGTTGTTGCTTTTAATGTTTGCATATTTTGGATAATCTATTCCACATTCCTCAACAGCAGACCATGTATAGAGTTGGCCTTATTAATGCTACATTCATTGTAATATGATCAAGACATTATTGACGTATTTTTTCTCCCTCTCAGAGATTAAGTTGGAAGAGCAAAGGAAAGGTATTCTTGACACAGTTCAGAGTTCAAAAGTGTAAATCCAATTGATCACCACAAGCAATAAAGCATGTGTCAGAGATCATCCACTATACGGAAATATATCACCTTGGAAACTGTCACGAAGTAACCTTCTGTTAGATGGTATCAAAAGCTTGCATTACTGTCACTTTATTGTGAATATTCGTGCGGAGGTCATGAACAAACAAATGAAAAAAAGAACGATGCTGCAAAATGTACACAGTGCAGGAATTTCCCAGCACAGTTCTGAACAAGTGAAGGGTGAAACCTTTGCAACATTCATTTGCCTAGAAGTGCTTATTTGATTATCAGATTTTGCCTCCTCTTGCCTTTGCTAGAATTACGGATGCCAGACAGCTGTAATTTCGATTCCACCCACGTGATGCCATGGAATAGTTGTAGGCATTTAATGGAAATGTTACTGAAGCTTTGAACTTGGTGGATTGCGTTCAGAAGTTAGTGTGTTCCAAGCAAAACTGTACACGTACAACTTTAACACAGTCATTCATCTAGCCGGCAAAGTGGACACTTTTTCACGGATGCTGAGCTTCAGTGCGGCCGGAGACAATCCACTCCTGACCTCATTACAGCTTTTGTCAAAGCTTGCAAGAAGGGGCTGACCTCAAGAGACACTGCGAGGGTGACTGACTTTGACATCCGAGAAGCGTTTGACCAAACGTGATATCAAGGAGCACAAGCATTGCTGAACGGAATCGCAAACAGTGCACAACCATCCATCCGTTGGTTTCATACCGAGCACAATGAAACCTGGTTGAGGTTATTGTAGGCCAAGCTTGTCAGCATCAACGTATTGCAAATGGAGAACCTTAGGGTTGTTTCTCAGAAACGACCATATTCAGCTGCCACATCAATTATTTTCCATCCAAAAAACAGTAAGAAGCTTTGGAGCGTTAATTTCTTTCTGCGTTGCAAGTGAACCGTAACACAAAAGACACACAGGTGCCAACAGCCTTCTCCAGCAATGGAATATCTAACCATTTCTTCTTGACATTCAGAGGCATAGCTTCCTTATTACACAACCATTAAAGCCCTAGATGCTACAATTGACCAGATAATTAACTTTTCTCGGCATTAAATACAGTTGATATATTAGGAAGCTAGAGGCTGCAAATTCTGCAGCTACTATCCACTTCCCTTCTTCCATTTCATATTCCATATTCTGCAGTCCATATTCCACTTCCTCTAATTTCAAATCGCCAGCCAGGATTATGATAGAATGAGCACCACTTCTCTGAATGAGTGCAGATGCAAAGTCACACAAGAATCTCGGCATAACCTACAGAAAAGAACTCCACTTGACGGGCATCACATCCATCTTTTTGGGCATTCAGTACCTCCAATACCAGCATACAACAGCAGATCATGAACTTGGCAGCAGATGGAAAGCAGCAACTCGGCAACCTATCTTCGGTAGCACTGCTCAAATCGCCTGCATCTGCCACTTAGAAGGGACGTTTCAAGAAAATATTTCGTGGAAAAAAAAAACAAAAATGCCTGGGAAAACTCAGCAGGTTTGACAGCATCTGCGGAGAGCAACACAGTTAAAGTTTTGTGTCCCTATGAATCTTCAACAGAACTAAGGAAAAATAGAAAAGAGGTGTAATATTAGTTGGTTTAAGGAGGGTTGGGACAGGTAGACTTGGATAGAGGGCCAGTGATAGGTGGAGATAACCAAAAGATGTTATAACCAAAAGGACAAAGAGGTGTTGAAGATGGTGAAATCATCTAAGGAATGTGATAATAGGTCACATTAAGGGTAGAAAGCAGAACGAGCAAGGTACAGATAGCTCTAGTGGGGGTGGGGAGAAGGGATCGTAATAGGCTAAAAGGTAGAGATAAAACAATGGATCGAAATACATTTAAAAATAATGGAAATATTTGGGAAAAGAAAAATATATATATAAATTGTTTGAAAAACGGTGGATCGAAAAGGGGATGGGGATGGAGGAGAGAGTTTATGATCTAAAATTGTTGAACTCAATATTCAGTCCGGAAGGCTGTAAAGTGCCTCGTCAGAAGATGCGGTGCTGCTTCTTCCTACTATGCACTTTACAGCCTTCTGGACTGAATATTGAGTTCCACAATTTTAGATCATGAACTCTCTCCTCCATCTCTACCCTCTTTCCGATCTCCCTTTTTTCCAATAATTTATACAGATTTTTATTTTCCCAACTATTTCCATTATTTGTAAATGTATTTGCATCCATTGTTTTAGCTCTATCTTTTCGCCTATTTCAATCGTTTCCCCACACCGCTCCTCCACTAGAGCTATATGTACCTTGCTCGTCCTGCTTTCTGCCCTTAATGTGACCTATTTTCTCATTCCTTTGATAATAGACAAACCTTCAACACATCTATGTACTTTTGTATATGACATATTTTGGTTATCTCCACCTATCGCTGGCCCTCTATCCAGCTCGGCCTGTCCCACCCCACCCCCTTAAACCAGTTTATACTTCACCTCTTTTCAATTTTTCCTTCGTTCTGTCGAAGCGTCATACGGGCTCGAAACTTTAACTGTGTTCCCCTCCACAGATGCTGTCAGACCTGCTGACTTTTTCCAGCTATTTTTGGTTTTGTTTTGCATTTCCTGCATCCACAGTTTTTTTTATTGCTTTTATCTAAAAATTTGGTCAACTTGTCCTGTTACGTGTCATATTATTAAATTATCATCTGAATTGCTTTGAGAGGTTTTAATAAGTCAGGTCCTCATTACAATTATAAGTCGTGAGGTTTTTAATGTTTTGGCTGTAATTCTTAACTGAAAAAATGACTACTACGATTAAATGCCCTTGAGAAATTATTGGTGAGTCCCACCTTGATTGCAATAGAGCAAAGCTTGGTACCATTTTAGAATGGGCCCATGCTTGATGCGCTATATTCAAATATTATAAGCCAGGCCATGTAAGAGTAAATTTTCCAGAAGAACATTAGGAACAAATTTGTTCATCGCCACCCAACACCCCAACACCCCATTCCTCCGCCGTCAAATGTACCTCAGTCTCGCGTTCATTACCTTAAATATCAGATTTAATAATTTCTTGATTAATTGAAACAACGTTACCTTCCCAGCAGTCATTATCCGTTTTTACTTGACATTCTGTAACATTGGTCGGGACTGTTTTGATGAGTAAAGTATATCCTTAATCAATAAGTCAACCTGCCGTCATGTGTAACGTTTGAGATTAGCAGCTGAAAGCTGCCGTTAATCAGCTGGCATTGACCTGTAGTAATTTGATTAACTTTTTTTGGACACACAGCAGTCAGTAGGCTGCCATTACCCTGGTGTGCAGAGCATAGGTTGAGGTTGTACCTAAGTATGGTGCAGCATTGCCAACATGGTGGGATGCGGTGAATGATATGGTTCCGTCTGATGAAATATTATATGGTTCTGAAAGTGCACAAGATCAACATGCAATGGCATGGATCTTAATAGAGGTGAGTGTTGCACGGATAAGTAAACAGATGGTGAGTCAGTACTACATAATTTAGGTAAATTCCAAGATGAATGTCTCATTGAAACATCGAATCCCTGGCTTTTTGCTATGTAAGCCAAAGCACATCGCAATAATTAGCAATATTGCACTCCACGAAGGAAATACAATGCGGCACAATATCTGGATCCGTTATCAAGCACAAATACATCGAATTTATGTTTGAACGAAATGGGCACCATTACAGCTCCCGCCTTTATTATTTCTGGCTAAACAATCCCCCAGTTATCCAAACTATTGCAAGAATAATCAAAACTCAGCTGATTCCCCCGTCGGTCATGCAGTAATCTATCGTGTTCAACAAAGCCACTGCATATTGCAAACTGTTATTAAAAAATATAATGTATTGTTTGAACCCATATGCTCACTGCTAGTTTTTTTTTTATTATTTCATCTGCTGCAGTTTTCCTCGGACAGTGGAGCACTGATTGGCTATTTTGATTGTTTTGTTGTATCTTAAAGCAAGCATTGAAGTGGATTTTGCTTCACAGACCATTGGCCACTGTGTGGAATGTATTGTCCATCATACATAAGATGTAATACAATTTGCGATCAATCATATTCCACGTTTAATGCGATGGTTCTTTTGTTGCTTCTCACTAATGTAGCACTCTATATTGTTTTAATTGCAGAAATAGTAACGCTGAAGAAAAAACTCGAAACTGAAGGTGCTCCATATCATACAAATGGAACTGGTCCCGCGCCCTTAATATTGCGGGATTAAATAGTAGAGATATTGCAGGCTTTCTTTTGTTAATTGACGTATCGGTGTCATCAATGTATGGTTACACTAAATCACCTACTGCTGCATCAGGATAAAAGGTTGGTACAGGGATGGATATGAAGCCTGCAGAGTGACGAGAAACAAAAATAACTGTTGGTGGACATTGATTTATCGTTGATGGAAAATGATTTTATTACAGTCTTAGTATTCCATGAAAATGTTCTGCGGACCGGGCTTCCAATTCCACCACGGCAGTTGGTGAAATTTTAATTCAGTAAGAACCTAAAATTAAAAGTCTGATGATTAACCTGGAGCCATTGCCGATTGTCATCGAACAATCATTTGAATCTCTATTGTGTTTTATGGAAATGCATCTGCCAGTCTTACCTGGTCTGGCCTACACGTGACTCCAGAATCCCAGGAATGTGCTTGACTCTGATATGCCCTCAGAATAAAAGCAACTGGGGATGGGCAGTATATTCTGTTCTAGTCAGTCACTCCCTCAGGCCATGAATGAATATAAAAAAATGCGACTGTTGTCTATTATTGGGATCCTATAGCATAATTTCAAAACAAATGCATCTGAACCAAGCGCGGAAGGATTATGAAGTGCTAAGATTATACTACTCGACTCCTAGTTTACGTGGGTGTGCTGTTTCGACGCATGGGTACGTGGCAGACCAAACACACTGATGCTTATAGCTATGAAATGAAATTTTTTTTTATGTCGGAGGGAAATCCAAAAGATGCAAAATAAGGACAATTGTGCAATTTATAGGAGGGCGCCTCAATGTATATTGATGAGGTTGTGGACTCCTGTGATCAAGGAAAACTGCGAAAGCTGCGACCGTGGTTAAAAAGGAAAACAGTGTCGTGGGATTTATCAATACGAGAATCGAGCTCAAAAGCAAACCAGGAATTAATCATCGATTTTGGGAAATCCTCGTTCAACCTCAGCTGATATAGCGCGAAGAGTTCTGGTTTAATACACTAGCACATGATTGTCTAAACTATCACAATTCTTTCTCATTATCCACACTGAATATGCCATTTTTTTAAATTGCCAGGCTCTCATCCACTCTCATCCTTCCATTGGAACTCATACGAAACAATGCTGCCATATCCCAAATCCACTTTGTGTCCCAACCTTTTGTTCTTCAAATTTCCATTCCTTCTACGCCTGGCGCAACGTTCTTTGAATCTATGCTGCCCCCTGTTAATGAATTCCTGCTAGATGTTACTATTTTTGATCACTATCACATCAGTAACATTTCACAATTATTGCACTCTATGAATTCAGAACTCTTGTTCCTTCCGCTCATCTGTCACCCAAGCTATCACAGCGGTGCCCTCATCTGCGGATGTATTTAGCTATGGCATTTCCAATCTCACAACTAGAGCTTCCATTTTCTCTTTTGGATTCAATTGGAATCATATGTCGCTTACCAAGGATTTTAACTTCCAATATCCTTGATCTCCTATGTTTAATGTATGCACAGTTGCACCTTATTAGATAGTTGGGAGTTTTGTTAACGCCTGTTCCAATGTTAAATTGGCGTTTAGAAATGAACCATTACCTTCTTCTTGCTATTGACATTTGCATATTTTACAAAATCCGTTGCACGTTCCACAACAGCAGAAAATATATGGATATCGCCTTATTGAAGTCACATTCATTGTAATATCTTCATCACATTTTTTATGTAATTATGTTTGTCCCTCTCAGGAGCAAAGATGGATGAACATGGGAAAGGTACTGTTGACACTGCTTAGAGTTCATAAGCAGAAACCCCATTGATCTGCCCAAGCAATGAAACATTCGGCAGTGGCCATCTATTATGCAGAACAATGTCACCTTAGAAATTGTCACTAAACACCGCCATGTGGCATCCTTGAAAAACCGTGCGTTCCTGTCACTTTCACCTGTATGTTCCTGTAGGTGTCAACAAACAATGGAAAACAAAATTACATATAATGATGGTGCCAAATATAAACAGTTTTGGGGGAATCCCAGTGTAGATGTGAACAAGCGGAGGCTGAAACTTATGCCACGTTCATCAAGCTAGGGGTGCCTATTCGATGATCAGATTTTGACTGCTGTTGTCTTATCTAGCAGCACAGGTGCCACACACTTTTAATTTTGATTCCATCCAAGTGATGCCCTGGAATAGTTGCAAATATTTTGTAGAAAACCTACTGCAGGAATTGATAACTTGCTACCTTATCTTCATAAGGTACTGTTGTCCAAGCAAAACTGCACAAGTGCAACGTCCGCACAGTCACACATCTATGTGGCAAGGTAGATATTTGTTCACACATGCGCAGGTTCGGCGTCGCCAGGGCTAATCGTCTCCTAACCTCATACAGCCTCGCTGGAAATATTGATCAAGAGGCGTACCTAATGAGACGCTATGAGAGTGAGGGCCTATAATAGGGGCTTTTGAACGAATGTGATGTCATGGAGCCCAAGCACTGCTGAGGGAAATCGCAAACAGTGGACAAACACCAACTAGCAGGATTCATACCGAGCACAGTGGAATCTGGTTGTGGGTATTGTAAGTCAATCATGTCAGCATCGAGATGTTATTATTGCAGAACATCAGGATTGTTCGTCAGAAACAACAGTCTTCAGCTGCCTCCTCAATTATTTCCATACAACAGAGTAGCAAGCGTTGGAATGCTCATCCACAAATGCCTAGCAAAGTATTTAACAGGCTGACATTATCCTGGTGTGCAGAGCAAACCGTGAGTTTGCACCAAAGTGTGGCACAATATTAGCAACATAGAGGGACGTGGTGAGTGGTGTACTTCTGCATTGTGAAACATTATGTGGCTGTGGAAGATATCAAGGCCAAGATGCAATGGCAAGGATCATAATGAGACTGAATATTGCGTGGATAAGTAAACCGACGGTGAGTCTGTGGTACAAGACTTAGGCAAATTCCAAGATGAATGTTTCGTTGAAAGATAGAATACTTGGCTTCTTGCCAGAAAAGGGCAAACGCATTCGGTATTTGTCGCAATATTGTATACTGCAAAAGAAATAAAATGCAGCGCAATATCTGCCTCCGTTATCAAGCACCAAGATATTTTGAGTTAGGGAACTAATATTTTTTTCAACGAAACGGGCAGTCTTATGTCCCCCGCCCGTTAGTCTTTCTGGCTAAATGATGCCCCAGTTTTCTAACCTATAACATGAAAAATCAAATCACAGCTGATTCTCCTGTGGGTCATGCACTAATCGATTGAACAATACCGGAGCCTATCATTAAATGGCATTAAAGAAAACAATCATGCAGTTTTGAACCAACCTGCCTACTGATGTTTTTTTTTTCATCTGCTGCGGTATTCCTCGAACAGCAGAGCACGGAATGGCTATTTTGATTTTTTTTGTGAGTATCTTAAATCAAGAAACGAAATGCATTTTGCTTGTCAGCCGATTGGCCATTTTGAGGAACGTTGGCTAAATCATGCATGGAAAGTAATATAATTTGTGATCAATAATATTCCATGTTTAATGAAATGGTTCTTTTTTTTTGTTTCTCACTAACGTGGTACCAAATATTGTTTTAATCGCAGAATTAGCAAACCTGAAGAAAAGGTTCGAAGCTGCAGGTGCGCAACATCATAACAACAGAACTGATCACACGCTCCAAAGCACTGGCAGATGAATTATTTGGGGCATTCTATATTTTACTTTGTTGATTGATGTACAGTACTATCAATATTCTGTGATTCTAGTGCAACGTTTCCTACTTGTTGAGCTGCAAAAATAAAGGTTTCGAGAGGTTGATAGGTCTGTCGGCTCCCATGCCATACAACCATGAATATGAATCCAGCTGCGTGATAGAAAACAAAAAAAAAGTTATTGGTGGAGATTAGTTGATCCTTGATGAAGAGCGATATTATCACAAGGATGAGCATTCCAAGGAACCAGGTAAATAGTCTTTTGACCTGATTCAAATTCACCATCGAGATGGTGAAATTTTACATCAGCAGAAATTTGGAACTAACAGTCTAATGATAAACATGGAAACATTCGAGATTGTTATAAGAAATCATGCGTTTCAAAAGTTCCGTTTAGGGAAGGATGATTGCCATTCCGAACTTCCCTGGCCTACAAGTGCCTCTAGACAAACAGCCATGTGGTTGATACTGAAATGCCCTCCAAACAAGGATAATTTGGGATGGGCAAAAAATGCTGACCTAGACAGAGACGCCCACAGCCTATGGACGAATTACACGACAAAATAGATTGTTTTCATATATTATTGGCTGCAAAGTACAGAATTATCAAAACAAATGCACCTCAATCAAACGCCGAAAGATCAAGAAGTCTGAATATTATATCGTCCACTGCCGTATATGGGCATGCTATTTGGATTCGAAGTCAAGTAGCAGATGAAATACATTGCTACCTATACCTATGAAATGAAACTTTTTTTGTCGCATTTATCAGAAAGGAAATCGAGTACAAATGCTGACCACCAGTTAATGACGGCTTTCAAGACATCGTCTTTAAGGCTCAACTGAAATATTACGTACAATTCTGCGCATGAAAATTTAGGAATGATGCAGTGGCTTTAGAAAACCATTCAATAAATGCAGGGGGAAGTCCTTCAGGATCCAGGTTTTCACAGATGTGTGCAGGTTTGTGAAACTCGCGTTATGCTACCATGTAGGAGAATGTCGATATCATTTTATTTACAGAGGTATCCCATGATCCCCAGGTCTCCAGGCGAAATAGATAGAGGGAAACCAACATCTATCTTGGAGTAGTCAAAAACAGAAGATTCCTATTTAATTTCAACAATAACGAAGGCGGGTGCAAGAGAACAACGAAAAAACAAATAAGTTGTTAGAGAAGTAGATAGATAGATAGATAGATAGATAGATAGATAGATAGATAGATAGATAGATAGATAGATAGATAGATAGATAGATAGATAGATAGATAGATAGATAGATAGATAGATAGATAGATAGATAGATAGATAGATAGATAGATAGATAGATAGATAGATAGATAGATAGATAGATAGATAGATAGATAGATAGATAGATAGATAGATAGATAGATAGATAGATAGATAGATAGATAGATAGATAGATAGATAGATAGATAGATAGATAGATAGATAGATAGATAGATAGATAGATAGATAGATAGATAGATAGATAGATGTTTAAATACTAAAATCAATTACCATTCAAATCATTCGACTTGAGCCTTTCGTAACCTCCATTAAAGAACGCTGGGAGAAATGCTTAGGTTTGGGGGAAAAAAAGACTTTTTTTAATACATTTGTTTATGACTGTACAAAATATCGTAATATCTGACTATTATCCACACAGAGTGGCCCATTCTTTCTTTCAAACGACAAACCGTCTTCTTCTTTCATCTTTCTACTGGCACTAATGCGAGACGAGGCTTACATATCCTTATCCCTTTTCGGTTCATGCCTCTTGTTCATCCGTTTTTTATTGTCCCTACGGTCGGTAAAGCCTCACTGCTTAATGTTTGTTCCCCGATAGCTAGTTCTCGCTAGATTTCTGTCAATTTCCTCGCTTCCACGTCTCAGACATTCCAGATTTAGTGCACCCTAAGAATTCATAATTCTTGTTCATCCCTTTCATCTGTCGATCAAGCAGAAACAACGGTGCCCTCATCTGTTAATGCAGTTAACTGTGGCATTTCTACTTTCACTTCCTCAACTTCGTTAAGCTCTTTTGGTTCACTTTGAACCACATATCGTTTCGCAGACATTTAGTCCTCTAACAGATGTAACCTCCTATTTTTACTCTATGCCCTTTCACACATGGTTTTACATATGAGAATTCGTTAAAATATTTCACGATGTTAAATTTGATTTAGAAATGTACATTTTCTTTGTTGTTGCTATTATCATTTTTATATTTTGCATAATGTATTCGACATTGCACAATGGCAGAAAATATTTGGATTTGGCCTTATCGATGCCACATTAATTACAATATATTCAAGACATTCTTGACGCAATTATGTTTTTCACTCTCAGAGGCGACATTGAAAGACAAGGAGAAAGGTACATGTTTACACTGGCAAGAGTTAGAAGTGGAAAAGTAATCATCACAAGCAATGATGCATATTGAAACGCCCATCTATTATACTGGGAAAGTGATACCTTAGAAATTGTCATTAATTACCGTTCTGTAATATTGTAGCACCATTTTGCGGTTCTGCCACTTTGATGTGAATGTTCGTGTAGGGATCATCCAACGAACCAAAAACAAATCAAAAAAACGACGCTGTCCAAATATCGACAATGATGTCAGATGCCAGGACAATTGTGAAGTAGTCAAGGCTGGAACATTTGCAATGTTCTACCAGCTAGGGGTTCCCAACTGATGGTCAATTTTTGCATTCTCTTGCGGTCCCTGGCAACACAGATGCCAATCATTTGTGATTTTGATTCCATTCAAGTGATGTCATGGAATAGTTAAAGGCATTGTTTACAGCAGCTACTGTTCGCTTTAATAACTTCCTCGATGAGCTTCAGGCGTTACTGTGGTACAAGTGAAACTGTATAAGCCCAACTTCAACACAGTCACCCATCTAGCTGGCAAAGTCAATATTTGTTCATTGAAGCTCAGATGAGGTTTTGCCAGGGCCAATCGACTCCTGACCTCGTTACAGACTAGATCAAAACATGGGCGAATGTGTTGAACTCAATAGGATTTGTGAGAGGGATTGTATTTTAGGTAACATGAGCATGTGACAGAAAATGGCATAAAGGTGACTAAGCAAAGTTAGAGTAATTAGGATTCAGTGGGCAAACTACCAATAGTTGGATTCATATCTTGTATAATGGAATTTGGGTCTGGTTGGTGTAGGCCAATCTTCTCAGCATCAACAAATTGCTACTGGAGAACCTCGGAGTTGTTCCTCAGAAACTAGCATCTTCAGATGCTTAATCAATTATTTTCCATCCAGCAGCATAACAAGGTGAGGGATGCTCATCCATACTTGCGTTGCAAAGTGTAACTTAGTGGAAGAGCCTTAGAAGTGCGAGAAAAAGACCCTTTCCAACAATCGAATCCAAACAACGTCTTCCTGACATTCAGTGGCACAAGCTTTTCCGTTTTGACAGCATTAAAATTTTGGATGCTGCAATTGGCCGGAAAATGTTCTCTTTTTTTAGCCATACAATGCACTGGATGTTTCAGGAAACAAGAAGCTGCAAATTCTGCAGAGGGAAACCACTTGCTGTCTTCCCAATAAATGTCTACGATTTTCATGTCACCAACCAGGATTTTGATAGAATGCTCCCCACTTCCCTGGCTGAGCGGAATTGCAAAATAACAGAGGAATATCGATGTAACCTTTAGCAAAGCAGTCCAGTTGAACCATACACCATCCAGCTCCGAGCAAACGGTACCTCCAACATTAGAATACGCTGGAAACAGTGTTGTCGAGGCAAAAGGTGGAAGGCAGTAAACCTCCAACCTATCTTGGACAGCATCACTGTAACCACTTGCATCTCCCAACTAGAAGAACAACGGTAGCAGATCAATTTTAGAACCACGACCTGCAAGGTATCCTCCAAGTCACACAGCATCGTGACTTGGAAATATATCGTTGTCCCTTCAATTCCTTTCGTCAATACCCTTCTTAACTGGTATGCTAGTGCTCTTGCGCAATATCGACGGTGGGTTTTCAAGAGTTTGGCCCTAATATATTGAGGGAGAATGGCCTATTCGATAGCTGATGATAACAGAGAAAAATAGCTTGTTGTTTCCTTCTGTAATGTGATTAGCAACAAAAAGTTTTTCATAATCAGGAGACTTGATCTATAGGCAGTAGTCCGCGTGTAGTAAATTAATATCTATTAGGACATACAAACATACAAATTGGGAGAATGAGTACACCGTTTGGTCACTCGAGCTTGATCCACAATTTCATTAGATCATAACGTATCTGATATTGCCCTCAACCTTGCTGCCCTGTTTACGCGCCTATGACCATTAATTAACTTGCCAATCAAGAATCGATCTACTTCAGCCTCAAATAATTCCAATGATCTCTCCTCCACTGCAACATTTGGAAGAAAAATCCACAGACTAACAACTTTCGGAGAAAAACAACCTCCTCAAACTTGTACTAGATTGAAGACCGTTTTTTTTTTTAAATCTGTATTCACTAGTAAACTCTTGCCTTTTTTCTCTGCTTTAGAATTGGCCACCTGCCAAAACTCTTTAAAGGCAACAGGTGAGTATCGGGTGTGTTGGTGTGCGTGCGTTTGCTTGTTACCTCACATCTTGTCATTCTGTCATTATTGTAAGCATGCCGAATCATGACTAAGTGTTAATCACTTTCTATAACTGCACATTCAATCATAATGTCACCATATAGATAAGGTCGAAATTGTGTGCATAGTTTGGCAATTTACATCAATCTGTAGTAGGGCATCAGATAACATAACATAAATGTAGATGCAGCAACTTAGCACTGGTTGGCTAATGCCTGCCCTATAAAGAATTTAATGAAAAATCGCGCATTACTTGCATTAATTTTCCACTTTGTGTAATTGTGGTTCACCATAATAGAAAAGAAGGCCGACAAAGCAGCCAAAGGTAACATGATGAAACAATCCACTGCTTTCACAAACATTTTTTTGGCGAAATTTTCATTTATCTCTGCTCGTTATATCAGTGGTTCTAAAGATCAACATGACAAAAACCGGTATTTTGGTGTTAAGGACGCTGAATTTCAAAGCGATTAGCGAAACATATGAAAGTAACATCAAGCTTTAATTTTAATTGTGCGCGGCGTTGTGAAAATGAACTCCAACCTGTCATGCCCGGCAAGAGACATCTATACCTGCATTTGTACATCACCATTCTCTTCCTCAGGAGGTCTAAAAGCAAACTCCTTGCCAATAAGGTACTAAATAAGTTTAAAGTAGAGAGGGCTTTAGACTAAATAAGAGGGGTGATATATCATTATATATTATTATATATATAATATTATATATATATAAACAGTTATGATCAGATAGCAATTACGGAGATGTGGCTGCAGGGCGACAAAGAGTGGGTCTTTAGTATTCAGGGGTACATGACATTCAAGCAGAATAGGCAGTTAGGTATAAGTGCACGGATAACAAATTAATTGTCTTAGTGGCAGTGGTCTACAGGCCCCCTTACAGTAGCCGCAGCGTATTCAAGGGAATATATTGTGAACTTTTGATAAAGTGGCAGCGATTATCTTGGATGATTTAATTCTACAACTAAACTGGAAAAATCAGATTGCCATTAGTAGCCCGGATGAGGAGCAATTAGAATGCTTTCGAGATTGTTTTATTTAGAGCAGCATATCCTCGAACGAACCAGGCTGCAGGGTATATGAGGGTTGGTATTGTGTGAAGTCACATGGCTAATTAAAGACCTCAAAATAAAGCCACACCTAGGTAACAACAACCAAAGTATGTTTGAATATTAGATTGGGTTTGAAAGGGAGAACAGTGGGCCTAAGACCATTATCGTAAATGTAAATATATGGAGCTATATACGGATGAAGCTGTTAGCTGACGTGAGCTAGCAAAATAAACTAAAGTGTTTATCAATAAGGAGCAGTATCAAATATTTAAGGGGATATTTCAGTGTATTCAGAATAAGTACATTCAAATTATAAAGGACAATTCTAAGGGGATGACGTACCATCCATGATTAACTAAATAAGTTATGGAAAACATCAAACTTCAGCAAAAAGCATACCACTCCGCAAGGATGACTAGCAGGGCAGATGGTTGAACAGAATATAAATAAAGGAAGAGAATGACTTAAACGTTAATGGGGAAAAGATATTAGGGAATGAGAAGTAGTTAGAAATGTAAACATGGATAGGAAGTGTTTCTACAGGCATTTAAAGTGGAAAAAATAAAGTTAAGTGTGTGTTGGTCCTCCAGAGAGTGACAGCTCTGTGATAATCGTAGATAATAAGGAAATGGCAGGATAAATGAACACATACTTTGTTTCTGCATTCACTGTAGAGGATACAAAGAAACATTCCTGTATGTTACTGCAAATCAAGAGGTGAAAGAGAGAGAGGAACAATGTGAATTTGAAATCACTAGGTAAACAGTACTGAGCAATGTGATGGGGTTGCGTGATGGCAAGTCTCAGAGTCCGAACGGACCTCATCGTCGGTTCCTAGAAAGGTGGACAATGATTTTTTTTTTGGTATGGTGAATGTCAATTTTCCACAATTTGTTACATTCTAGAAAGGTTCCATCAGACTAGAGAGAAGCACATATAACCCATCCATTCAAGAGGGGAGGCTGGCTGAAAATAGGAAACTATAGGCCAGTTAGCTTGAAGTCTGTAGTCGGGAGGTTGTTAGAGCCTATCATTAAGGAGGTTAAAGCTGGGCAATTAAAAGTTCAAGGGAATTGGAAAGGGTCAGAATTGTTTCGGGAATGGAATATCGTTTTAACCAATTTATTTGAGCTTTTTCAAAGACTTACATGCGCAGTGGATAAAAGGGAGCCTTTAGTCAGAAGGTACTTGGATTTCCAGAAAACATTTGATAAGTTGCCAGATCAAAGGTCATTGCAGAAAATGAAACTGCATGGTGTACGGTGTAACATATTAGCATGAGTAAAATAATGACTGGCTGGCAAGAGGAACAGAGCATGTAAACATGGGTCTTTTTTCGGATTGACAGTATGTGACCAGGGGATTCCCACTGGGATTCCCACAGCGCTGAGGTCTAAATTTTTTACAATTTAATGCAATGAATTAGATGAGTGCAGCGAACACATGTCAGCTGAATTTGTAGACGACACAAAGATAGGTAGGACAGTGTGTTGTGAATGGACATTAGAAGATTGAAGTTGAATGTCGATAGGATGAGTGAGTGGTAAAAATCTGCAAATTTGAGTTTGATGTGGGAACATTTGAAGTTGTTCACTTTGGCAGGAACAACCAAAAACAGAGGATTACTTAAAGGGTGGACTGTGCATAAATCTGAGATTCAGAGGGATCTATTGTTCTAGCACGTGTCACAAAAAAATATTATGCAGGCACAGGAATTAAGAAGGCTAATGTAATGCTCTCCTTTATTACGAGTTGGGATTGAACATAAAAATAACAATGTAATGCATCTGTTATACAGAGCATTGGTGAGGCCGCATCTCGAACACTGTGTGCAGTATTGTGCTCTTTCTTTATGGAAGGATGTAAATGCATTGGATGCGGTGCGATGGAGGACGCAATTGATTATTGCCCGGAGGACATCTGTCACCATTCCCACCCCACGTCCACCCGACCGCCGACAGCAGCCCAGATCTCCGACAGCGCCTCCATGACCCACACTGGCACTCGGATATGTTCCAACAATCCCCCAAACCCCTGAATTCGAACAATAGGCGGACGTCAGAAAACCTCCATCTCTACCTCATTCCGACAAGCCACTTTCCCCGACACCCTCCACCTCCCTGATCTGTGGCATGCCCGCCACTCCTGCGATACTGCACGACCATCCCCCCTGCTCTCGCCACCGGCTTATGAACGCCCCTTCCTTCACCACCCCCCCCCCCCCCACCGGACCTCCATCCGACCACACGGACCACGGGACATCCCGAGACACCCCCGCACCACTTAACTTCTACTTAACTTTAACCTTACCTGTCAATATTCCTGGCGCTTTAAACTTACCTGCTTTACGTCAGCAAGTGTCGCAAAAGAGGGCTTGAGGTTCAATGGGCTAGAGCTCGGCTTTGCCGTGTCCCGCGAGGAGTCTTTCATGCAGGCTCCAAGCAGCTCCGGGGAACGGAAGTGGCAATGGAATTTATATGAACGGGTAATTAGTTGTTTTCACCTTCTAATGTTCGCGGGCCAACAGTCTTCGAACTTTGGTCGGAGTTTACGTCCCTAGCGAAGTCAGACTGTAATGTTATTTCATTGCCCTGCATCCACAGCTCTCTGTGAAAAACAATTCCACAGATTAACATCACAATGAGTGAAAAAAAAGATTAATTATCCCATCTTAATTGTAAGACAACTTAAATTTCAATATATGACCCACCCAAAAAAGAACAGAAAGCGTCTGTCCCACAAGTAGAATCATACGATTAACATCCTGCGCTTATTATTGACTATACACTGCATTGGGCTAGCCATATGTTTACTTTGGCTAGCCATATATTTACTGTGGGTACAAAAGCAGGTCAGGGGCTAGGAATCAGGTGTCATGTAACTCATCAACTGACTCCCCAAACACCGCTACCATCTACAAAGCACTATTGAGGAATGTGAACGAATAATCGCCAGTTGCTTGGATGAGTTCAGATCCAACCAAAGTCAAGAAGCTTCCCACCATTCAGGAGAAAGGAGCCCGCTTGATCAGCATCCCATCCACAAACACTCACTTCCTGTAGCACCATCACACAGTGACGCGAGTGTGTGCAATGTGCAAGATGCGCTGCAAGAATGCACAAAGCTCCTACTGAACACAATAAAAATCCAGAGTTGTTACCATATTGAAAGTCAATGGCACGTGGTGCATTGGAAGACCAGCAACTGCACATTCCCCTGCAATCACAGACTATCCTGACTTGGAAATATCCTCCGTTCCTTCGCTGCCACTTGGTCCAAATTATCAAAATCCTCCGTAAATGCACTGTGTGTTTTCCTACACTAGGTGGACTGCAGTGGTCCAAGAAGGCAACTTATAAACACCTACTCAAGAGCAAAGAAGGATGGGAAATAAATGCAGGAATAGCCAGGGACGCCTACAGCCCATGAATAAACAAGAAATCCCTGTCCAGTTCCCTGAAGATTGTATACATTTCAATGAGTTCACCGCGTTCTTCTACACAATGAAAGTATACTGGCACTGTTGCACTTTCATCGTAAGTTATCGGTTGACTTTATCCCTCGCTGGGCATGCGCGATCGGCGGGCATTGGAACGTCCAGGAAACGTGCCCCAGTGGCGATCGGCACTGACGTCGATTTCATTCTGCCTGGTCAATTAACGCCTAGCCAGCGTGAAACGTGCGCTAAAAGGCTCAGCGCTGCCGTGATGGGGGGCGTCTACCGATGGTAGTTGAAGAGGTTATCGAAGGCCCGGGAAAACAGTGCAAGAGCTCCCTGAAGGCTGAGAGCTGCCTCAGGGGCCTACCGACCTGAAAGTAACAAAATGAAACATAAAAAAAGCGGGAAACACAGTGTCCGGACAGCAAAATCAAACTCCTGAAAGCATACCTCATAAAACTGCCGTCTCCAGATATCTATGTTTATTTTGTTTCCTAACGGAGATTTCATTCCGCCCTTGGAAGAGGTTTCATGAAAAGCGTAAATGTCTCCTGGCCGATTGGCGTGTCCGCCTTTGCCTGGGCACGAAAAATCGCGTTGAACTATGTCGTCAATATTGCAGGAATCAGCCGATTGAACCTTCATTGAGCTGCTTCTTATACAATTATGTCGCTTTGCATACAGGCAAGAGAAAAATGCATACAGCACTACAACTGTGGCCTTGTCCAAGCTATGTGCAACAGTATCAAAACTTAGCCACTTTAATACTCCTTTTCATTTGCAATAAAATAATAACATTTGATTTGACGACCTAATGACTTCCAACACGTGCATACATTTTTTTGTTCAGTTTTATGTAACATAATACCAAAATATCTATGTAACTCAGAGCTCTAAAAGCGATGCCCATTTGTAGAGTTATGGATGCCATGGTTATCCTGCTAAAGCGGAGGTAGTCACATTTTCCCACGTTATATTCAATCTGCCAATATTTTGTCCACTCACTTAACAGGTCAATATTACTTTGCAAGCTTTTTATGTCTTCTGCAACTTCAGTAAATCACATATGCAGGTCCCCCTTTTCTCCACGCTTCGTGCTAATTCTTCAAAGATCTCTAAAAAAATTAATTAAACTCGATTTGAATTTGTGTTGCCTCTGCCTAATTGCATTAAAGTTTCCTAATCTCCTGCTCTCAACTCTTTAATAATAAATTCTGGAATTTTTCGTATGGCAGATACCCCTTATTTCTCGAATTCACTATTTTCCAAAGTTTACGTCAACTTTCCACAATAAAGGGACTTATGGAAAATTGCAGTGAATGCAGCTACTATCGCAGCAGCCATTTCCTTTAACATAATGCTAGCCATTGGGTTCTGCACACTTGTCAACGTTGTTTAAAATAGTTTTCTGAATGCCGTTTTCCAGAGATTTATAATTGCTTTAAGTGCCTCTATCATTTTTACCTCTTGATTTACATGTATTTTTGTCAAGACACTTCTGTATTTTACTGTGAAGACGGACAAAAGCTGTGTTTTCAACGCTTCCACTTCTTAGTTACACAGGTCCTCTCCCTGCACGACCAACACTCGATTTCGATAATATTTTCAAATACTTAGATTGTCTTATTATCGGATTCTCTATTTCCAGCTCGCTTGTTCTGATGTTCTAATTTATTCCTTCTTACTGATTTTTTTGGGTAATTTCTAGTTGGACTCCAAAAGCTCTCCAACTTTACGAACTACTATTGCCCTTTTCAAAATTATACTTATTTCCATCAATGATATACTATCGTTAAATTATATAGTTGGCCACGGAGGGCGCTTCATTTTCCTAGGTTCTATCTTCCTCGCTGCAAAGTGCACTTCCTGAGTGTTCTGAAACACCTGCTTAAATATCTGCCATTGAATCCAATTAATTCTACAGTTTGACATAATTTCCCAGATTACTTTAGGCAGCATCATACTCTTGTAGTTGTTTTTATTTAAGTTTGGAAGAAGATAAATAAAATTGGCTGAAAAGTAAATCCCTGAGCCAAATTTATTGGACTTAAGCTTAATGCCAATTTTGATCGGGTCATAAGCACTCCCATCTGGGGATTTTTTTTTTTCCCTATAAGACAATTAATTGCTCCTGCTTCATTGCACATTGACAGGTCGAAAATGTCCTGCTGTATTGATGGCTGTACACGGTGCTGCATTAAATAAAATATCTGAAAAGCCAATATGAACTATTCTTCTAGCTTATGATTGCCAATCTGATTTGTCCAATATATATGTGCAGCAAAACTTCTAATGACCATAGAAGCTAATATCCTACAATCCTTCAATATTACTTCCTGCATACTCGAACTTAATCTTTACAGTCTCTGAGGGGGCTAATTAACTATTCACACAAACAAGATCTTACTATTCCATGTTGTGTCAATGCACACAGTGAATTATACAATTTGTTATGTATTTATAAGATCTTCTCTCACTACGACTATCATGTCATGTTTAATTAACAGAACTAACCCATCACATTTTGTTAGATGCCTGCCCTTCCAAAATGTGAACTACCCTATCAGGTGAAGATGGTCACAATGGTGCAGCTTCCAATTTCCCTATTAATCGTGCCAGTGTCCCAAGAAGCGTAACTTTTTCCACCCATACCAGTATATTTGCAACTGATTTAACTTTGGGGCATCATTTACTTAGCCAATTTTCTCATTGCCCTGGTTGCATTCAGATACTTTACATGTGTCGTTCATCTTGTTATTTAGGCCTCCTGGTGCGCTATATTCCCGAAGCATTACCATTCACCTATTAGTATCTATTTTTTTTTGTACCAACGTGAACCACAACCACTGGATCCCACCCGACCACGCCCCCACCCCCGCCTCTGTAAGTTCGTCTTAATCTACATGTGATCACTCGAATATTGGCAGCAGGCAATGAATACTGCCTTCTGGAGGCACGCTCCTGGCATCAGAGTGATCTGTCTCTTCACTTAACTGTATTCTTTTACGTCCGCTTTATTCAAAGAAAAGTACCGCACAGGAAGAGGCCCTTCGGCCCTGCAAGCCTGCGCCGATCATATTGACTGTCAAACTAAAACATTTTGAACTTCCGGGGTCTGTATCGATCTATTCGCATCCTATTCATGTATTTGTAAAGCTGCCTCTTAAACACCACTATCGTACCACTCTCGTATACCTAGTAACTTCCACTCACTTTAATGGCCTACTGAACCAAGGTAACTTGTCATTTTTTTTTCATTTCCAATGCGCCCTCATTCTCGTAAATACACGATGGAATAATGTCAAACCTGTTGCATAATTGCAGGAGCTGATATTCATCAACAGCTAACATCTCGACCCCCGTACCTGCCTACACTTGTCCTTGGCCATGAACCAGATCCAAATAAGCTAGCCTAACATTTGTGAATATTTCATAGAATGTTAAGACGGAATAATATTCCCTTCCCCGATAGCCTGCCTCCAGTTTATTAAATTGGGGCATCAGTTCCTCAATCCTCAGACGCTGAGGAGGTGTTCCTTGGCCACACTGGTGCCCACAAGTTCCCATATACTTTGGCAGCAAATTGTTGCCAGCACAGCCTTCCTTGTTATATTTGAATTCTCAAATTCTGTTTCTCTTTACTAAAGTTCAAACAATACCATTAGGCCTGTTTGAGCTTACTTTCTTCTTATCGCGATTAATAGTACAAAAATTTTGTCTTTAATTTCCCAATTTAGAAAAGGTAAATGTGGAAAACACTCAAGAAAATAATGCCGACATGCTTACATGTGATGTCACACATCATGCTTTTCAATTTCTGGGCGCTGGCTCTGTAGTCATGCCTCCATCTCAGACACCTCAAACAAATCTCTCTGCTATCTCATTGCTCCCACTGACACTCATTGCTAGACCTCCCATTGCTGTCTCGCTTTATCCCTCTCGGTTCTGCTGCTTAAGTTGCGGAGAACAATCAGCATGTTTTTTTGTTTTTTTTTCTATACACCCAGAAATATACTAACACGTGCTACCTCCAACTTACATGCATTGGAATACATTTCTCCATAATACAGCCTTCCTTCGAATGCATTAACGCCTCTATGAGATTTGCTGCTAACTACATGAGTACAGACTGCCCATCCACAGTTTGCTCTCATCCACAAGTTCAGAACATCTATCGCTCATTGAATATTATAGCATTCTCAATGTTTGTAGTTTTCCTGAGCTGATTGGATGAGGGGTCACATCTACGTGGATGACCCTCCTCTGCTAAGGGTGTTCTCCTCATATGTCAAAAAGGCAAGATGAATAAAAATGCCCAGTATTAATTTGGTGCGTTACGGTTTATATTGAATAAAGCTATAAATGCAGCATAACGATTCAACATCAGGACTGTTTGTCTTGTATAAGTAAGTTCAATCTTTGAATTGTGCAAAATATGTATAAGAACGTTTTTTTTTTTGCTAACTTCTCCTAGGCAACCATGGTTCCCAATATAATAATGATTTCTGCATTCTATGTTGACGAGAACAGCCTCTATTCTCCAGTTATCTAAATCAATTCATGACTGCGTGGACCATTCCTGTAGAATATGTGGTACGTTATTCTGATGCACTGGCTTTACTTCTCAACAGTTCTGTGGATTGATCTGTCGATTTCGATTTAACACTGGCATTCAGAAAATAATTGGCCGGGTCATTAATGAATGCAAATAATTGTCGCCATGTGAGGACCAATCTCAAAGGGTTATTGCATTTCCAAGGGATCACGTTGTTTGTAAAGCGGAGTAGGGTGACCTGAGGCCATGAGAGAAGCCACATAATTCAATTATTCAGTTTTGCTTTGACGTTGTTAAGTTTGCTTCCACACACTGAACAATGAATTCTGCACGAATGGTGTTATTATTGCAAGATGGAACTGTTTATGCTTCCAGAGAAACAAGGAACTTTGGTTATTGCTGGCATGAAAGAGCTGACATATATCTCGCCTATATTGCAGAAGCGGCCAAAGGCGAAGGTAGGGAAAAATCCTGCTCAAGCTATGATATTTTCGTAACATTTCTCACAATAGCCCACTTCCTATTTAACTGCTGAGCATTTCAATGTTCTGTTCAAGGCTACCACATTGTTCCTTTCTAAGACGCCATTTGACCCAAGCCCTGCTGTTGTATGCCATGTCCTCTTTGTTCCACAAACCTGGAGCTGTTGCATGGTCCTTCAAAAGTATGATTTAAACAAACGAAAGAAAATAAAACTCTCGCAGCTGCACGACTTCTGGCATATGAAATTTTCACAAACCCTGCGGCCTAAACTGCACTGATGTGATTTCATCTTTTTTCTGCCGTTAGCATTGGCATTTGCTTCCTTATTATTTCGGCCCCTGCCCCCTCTTTATATACAGCTGAGATCCTAATCCGTTGGCAGGGTGCCTCGTCATTTCATTTTTGCACCACTTTATTTACTTCACTTTGAGGGTGAGGTTATAAGCGATGTGTTGCATAAAAAGTTTACATAAATGCAGATGTTACCATTATTTACAAATCAATGGATTGCATTTTATTTTTATATGTTTCAAATTCTGAAAAGATCGGAGAGCCCCTGGGAAGAGGGAAAAAGCGTTAACTTTCTTATTAGTGAGGGATCAGAACGATATTATTTACCACAGCAGCTAAATTACATAAAGATCTTTCCAACATTTAACTTTCCATTTTAGAATTATCATTGTTTCGATTTTGGTGAATTTAGGATGTATTTCTGAATGAGATTGGCACATGCTTTAAATCGAATTGTATCACAGAATTTATGTCGTCAATAAGATACGTTCCACTATTTTCCCAATGCAATGATAGGCTGATTGTATTTCTCCTCTGCTGAAAAAAATACGAAGGAACGTAAAATGGTTTTGTCATTGGTTTCATAGAGATTGCGGATTAGCCTCAACCTTGGCAATAACACACAATGAATGTGGTTCCATCGCTCGTCGCTTATACCGTAAGGATGCCATATTAGGCATTTCTGCAACCCACATTAATATATATCTTCTGATGATTCATACATTGTTGGCTCTTTGATAACATTTCACTGTTAACCAAACGTTGTTATTGCCCCATTTGTTAATTCAAGGACAGCTAATAAAATCCTCAAAATAATTTTAAATTAATGTGTTTCCCAGCATTGAGATTTATCTCCAAGTTTATGTCGGTGCAACACTTGAGATTAATCTTCGAGTCGTGAGGAACTGCAGGGCAACACTGGAGGGATTGGCAGACATCGCTCTTTACACATATGGACATCTAGTAGCCTGCTGCCAATACTTTTACGCTGTTGTAAATGTCAAATAAGAAATAATGCACTATATAGACTAATGTTGACGTTGTTGGGTTTGATTGCATAGAGATTGCAGCGTCATGACGCAAAAAATCGCTGAGAGCAAAACAAAATACATTGTTTCTAAATTACTGCCATGCCAGCCGGTTCCAAATTCTAGTCAACCTCTGGTGAATTATGTTCCTCCTTTAATCGCTGTTTGATTCCTTCCTTAAAGTATGATGTTGAACCGGGGCCTCAATCTACTGCTAAGTGTAAACAGTCACTCTGTGCCACCTGCAGCGAAACATTGCTTCAATTTGAAACTCCTTCACACAACAGCATTCGAATTGTTTCTTAATTGTGTAATTTATCTGACAAGAAATATTTCTTATCTGAGTATTTGCACAATATTGGCCAACCACATAATTTAAAATTTAATTTAAAAGTGTTATGTTACCTCGTTTTATTTTTTTCAGCAACACATGAAAACTCACTTAATACCGTATAAATTAATTTTACCAAATAACTACCTGTTCTGCGAATTCATTTGTGTTTTATATTTATTTTTGTTAAAGCCTCCATCCTTACTACATGCGGTCCACTCCAACGTTAGTGACGTATGTAGTAATTATATTTTGTTTCGGTTGTGTATTCGAGCTTGGGCCCGGAATGAGGTGCAATGAGTTGCATAGCCTGGAGAATATATGAACTTCCTTTGAGCAAAGAAGTCTAAGGCTTCCATTGGAATATTTTTTTTTAAGATCATGGTTTGTTTCGACGTCTAAAACAAAAATACGCTGTTGTCAATCGTTGAAGTGATTAGGAAAAAAGAGAATTGAGTTGACTGTCAGAACAAGCATGCACATCAATATACTCATATGTCAGTAATTAATTCTTATGATTTGGTAGGCACTGATTGATAAACTGATTAGCGCATGCATTTCAGCTTTCAAACAATCCTGGCATAAGAATTCAAATAAATCAATTGCACCGATGCGGGGAAAGTGTGGCGATGTGAAAATAGCTGACTATTCTGAGAGGGAGAACTTTGGCCGATTCGATGGGCGGAATGGTTGCCTTCCTGAGCGGCAATATTCTATATTTTTGATATTCTAATTTTGTTGTTGTATAATATAGAACATCAGCATACGAAATAGATGTAGTGACCTAGCGACCAGAGAAGCATCTAATAACTTATGGTGATGCAGGCGCACATTATGAAGCATAATTTGAAACAAAACCTCAACAAAAAGTAATGCAAAGACGGCAAAGTTAATCTTCAAAGTGTGAGTTTTTAAGAAACGACTGACAGAAGAGGGACAAACTGTTGAGAGGCAGTGAGTTCACAAATAAATTCAGGGGCTCAGCAGCTCGACAATCGAATTTTTTAATAATTAATTAATTCACTACATGTGGGCGGCGCTGGCCATGCCAGCACCTGTTGCCCACCTTTAGATGCCTTTGCAATAATGGTAGTGAGCGGCCTTCTTTAGGCGCTGGAGTCTGTATTTCCGTAAGTGCATCCGTTGTGCTGTTAGGGAAGGAAATCCTGGATTTTGTCGCGGTAGAACAGCAATCTAATTAGAAATCAGCATCATATTTGAATGGAGCTCGCAGGTGTTGGCGTTCCAATCTCAAGCTACCAGTGTCATTTTAGTCTGTTGGGTTCGTTGGGAACTGCTGTCAGAGGTACCAAGGTAGGCTGCTATTGTGCACCTTCTTGATGAGTCACACTGTTGACACTCTGCATCCGTGGTTGAGGGTCTCATTCTTTTTTTAAGATTCTGGGCGGGGAACTGTTCGGATGGAATATTTTGTCCTTGGTAGTGTGGAATTTCCTCAGCTTTGTCAGAGCTGTGCTCATGCAGGGCAGTGGACAGTATTCCATCGTGCTCGCCCCATTTGCATTGCAGATGGTGGAAAGGCTTCGGGAATTCAGCATGCGGGATATTCACCACTGAACTCTCAGCCCTTGACCTACACTTGAAGGCACAGTATTGACACCGCCGGTCGGGTTCAATATCTGGTCCAAGTGAACCACTAGCCTATTGGCTTTGGGTGGGGGATTTACCGATAGCAATGCAGTTGAATGCAGTGCATACTGGCTTAGATTGTCAAACCATTCTTCGGAGATTAGCCACCCAAACCCCATCAAATCAATAACTCGAGTGGATCCTTTCTGAACAACCTTTACACATTTTTATCCTTGCTTAATAAGGAGATCAATATTTTACACAATACTGTCAACGTGGTTACAAAAAGACACTGTAGAACTGTAATGAATCAACCTAATTATATGTTCTAACCCCTTTCAATACTTTACATTATTCCATTTGACTTCCTAATCATTTGCTGTACCTGCATACTCACTTGTTCTGAGCCATCTACCTGGACAAACAGATCGCTCCATACATCAGTGTTCTAAGACGCCTCTCCATTTAAGCAGAATGTTGTTTTTGTATGCTTCCCCTCAAAATGGTCGAGTTCACAACTCCTTACATTACACTCCATCTGCCATCTGTTCTTTCCATTCACTTAACGAGCCTATGCCGCTTTGCAGACTCCTAATTTCCAAGCCACAAATGATTTTCCTATCCTTGTGTCATCAGCATATATAGCAAACATGCATTCTGTCCCTTCATTCAAGTGATTGAAAAAAGATGTTAGCAGTTGAATCCCAAGCACCGATCACAGTGGCATTGTGTTGGCACAACTTAAAAACAGAAAAAATAACCACTTATTACTACTTTGCTTTTCAAATGTTTCTAGAAGTGATTATCTGTTTCGTTATTTCTAGCCACCTTTTTCTAGTACTCTAATTTCTCCATCGTTATTATTTTCTTTTAGTTATGATTTTCTCTTCTTTTTCTCCTATCGAATATTCCGGTTTGGAAAGCATCACAGCGAAATTGTAGGCGTTTTATTTCAATTTGAGAGAATGTTAAACTTCCTTATTTAGCTACTGATGAAGTGCACTTCCCTTAGCGTCTTCACTTCTCAAAGACTGAATCCTTTCTGAGCATTCTGAAATATTTCCTTAAATATCTGCCACCATATCTCCGCTGACCTATCATTTTACATAGTTTCCCAGTTCACTTTAGTCAGCTCCGACTCCATACTCTCATAATTGCACTTACTTAAGATTAAATCAGCACCCTTAGATCCATTGCTGTCTCCTTCAAACTGAATGTAAAGTTCGATCATGCTACGATCAATGCGACCAGGGGCTCCTTCAATATGAGGACATTAATTAATCCAGTCTCATTGCACACTGTCAAATCAACAGTAGCCTGCTCTCTACTTCGTGCTAAAACGTGATGCTCAACACAACTGTATTCACCATTCACGCTACATTGGTCAATCTGATTTGCCTATTGTACATGTAGATTAGAATTGCTCACTATTATCATCGTTCCATTCTCTCAAGGCCCCATTCTTTCTTCCTGTATACCCTGTTTTACACTATGGTGAAGAGGCATATAAAGCAGTCCCACAAGTGATATCTTGAATTTGCTCTTTCTCATCTCTACCTGAAAAGATTCTGCATCATGATATTTAAATCTAACGTTATTTACCTCTAATTTACAAATGTCTTCGTTAACTAAAAGAGATACATTTCCAAATTTATCTAGCCTCCTTCACTTCCTAAATGCCATGAACTCTCCAATATTTAGGTATGCCTTTGTCATCCTGTAGCCATGTCTCCGGAATGGCTATCAGATCATACACATTTTTTATCTATATGTGCTGGAGATACATCTCTGTAGCTAAGAATGCTGCGTGCAGTGATACAAATGCTTTAGCTGCATATTTTCACTAGTCCTTTCTACTCTCTAGCCTTGTATGCTGTTGCATTCTTAGGTGTTTAAACATTGTCACACTCTAATGATTAGTTACCTTATTTCTACCTTACTATTTATCCTTGACTTCCCAATTTAATTCATCACACATTCTCAAATTTGATATTTTCCCGCATTAGATTAAACCCCCCTCTGCCCCTAAGTATATCGCTCTCCAGCACATTCGTCACAGCGCGCCTCTGGGGAACACTGTTCCAATGGTGTCTATCCCACATTCTGCAGTACTGGCACCAATGCCCGTTGATTCGAAGCCCATTTCTCCTACACCATTTTTTCGCGTCAAGCATGCAGCTCTTTCATCTGAATATTATATTGAAATTTGTTTGTAACTCAGGTGGTAATTCAGAGATCATTAACATTGAGGCTCTGCTTTCTAATTTAGCACGTATCTGCTCATAGTCCATCAGCAGAATTATTTTCCTAGTTCCACCAATGGCGTTGGTAACGCCTTGGAAAACGGCCACAGGGTCCAACCCTCCCAATTCAATTTCGGCTCCATCACGAAGCCTCTGGATTATTGGCGCCAACCACGCAAGACAGCCGTCTGTACACTGCTCTGGTCTGCAGACAATTGTGTCTACCTCCTTGACCATATTTCTCCAATGCATTCCTATTAAATCGTCCCGCTTGAATGGCCCCTTGTACTATGGTACAAAAGTCAGTTTTCGCATCCACCTTTTAGCCACCGATTTCATCCATAGAGGTGGCAGGAACGTCAAACCTGTTTTACAACTGCAAAGGCTGAGGCTCCTCTTCTTCTACTTTTTGTGACTCCATACCTGCCACTCTCGCAGTTCATTGCTCCCACCCTGACCACCAAACAAATCAGAAATCCCTATACTTAGGTGAGTAACTGCCTCCCGCAAAGGAGTAAAGGTAGTATTCCCTATCCGTTATGCAACACACTTAAGCTCCTGCTAAATGATTCTGAGCCGAAGTTCCTCAAGCGACAGATATTTACCCCAAGGATCACAGTTTACTCTGAGTCAACGTGGAACTGCCTAGGAACTGCAGCATTCTGCGGTCAAACACGTCACTTGCATTGTCAACTTTATTTTGTATCAAGTATTCTCTTATTATCTATTTTTTTCCATTGTTATGCACATGATAGTGGTTACTTCCACTACCATTTAATTCTGCCAGTGAACATTACTACAACTAACAAAATGTCACGTTTGCTACAAAATTACAGTTTTTGAAGGTAAATGAAAAATACACATTCACCAACAAATAACTTACCTGTTTTTCAATCGGATTACGCTTTAGTTTATTTCAGGAACCACAGAGAGGAGAGGATTTGGCAGCTTCTTTGCCTCGTGGCTTCCCGTTCGACGAATCTTCTCGTTGGCGGTTAATGACTCCATTTCCTTCTTTCGCCTACTCCAACAGATCAGCAGAGAAAAGAATCATGGATAAAATTGGCGCAAGTGCAAATTAGAGTGAAAAATATAGTTTGCATTCTAGGAGCCCAGTTACGTCGGTGTCCAGATAGTTGGATCCAGGAATGAGGAGGGGAAAAAAGAAAAAAAAAATAACGGTCTATGCAGCACATTAGGGGGTAGCTTCTTGGTGCTGAAGATGTAGAAGCATTCAACATTAGTGATGCGGCTGTGTGGGTAGTTGCATATCTCGATGGTGCACTTTGCAGACGAGGGCGAATTGTGACAATCAAATATGAACCGTGGGTGTCTTCCCCCACAGTGTTCCGTGAGAGGGGAAGTGTCCGTTTCTAGAGAACAGAAGTTTTAGCCTGTACCAAACAGATAAGAAATGCTTAATTGAAGGAAGTTTCTGCCTGTCTTATGTTGATGTCAGATAATCAATCTGATATTCAACAGCGGTTTGGGAAATGCAAGGATTGGTCTTCAGCTCAACACTACGAGTACCATTGCAGTGACATAAAGAGTAGTTACCTCTGGTAATTTCGTGCCCGTATTTAGAGAGATAAGGAAGATAATGGAAGCATAGAAGCAGCTAACAAGACGGCAGTGAAGAAGTGCTACACGGGAATTTTGCGTCCTACCATGTCAGGGTTTAGAGTCAGGGCAAGAAATAAAAACGAAGAGGGTTAATATACGTTTGCTATAGTTAAGAGGATGCGAGTTGTGACGTTAATAACTGGAGATTCGCTAATTTGGCAGGCGCTGATCTTGCTGGAAATAAATTTATCATGGAGTCCCAGGAAGTATGGGGACATCACGTGTGGAGTTGATGCGAAGGCTATGGTCCAGAATTTGTGCCATTGGCTGCAGTGAAACCAATCAGATTCCCATCATTTCCATGTAATACTCTCCGCAGAGTTACACGTCCATGAGCTTGCAGGAAACTGTTTAACAAGCTGGCACTGCAACAGACGGCCGAGTAGATATACCAATTTACTGCTACCATTTATAAGGATCTTGTTTCCCCTTAACATCCACAATTAAACATTATACAGTTTATTTTTGAAATAATATGCTGCTTTTGGAAAGTTATTTCTTACTTGTTTGCTTCAAATAGAGGATAAAATACGTGGTCTAAATCGAGGTAGGTTTTCTTTTAAAGTGATGCCTTACCTTTTTGAATGAAGTGGATTGTGACCTGTCTTTCCTCAATTGCAAAGTGTTATCAGTCAGTGTGAATATCAATACAGCCGTTCCATTTATATTGCATTCTTAATGCAGTAGGAATGATCACGGCAAATTACAGTCGTTTATTGCAAATACGTTTTGGCACAACAGGTCTATAGAGTTAGAATTTAAATACAGGAAATTCGTTTGGACATTTATTGTATCACCTTTGGTAAAACACACGTAATCTGATATTCAAATTGAAAACAAACTATAAAGACAGCGGAGAAAGTGCAAAGATATTGCGAAGGAAGGTTCGAGAAAAAATACATCCTGACTATCATGAGGTCAAATGGGCGGAAGGTCATGCCTGTCAGAAAGTGATGGCTGTTTGTTACAAGATGCATGTATTGAAATTAAAGAAGCACTTTCCAGGTGAATCGAAAATCAGGTGCTGCAGCAAAAAAATATGTTGGCTGTTTTTGTAATAGGGTCCCTAATAATGTATTGAGCACGCTCCCCACCACCACCCACCCCCCAACAAAAACTGCTCTATTTTGTTAGCCGTCTATCTGCATAAAAGCCAAGAGTTACTGAAGTGATATCCCAAGTTACATTTAAGAAAGGTAGAGGATATCGAAACGAAACGAAGAATATGCTGTAGGATGAGACGAGATATGTTTTATTGTAGTATTTCAAAGTGTACTCAGAAGCATAGACCAGGTGAACTGAATGAGCTATTTAGGCCTTCTAATTTCAACGTAACCCTCAGTAATTGTTAATCGATAAAATTACGGAAGAAGGACCAGAAAACAACTTGGACTACAAGGCTATTATTCTTTTCTGTGACTTAGAAATATCCAAGTGCCAGAACTCGATAAAAGAATTAGGTGAGCCAGATATGAGTCTGTTTAAATCTCCCGCAGCTACATTGTATATCAGTCCAGCTGTACGAATTTTAAATGATGTGTGTTTGCTTGCGGGTGTGCGTTTGTGTCTGTGTGAGAGACAGACAGTGTGTGTGTAGCTGTGTATGTCTGTGTGAGAGAGAGACAGTGTGTGTGTGTGTGTGTGTGCGTGTGTTTGTGTTTTTGTGTCTGTGTGAGAGACAGACAGTGTGTGTGTGTGAGAGTATCTTTCTGTGTGTGAGAGAGAGACTGTGTGTTTGTGCGTGTGTGTGTGTTTAGCTTGTGTGTGTGCACCCGCGTCTGTTTCTTTCTTTAGGTGTATCATGTAAGTTTGTCATTTTGTCATTTTTTGTACACATGCCCAATGATTATGAGGTCATGGCTTTCTGTAAACACACACGTCAAATGTAATGCACAATATATCCAGATTCTAAAGAATGTGCATCACTACACAATTTTCACAAATGTGTAGTACAGTGATGGTTATAATGACATGTTTCTAAATGCAACAATTTAACAACCGTTAACTAATTCCTGCTCTGCACAGAAAAATAATGAAAAACCATGCCATTACTTCCATTAATCCGGCAATGTTTGGAATTGTGGTTCTCTATAATAGAAAAAAAGCTGGAAGAGAAAGACAAAGGTAACTTGAGTTAAAAAGCCGCTGGTTTGGTGTACACGTTACTGTCGTTTTATTGTGATTTGCATATGGGCGTTCTATCAGTGATTCTGCAAAGCAACTTGAGTCAAATCTTAACATCTGACCTCAGGATTCCTGTTGTAATTTCAAATGTATTATTTTAATGCATTCATATATTGTTTGATATTTTTAAATTCGGGTGGAGTTATATATTATTTTGCTTAGTCTCTCTGCCCAGGGCGCTTAATACGTATCTGCATTAAGTATCAGTCTTGTCTGCCTCAGACCTTCCCAAAGCTGATGTTGCAGCATCCATGTACTAGATTAGCTTTTAGTTCCTTGTCGCTATTTTAGTATCATGACACAAATTGAACTCAACCATATAAATACTCTAATCACAAAATAACGTTTCACAAAATTACTTCAAGGCAAATCTACAGCAGAAGAAAGTACAAATGAACTTTTTCCAAGTGATTATCCAGAACATAATTTTCCCTGACGTATTTGGAGATCATGTGTACTGCAAATACTAAAAATGCTAGATGTAATAAACATCCTGGCCGGGAGGTTCGCAGCCCCGACTGCTAAGGGGTTGATTGGTGGAGATTGTGGATGGGCTTGTCATATGCCAATCTTCCCTAGATATGGTGCCTGTTGTCGGAAAAGTGAGTATTGTCAAATTTGGCAACAGTATAAAGGAAAACACTGGCCGAAGAACGACATGCCATTTAGCTTAAAACAGGTGGTCGTCAAGTTTATCGAAAAACATAATGGAGAGGAAACATAAACGGGTACTTGAAATGTTTGAATGATTTAAGGATAATCAGCAGGGATTTTTAAATTCATATCTTGCTTGGCGCATCTATTTCAATGTTTGGTCAAATAACAGTATATCAAGGAAATGCAATTTGCTGCTTTTTTCACAGAGGGATTGGTAATAGGTTTTTATTTGCTAGACTTGTGGCGTTGGGAGTGCAATTGAAGCACGGTTTTTAAATTAAATTTGATAGGAAGTTGAAAGAGATAAGCATCTGGAGCAACGCGGGTAGAAGGGGCAATGTCGGTGAAATAATTGCTCTATGGAATAAAGTATATGGACAGAATGTCTTTCAAGGCAGAAATAACCCAGTGATTCTATGACTCGAAGAGGCGATGCAAACTTTCTGTCATTATTTTCATAAAACTGGGCAAATTCCGAATCAATACTAAAAACCCTTTCAGCAGTTGACTGTTCAGATTAATTCGGGTAGGGAGCAAGGAAGTGATAACATCTCTGAACCAGTTTTCCAGAGCTTCAGGCTAATGTGCTGAGGCCAACGTATGAACTTCAACTAGCAGCGAAAAAATATGTTGGCTGTTTTTGTAACAGGGTCCCTAATAATTTATTGAGCACGCTCCACACCCCACCCCCAACAAAAATATCTGTATTTTGTTAGCCGTCAATCTGCATAAAACCCAAGATTAAGTGAAGTGATTTGCCTAGGTACATTTAAGAAAGGTAGAGGATATCGAATCGAAACAAATAATATGATGTAGGATAAGACGAGATATGTTTTATTGTACTATTTTAAAGTTTACTCAGAAGCATAGACCAGGTGAACTGAATGAGCTATTTAGGCCTTCTAATTTCAATGTAACTCTCAAGAATTGTGAATCGATAAAATTACGGAAGAAGGACCAGAAAACTATTTGGACTACAAGGCTATTATTCTTTTCTGTGACTTAGAATTATCCACGTGCAAGAACTCGATGAAAGAATTAGGTGAGCCATTTGATGTGAGTCTGTTTAAATCACCCACAGCTACATTGCGTATCGGTCCAGCTGTACGAATTTTAAAGAATGTGTGCGTGCGTGTGCTTGTGTGTTTGTGTCTGTGTGAGAGACAGACAGTGTGTGTCTATCGTTGTGTGTGTGTGAGAGAGACTGTGTGTGTGTGTGCGCGCGTGTGTGTGTGTGTGTGGTTGCGTGTCTGTGTGTGCCCGCGGCTGTTTGTTTCTTTCGGTGTATCATGCAAGTTTGTCATTTTGTGATTTTTGTACACATGCTCAATCATTATGAGATCATGGCTTTCTGTCAACAAACACGTCAAATGTAATGCACAATATATCTAGATTCGAAAGAATGTACGTCGCTACACAATTTTCACAAACGTGTAGTACAGTGATAGTTATCATGACATGTTTCTAAATGCAACAATTTAACAACGGTTAACTAATTCCTGCTCTGCACAGAAAAATAACAAAGAACCATGCAATTGCTTGGATTAATCAATTCATAAATCCGGGATGAGTGATGTTCTCAGTAATGGGAAAAGTGACAGTATATATATATATATATATATATATATATGTATATACATATATATACATATATGTTATACATATATACTGTCACTTTTCCCATTACTGAGAACATCACTCATCCCAGATTGTAACGTCGGTCAAGGCTTATTACTCTGGAGTTTTATGGTCATTTATATAAATGACCATAAAACTCCAGAGTAATAAGCCTTGACTGACGTTACAATGTCAGTACTTAAGAAATGCTGTGGTTGGTTGCCTCCGACAAATTGAATTCTAAAATAAAGGTCCTGCCTCCCACCTAAGGTGGAAAAAATAATAAGTCATGGTAATTGTTTATGAGATTAGCAATAAGCGTTCTGCCCAGAGTCCTGCCAAGATTGACACTCGATATTCCTCACTGAAAGCAAATTATCTGGTAGATAATATGTATTACTCGTTGACTTCAAGGTTCAGGGAACAGGCAGAGTTAACGGGCAGAAAAGAAAAAGAAACTTGCCCATCAATTCATCCCCGCACTCAGGGATCTCATACGTCATATTCAATTGCTCGGAGCTGCTCAACCTCCACTCACGCACCGCCGTATCCCTCAGCTCCCGTATCTCCCTGATCCCTGATTGACATGGGACTTCCCGGGAGAGGGATGGAAGAGAAAAGTGGAATAATAACGGTATATAGCTTCCAAGTACTTTCCATCTCATTCAGAACTTTAAAAAATAAATACTATCAGGTGAGAAAGTGGGCCACGGGTTACTAATATGCAACAACCCCTGTTGTAATGAATGATATTGAACTTGAAAACATAACAATAGTGTCATGTAATTGCCTGTTCCGCATGGATTGTGGCCAACATGCATTTCAAGTTGTGCAAGGAAAAATAACTCAACTCACATTATGCAATACTTTCTAGAAAACCGTTGCTCGTTGCATAAATACCAAGCCCCAAAAAAATTATTTTCAATGCGAAAATCCAAATATGAAACCCATCTGCCGTAAACCCACCTCCACGCTGCACCCACTCCCGCCCCACAGATGCTGAAATCCACGAACAGGGAAGCCATACAGCCCCTGAGCTGATGTATAGCAGGAATTGTTAAAGCCTACGCTGGACTTAAATCAAGAGCCAAATACTACTATGTCTATCTGATTAGCTGATGTTCTGCAAGTTAAAAGCCTTGCTCTGCCTCTGGTGTGCACATCCTGGAAGGACAATGCATGAGCCAGTATGTGGCTGGAGAGAAATTGAGCACAATTTCCCAGATTCTGCCTTGCAGGCAGGCTGCGAAATGGAAAAATGTTACCTCTTTACTTAGATCAGACTTTTTTCTTAATGAAACACGAGTTCGTTTCAGCATTGAACACTCATGTGAATTAACTCTGAAAAGACACATTCTTCTTCAAAGCATATGTGAAAATGGACCTTGCATGAACAACCTGGTGTTTTACGAAACAGCCCCTACAGTTCCTGACACATCGAATGAGATGAACGAAGAAAACTGGGAAAATTTAAACGATTTACTATTTCTTGGAAAACACCCCTACCTGGACAGGTATTTTTGACTTCATTCATTCTCGCCTCCATCGTGTCATCTCAACAATAGTCCGACTGATGAAAAGTCTATTGAAGTCCAAGCTCTCAAAATTCAGGCTAAGTTCATCATTTACTGTTGACCAGCGACACCTGTAATCTACAGGAGGCGCATCAAATGTGTTGAGGGGTAAATAGGCCATGACGCCTGCAAAATAGGGAATTCGCCAATGAGCTGAACTAAATCCTATAAAATTGTGAATCCATCCATACAGCACGGCAGAAAAAAAAAATGGAAAATTGTCAGTCAGCCATTGAACAGGGATAATACCTGCAAAATAGGAAATTCATACATCAAGCTGGGGGGCTGTCTAGATTTGCAACTAGTGTTGACTTCTCACTTTCCTATTAATCCAGGTGCAAAAGATCCGCCCAAGCGCAATCACCTATCCCTGCGAAAATACACCTTTCTAAGTTCAATTAGTCAATGTCACCTCCCCTAGGCCGGAGATGTAGTTCTTTGCAGAACACCGAACTCCTGAGGTAATTTCCCCATTCAAAACAAGGGAGTGGCAAAAAACTCACTGAAGGATAAGGGGGACGGTGAAATCATCCCCGAAGTTGTCAAACCAGCTCCCGACTCATTGGAGTCCGTCGCTTCTAGCAGACAAGAATGGACATCGCTTCATTGTGAAGACACCGAAAACTGCAATAGGCTTCACAGGAAACACAAACAGCCAGAGCCGGGGCGTCGGAAAGTCGGTAAACACCTCCCAACGATGCATCTATTCGACATTGCAAATGCTACCAACCTGACAAATTTAGAGGCTGTAGTTTACACATTGGGCTCAAGGGCCACGACAGACTTCATCGAAACAAAGGGGAAGCAAGTTATTCTCGATGCTGAGGCACTGCCTAAAATAAAAACATTGACCTTGAACCCTCAACGAACTTTTCCCAAGTGTATCAAATATGCTAAACTTTGCTTGATATATTACAGCCTCAGTACGTCCGAGTGAAGCTTCATTTTGACGTTGGCATTATCCACATGTATGACATAACATATATTTAAATTTAATGCCTGTTCCTGTTATGCGCCACACAATCCGAATACAATGACATGTTTATGCATTGAACGTTATGCCGTACCGTGTCACGTCTTACAAATGCTGATGTCGTGCCCAACCTTGACCATGCCCCTACCAGCGCTGTACATGACCTTAATGTATATCAGTGTAAGTAAATTCTGAAAGACTTTTTCAAAGTCTGTGAGCATACTTCACTAGTATCCATGACTCCCACCACAATACCCTTATCAATAAATGTGTTGAATTGTCTAGGCAAGTTGCATTTGATTGCAAGTAGCGTTTGCAATTTCTGATGGTCTCCTACCTGTCACTACAATTCATGACACCTGCTATGAACTCCTGTGTTATATTTATAACATTGGATGTCACTTTCATATCTCTGCAGCTTCCCTGTTATGGACTTGTGTATTCATTTGAGAATAGGAATAACAAAATATATCTTTCCCGATAAAATAACTAGTCAGATAGAGTCGAATTGCTGAAAATGTGGTCTAGGTCCATTAACAGCACCACGCTCCTCGCAAATAAACGGCTATTTTTCCTTCACTGCAAGTGTTGGTGGTTGTAAAGAGCGTCAGTGTGTCTTGAAGCATTTCAAGGCTTCACATCAACGTTGTAGTTCTTAAAGAAGAAAAACAGTCTCATGCCAACGTGCAATGACTAATTGGGAACAAATCTTTGAAAAAGCAATAGAAAGTGGACAAGAAGAGCGATTGTACATACAAATTCAGCAACACCTGCCAAATTGGAGATTTTTATTCAGGGTCCCAGATGTTGCTCAGCATAGGCCATAACTACGGCGCTGCTAAGAAGTATACTTGGCTAGATATGATTTTCTTTCTAATTGCACAGTGTATAAATTAAGTTCACGTGCAATATCTAGCTGTGTGTTGTTTCTATATGTGAATACTGAAACAGCGTATCCTGTGAACGAACAAGGTGACACAGGCAGCGAGGACCGGATTTGACTGTTATACTGCACATGTTTGAAAATGGCAAGAAACCATTTGTGTTAATGAAGTATAGACTTTGCATGTTAACTGCAGATTTAACCGTTAGTACAGCAGCAGATTCTGAAGCAGTCATTATCATCCCATAATGATGGCATTGAATTGGATGCTTACACGTCCACCTCGTGTACCTACAGATCAAGTGAAGACTGGACATGTTTCAGGTAAGGCACTTCACAAAGTGGCGATACGGCTTTGCAGCATTTTTAATTCTACTTACTGCAGTCCATCTTGTATCGCATGCGGTCAAATCGTGCTTTCCACTTGTTGAACTCGCAATCATCAGTGTTTTGACTCTCATTCCCGCTCTTTCCTCTTCTAAGCTCAAATTAAGCACAAGGCGTACCTTCTGATCCCTCTGGTATTCATCAGAAATGTAAATTAGGCATCTTCCCCAACCTCATATGTCAGCCATTTAAAAAAAAATGTATGTCCCTTCAGACTACATGCCACTCTCCTTTAAATTATCCACAAGACAACTCCCTGGATACAATTATCTTTCCATATTAGTGTCCCACCTCAAGGGTTATATTTTTTCCCAACCAAGCACATAAAAGTTTTGCCGTCTAAAACTATTATTGTTATTTTGCCTGAACGCAAATTTAAATCCATCCAATTAGGTTTCCCCTCTTGTCACACTACTGGAGCAGTGCTGATCAAAGTTACAAGGCACACAATATGACTGTAATAACGAGACTTTCCAACTTCATCTGTCTCGATTGCTATCCATTGCACTGGCGTCACTGCCTGTTTGTGCACCGATCATGTGCTGTCCTCTGAGGAGCAGTCATTTGCGCAGCCAAGTTCTTCTTGGCATGTTCCACCACGAAAAGCAAACTGAAAGCACAGCCTTAGTTTTTAGATGTACGATGACGATAGCTCTATGCCACCGGCACCTAAATTGAATTCTCCACTGTTGCTAAATTGTTCGACTGTGTTTTGGGGATCGATACTTTGTGAGGAAAATATAAATGCCTCTAAAGGCGTATTGAGAATACTGAAGACATTCATTTCATTCCGCAATACCCGCCGCTCTCTTTAGCTAATGACTGCATCCATATTTCTGCCAAAGTTCTATCCAGATTCTTGCGCCCCATGAGACATTTTTAATTTTTATTGTATGCATTTGTTCTTATATTTACATACTTATTTATGAATTTATTTATTTATTTCTTCACATATGTATATGTGTATGTTCGTATGTATTTAGTTAGCTAATTAAGTGTTTGTTAGTTTATAAAAACTCTGAATTGGGCTTCTGAACTCCTAAGTGCGCCATCATTTGAACTGCCAATATCATTGCTACTAACATTGACAGATCGCATTTGATTTAAGGATCCACATTTCTGCCTTCATTACCTTTAGAAGTAATCACTTCTCACTTATGACTTATCTCCCAGATAATGCCATCCCTGACTTGGTGCACGGAGTTCTTTTTCTCATGCCATGAATTGCAAAAAGTCTGTTAAGCTACCCCCACTCTCCTCACTGGGCAACGATAGATTGCGAAAGCAAGCATGTAACTGAACATTTCTATTTTTTTTTTCAATCGTCTTTGCCAGTCTAATTCTCTAACGAACTCTATATACAAACATACGAAATAGGAGCAGAAGTATTCTTTTCGGCCTCTCTGGTCTTCACCATTCAATAACGTCATGGCTGATCACTTTGTGCTTCGAGTTCTACATTCCCAAGTACCCCTTCAATAACCTTTGATCCCCTGGCCCAAAATTAATCTATCTGCTTCCGCCTTAAAAAATATTCAGAGACTCAGCTTCCACTGCCTTCTGAGGCACAGTTGCAGCTTGCACAATTATCTGAGTGAAGAAAAAAGTCTCCTTGCATGTTTCGAATATGGATGGCCCCGAGTTTTAAAATATTGCAACATAGTTGTATTCTCACCCAAAAGAGGAAACATAGGGCACATGTACAATTTGTCAAGACCATTATATGCTTCGATCAATTCACCCTTCACTCTTCCAAACTCCAGTGGAAACACGCCAAGCATGTCCAGCCTGTACTCTTAATGCAACGCGCTGAACCTACTTATCAATCTAGTAAACTTCCTCTGAACTGACTCCAACAAATCCACATCCTTCCTTAAATAAGTATTCCAAAGCTGCATGCAATATTCGGTATGGGGATTCACCATTGCCATGGATGACCAGAGATCTTCATGTTACAATGAGAAGGAAAAGAGAGGGTTTTAGCAGGTACAATCAGTGGAGCCATTAGTGGAGTGCAGAAATCGCAGGGTGGAACGTAAGAAAGCAATTAGGAGAGCAAACAGGGAAATGAGGAAGCTCTGGCTCGTAAAAGTAGGGAAAACCCTAAGATATTCTCTAAGTATATCAATGGGAAGTGGATAACCAGGGAAAGAGTAGAGCCCATAAGGGACCAAGGACATCCCTCTAGTGTTGAATGAATGCTTCACATCCGTCTTCACTCAAGGGAATGAGGATGAAGGGATCGAACTCGGGGAGAGAGACAGCGAGGTTCTTAAGCTAGGTGATATATGGAATGACTAGGTATTGGAGATGTTCGCTGGCTTAAAAAAGGACACATCTCCAGTTCCAGATGATTTGTTTCACAGGCTGCTCAGGTTGGCTAGGCAGGAGATCGCAGAGGCTCTGATCCAAATTTTTCTATTCCTGTCTGGCCAGGGGGAGGTCCTAGAGGACTGGGGAACAGCTAATGGGATTCCACTATTTAAGAAGGGTTGAAGAGATAAGCCAGTGAACTACAGGCCAGTGAGTCTCACGTCAGTGGTAGGGAAAATATTGGAGAACATTCTGAAGGCGAGTATCTATTTCCGCTTGGAGATGCAAGGTTTGAGCTAGCATAGTCAGCATGGCTTTGTCAGAGGGAGGTCATGCCTAACAAATTGGATGGAATTTTTGCAGTAGGTGACCAGGTTTGTAGCTGAGGGTAGTGCAGTTGATGTAGTCTATATGGAATTCAGCAAAGCCTTTGATGACATTGCACATGGAAGACTTATAAAGAAGGCAAATGCACATGGGATACAGGGTAATTTGATAAGGTGGATTCAAAATTGGCTTAGTTGTACGAGGCAGATGGTAATGACAGAAGGATGCTTTAGTGACTGGAAGTCAGTTTCCAGCGGCGTACCACAGGGATCTGTGCTCGTTCCCCTATTATTTGTCATTTATATAAACGACATAAATTACTATGTGGAGGGCAGGTTTAGTAAGCTTGCAGACAACACAAAGATTGGTCCGGATGTTAAAAGTGCGGTTGGGTGACTTGGGCTACAGGAAGATATAGAGGGGATGCTCAAGTGGGTAGATAAGTGGCAGGTGCAATTTAACCCTGAAAAGTATGAGGTGATAAGCTTTCGAAGGAGTAATTTGACAATGAAGTATTCAATGAACGGCATGACACTAGGAAGTTGAGGGGCACAAAGGGACTTTGGCATGTGCGTCCATAGATATCTGAAGGCAGGGGGGCATGTTAGTGGGGTCGTGAACATGGCTTATGGGGGCATGTTAGTGGGGTCGTGAACATGGCTTATGGGACACTTGCCTTGGTCAATCGAGGCATAGGTTACAAAAGTAGGGAGGCCATGTTGGAGTTGTGGAGAACCTTAGTGAGGCCACAGCTGAAGTACTGTGTGCAGTTCTGGCCGCCACGTTATAGGAAGGATGTGATTGCACTGGGGAGGGTGCAGAGGATATTCACCAGGATGTTGACTGGGCTGAAACATTTAAGTTATGTAGAGAGATTGGATACATTGGGTTCATTTTCGTTGGAACAGAGAGGACTGCGGGGCGACCTGATCGAGGTGTACAAGTTTCTGAGGAGCATGAAGAGAGTGGATAGTTTGCAGCTGTTCCCCTTAGTTCAAGGGTCAGTCACAAGGGGGCATAAGTTCAAGGTGAGGGGCAGTAGGTTTACGGGGGTTGTGAGGAAAAAGCGTTTTACCCAGAGTGTGGTGTCAGCCTGGAATGCGCTGCCTGGAAGGGTGGTGGAGGCCGGTTGCCTCACATCCTTTCAAAAGTACCTGGATGAGCACTTGGCACGTCATGACTTTCAAGACTATGGGACAAGTGCTGTAGAATGGGATTAGGAATGTAGGTCAGGTGTTTCTCACGTGTCGTTGCATTCTAGATGGGCAGAATGGTCCCTTCTGCACTGTGATTCTGTAATCTTATATTTTATTTTGCTCAATTAATCTCGTAATAAAGGGGAGCATTCCAATGTCCTTCTTGGTTACATGCTATACTTGAATACTAAGCTTTTATGACTCATTCACGAAACCACCCAGGATCCACCAGGGCTCTGAATTCTGCAGCCATTCTCCGTTTAAATAATTGTTTTTATATACTTCCTGCCGATTTACCACTTTCCTCCTGTACAGTCCTTCTGCCATTATTTATTTTGCCCACTCGGTCAAGTTATCTCTTTCCTCTGTAAACGCCTTATGCTGTTTTTTTTTATCACAACATACTTACCTGCTTGTCTTTGTGTTGTCAACACATTTAGTTACCATGTCTTCGCTCCCCTCATCTAAGTAATTGATGATAATTATAGAAAGCCGATGCCCCAGCGTGGACAGTTGTGCGACTCCACTAGTAGATTCCAACCTTTGAGATGTTGAGCTACTCTTATGCCAGCCCTTGCACGTCCTCTATTTATTTGCTTCATGATTGGGAGTGCATCTTCAGTTCTCTAGGCTCTGAAATTTGCAATACCATCAGTAAAGTTTTCCATTGCATTTGATGTATTTCGTCCTTTAAATCTATTCATAAAATCACTACTTCAAATAAACATTTTATCAAAAGACACAATATTGCCAGATGTGCTTTCTTGTAATATTTTGTTCTCTGACCCTCCACTTAACTAATTTATTATCTTTAATTCCGATAATGGGCTTTAGGAATATACATTCTTGCAACATTTATGTAATGCGTGCTATTATTTAACAATAATTTAATAATTATCATTAATTGCACATGAAAAGCGGATGAGACACCGTCATTATGATGGAACGAATCGGTCGGCAATTTTAGGGTCGACCCAATTCCCAGGGAATGCCGGCAAAGTTAGGCCAGAGCAGGTAAGGAAAAAAAGCCTGAAAAACATTTTGAGCCAAATTGTTTATTCTTTCCTGAAATTCTGCCGCTTCCTTGCAATTCGAATAGATAATGATTTTCATCTATATTTCAGTAATAGTGTAACGTTAAATCTCCATCAATCATCATGTGATTTGAACTCATATCCCGCAATATTAGACAAGACCTACTGGACTACAATAACATTGTCACTATGACTAACCAACTTATATCTAACATTAGGCATATGACATTGACTTGCAGCGATTTGTGTATGAAATATTGTGCACCCAGCAGAAAGGAGGTAAACCTTAGACCTGGAGAGCAGCCAAAATCGTGATGTCATACAATATCATGTCACAGCATAGCTAACATGGTCGCAATGCGTTGTATTATCTGTTTCTGCACTGAGGACATTCTATGTTTGGATGTTAATATGATCAACATGCCACTCTGTAGATGCGAAAGGACATCAATATTGGATGGCAAACTAAATGGTCAGAGAAACAGTACTGGCTGATTAATGCAAGTTCCAAGAATAATTCACTCCCCAAAATGTATATTCTCTGGTTCGTTTTCACTCATAAAAAATAGCATATGTATTAAGTAGAATATATTTTTACAACCAGAGAAATACCAGAGCAGTTTCTAATTATTTCTTTAATCATAAATACATTTAGGATTAGTTTTACGTAGCAATTAAATTCCAGGTTAAATGCAATCGTTGTTGATTGGATTTTCAGTGATAATGAACTCTATTTTGCTTTAATCGCAGAGTTAGAAAAAATGAAGGAAACACTTAAAGACACAGGTGTGTGAACTCTGAAAAATAACTACCCCCCCTCTCTGAAATATTCTTTAATCAATTAGCAGGAATATCACATTTGAATTGTATTAATTGCTGTTCGGTATTAGCAATATTTGGTCTCATCAAAGCATTGTACCCTTTTCGTGTGTCGGAATATATGAATGGATCGACATATAAACAGTTCAATTCGCTCCATGCCATTAAAGTGTCAGAAGCGGCATGGGTGTGAAACTGGATGATTGTTTGTAAACAAAGAGTATTGGCGAATGATCTTATTTTCTTCGGTTTAGGATGGCAATAGGAGTACTGTTTCATCTCCTTCTCATTGAGTGCAGAATGCACAATTTCAAAAACTGAAGCTCAATGAAAACCTAGAAGCATTGCAAAGTTTGAGGAGGAGAGTAATTGACGTCAAGAGTATGTGGCATGTTCCTTGGATAGACAGGAATGTGTCAGATGAAAAAAGACGCAAATATGTATGAAGTGGACCGCTTTTTCGTAGGAAGGTAGAAGGCATGTCATATGAGGAAAATTGGGCATTTCTGACGAGGTTGCAAATAAAGATAGAACGGACGTTATGTTCAAAGACACTTTAAGGTAGCACGGAAGGTTGCCAATGTAATTGAAATGGCAAAGAAATCATGGGAATCATGGACAAAAGCATTGAGTACGAAATCGAACAAGGAATTTATGCTGGATCCTTAAAAAGTTCTGATTAAACCTCAACTGGTGTGCTGTGCACCTCTCTGGGAAACACTCTTTCTGAAGAATGTGAACTATTTTTGGGGTGTGTAAAAAGTATCCAGGGGAATTCTTCTTTTATTTTTACTCGGAAAACAAGTCTTCAATATAGTGGTTAGGTTAAGTGATGGGAAGTTAAGTGGTGGACGGTTGGACGGATGCACAAATGGACGTATGGCTAGATGATGGATGGAAGGTTGTATGGATACATCAGTGGATGGATGTGTGGACGGATATAATCTAGCAAAAGTCAATGCATCTAAGCAGCGAATGTGTTCTTGTAGGGGGCAAGTGGTTGGATGCCTTCTACTTATTTTCAGGCATGTTCATTCTCAAGCACCCCAACTGTTATGTCAATATTATTTTTACGATTCATCAGAGCCTATTCATTTCCCTTCTTATGCTCCACTCCTGTACTCACCCATGCACCTACAGTTGATCCCAGAGGCGCCTATCCCTCTCTTTACCCCATGTCTTTATCCAGTATTCCAATGGGAGTGCTGGCGGGGATGTGTGTCTGCGCGAGTTGGGGGTGGGGGTAGGGCTGGGTGACGGTTGCAGCATTGTATAAAAGGATGAAAGAAAAGTTACACTTATTGGCTAGCTGGTTCACAGATCCTGCACGGACACCATTGTTGAATGTCTCGAACGGTGCTGAATGACTCCAGAAATATTTTGTGTATTTTAATCATTGAAACATACGGGGAAGAATTTAAATGTTTGAAAGGGACAGTGGTTAAAAGGGCTGAAATATCGATTATAATGATGCTGAAAGGACATTTATCTGTTTGAAGCAGTGGGAAATTGGTTTATACAAGATGTTTCTTCTCTTACAGAGAAGCAGCTGAGCAAGAAGAATGTTGGTAAAGTGCGACATGCTGCCGTTTTAATACATCGTTGCTTCAATATACACATTTAACACATAAGTCCCCTTACAGAAAGTTAAAAAAATACAAGTCATTAAAACTTAATACGCCCAATAAAAAACCTGCAATTATAATTGTGAAATTTAGTACCACTAGAGATAGATGGATGAGGTAAATGAGATATTTTAACAAGGCAGAAAATAATATCTAGGATTACATTGGGCATTTCCACCTTGGTGAAATGCTGCTGTTGTTATTCAATACCCCATACGTCTGTCCAAATTAACTAGTTTTCTGTCCACTATTTCAATTTGCGAGTATAATCAATTGGGTCCAAAAATAAAAATTGCGAGTCAGAATGCAAGAAGTTTCAAGATGTTACATCAGGTCAATTAGACATAGGACAGAGTGAATAATCCCGGGTTTGCTGCTTAATTAACAGAGAAACTCGGTTGCTTAATCACACACGAAGAAAAATGCTCCGTCAAATTTAAAAACCTGGAAAAGCTGTTATACTCCATAAACAACGAGGCAAGGTCTCACCTAGTTTGGTTCCCCATTAGAATGCATTTTGCGACGTTAATCTCATGTACTGACTTTAAGGATGCAAGATAAACTAACCAAAAAATTCTGGAGTTTCGTGTCCTGCCTATCTTGGAATCGTCATTTTGTTCACCGTTAGGTCATTTCCAACAAAGTCCCTGGCAGAGAAAGATCACTTTTTTTCTTCAGTTGAGGTTTCTGAGAAGATTTAACTCTCATTAATTGCGTAGATTGGAAGAATATTTTTTTTTCCTCCTTTTAATATTGCTCCCTTGACCGGTTCCTTATTTCCCTTCCTTGAAATTTCTTTCCGATTTGAACTTTATAATCAAGACTCAAGACTGAGGATTGTTAGTAATGATTTTCCTTACTCATTCCTAAGCACATGGACAAATTCTTAACATGATCAAGCATCTGCCACATGCTCCATGGAATGTGTGGCGTTGTGCGGATATCCTAATAAAAACAAATAGCTTGTGAAAAGCTATGAACTCTCTAGTGACAAGGGCAATTCTGAACAAGTTGTTTTGTCTGTACAGGGGTCAGTTATAAAACTGGCTAATTAAATTTGGAATCAGCAGCATGCTATGTATCGAGAAACTGGTGGAAATGGCAGATGTATGGATGCAAAAGAGCAAAAAGTTTGCTTAGGCACAACGACCGCCTGTTAATATTCGCAGATTAAACCTGCTCCACTGTGATTAACAAAGCGCAATATCTTCAGGGGGCAACAGGAGAGGTGGAGGATTAATAAAATACCCAGAGTTCAATGATAGGCATAAGATTTAGGCGGAAAATGACATCAAGACAAAAAAATGTTTTGTTTTTTTTCCTGATTTCAACCTGACGAGTGTGAGTCTAAAATGTAATTACCATAGAACGATGGAACAGTAGAACTTAGAATACATCATTCAGCTCATCGCTTATGTTTCAGCTCTTTCACTGTTTGATGTCGTTCGTCAAAGTTCATTTAACTTTTCCCAAATCCCTCTTTTCGTTTTTTTAAGATGTGATCAACACTATTTTTGGAAAGCTGCTAGTAAATTTGTATCCGCTAAACAATCAGGCAGTGCATATTTTTAAGAAGGCTACAAAATCATCCTCTTTGTGTTTTCTGGCACATGTTGTTCCTAAGCTCCATCCATACCAATTGAAATCAATCCCTTATTTCCTGAGTCATGACTCTTTCACACTCTCTTCGTACTGTTGTTTTTATTTTGCTCAGGGCTGCCTATTTAATGTCATAGAAAATTCAGCAGCTACTGGACGCTGAGAAATATATCAAAGCCAGCAGCTCCCACAATGCACCAGAGCATTGAATTCCCACCTGCGCAAAATCACTAAGATTGCAATCGTTCTTCGTTACTCTGAGCTCATGGTGTCTCCAATTTGCGCTCCCAACCTTTTCACCTGGAAAACAATTCTGTTTTACTGCACCGCTATTGGCTCAACCAGCGTTGCAACTCCCAATACAGCATCTCGCCCGAATAATTAGCAACTATTAAGCAGCAATATCAATTTTACTTACGGGTTGCAGGCGGACCCTTTGAATATTTTTTTTAAACCAGCTCCCATTAGTTTTAAATGGGGTGTCTCAGTTAAACGGCTTAATTATAAAACTTGAAAATCATGCTTGAAATATCCCACTGCAGCAAATTTCCAAATTAGCATGTTTTCCTTGTCGCATTCAATAATTGTGGTATCCATTTTTTTGCCCCCAGTCGCAATAGGTTTCAGGGATGTCCCCAGATAGGCACCACCAATCTTTCCACAGAATTTCATTTGATTTATCCTTACCACCCACACTTTTTGTGGTCAATACAATTGCTTCGCTGTTTGATTTGAGAGCCACGTTCACTTCATTAAAATGTACTGGCCATACGATCATAGAAAAAAACTTAAGGTACTGGACCCTTCACTGAAGCGTAATATGGCCATGACAGTTCTTTTGGCATACATCATGAAACAGTAGAAACACAATGATGACATTTGGTTCATTATGTTGATATTTGGAGCAGCAGCCTGAAATGAGGAAATCACACACGCCGCCCAGTGTACATCCCACAAGAACCCATGCATTTCCCTCCCAACGGAATGTATTTACATCTTGGCAATGGGATAAAGAGATTTAAGAATCACTGTTTGGTCTACGTTTCTCCATCATTCGTCCTTCTGTTGATAGAATTGTGCATAGCCCTTGGCCGTTATGCTGCATTATTATTTTTAGATTCTTGTCTGGACAATTATGGCTAAAAATAACGTCGATATATTGATTTTCCAGATATTGGATGGATCAACTCCATGCCATCTAAAATGTTGCATAACTTGGGTTTTATAACATGATCCGAAGTTGTTTGTAAAATTATAACCGTTTTTGTTTGCTTTGATAAAAATGGGACATGTAGATCTGAAATGGAGTTCGATGTGTTTAATTCACGAGATCGCCTATTTCATACATTACCCGAAACTAAAATTAATTGAATCACACTTTCACTGATCAATCCTAATGAACCAGGGAGCTCAAGGGATCAATTTCTTCCTTGTTTTTTTTTTCATTCAATATAAGCTTAGAAAATTTACAATTGTGCATAGGGAAAATAATTTTGAAATGTCCTGACACGTCCATAAAGAATGCTTGGCAACGTCGCATGAAGAGGCGCTAAAGATGAGCAAACATGATCTTAGTCAATATCTTCTAACACCAATGAGAGCCGGCTATGATTTATTTTACGTCCTTCCCGTGTTTGAACGGACCCAGCCTCAAAAAGAAACCTCCCCACCACCCCCTTCCACACCCACACACGCCCCCCCACCACCGCCCCCCCCCCCCACCACCCCCCGCCCCCATAAAGACCACACGTTGTTCCTTTACAGTGCTTTTTCTGTCAATACTTTTTACATTGTTAGTTTTTCCATTGTTATCATTACATAATATGCCTAGGCGTTATTTGTGATTGTGAGAGCGAACCTCATTCGATATGCTCTGAGAATTTGCCTACATGTATTTCCAACCGGCCTTTGTATTCCTTACAGCTTAACTTCACATGTTCCTCTTTAGTAAGGGACGAATTCCTTCACTAGTATTACCCAAATCCCACTCCTTCATGAGCAATAGATCGATTTTCTGCTCCTCAATGCTGATGCTAATAATATTACCTATTTAGCTTAAATCCTCCCCAACTAGATCAACAATCCATTCCCCCATCACCACACCCCTGCCCCCACCCAACCCCCGGTTTGGCAGTTTGGTTCCTGACCTGACGAAGAACAACCAGTCCCATTTGAACAAGTGCCACATCCCTTGAAACTTGTTGTAACATCCCAAGGGTTTGAAACCTTCTCTCTTCAGCCATGTCTAAAGTCACGTCCCGACACGTCCTATCTCCCAAAGTCTATTCCAGCTAGCTCATTGCACTAGGAGTATCCAAACTTTTCTACGCCTGAAGCAATACCTATAAAAATGCTTTCCAATTCCTCAAAATCAGAATGTAGGACCACAACAATTAACCTCTCTACGTTTCATTAGTAGCGTTGAGAACACAATTGTGGCTCACTAATTTCTAATGTCTTGCCCTGATGTGTGCAAATTGACAGCTGTTCAGAACTGTTTGGTTGTCCCTCTGATTACGGAATTTCTGATCATAATTCCGATGATTTGAAACATATTCAGAGAGAAAAAAAAAAATAATTCTTATCTCTGACAAAACATGGGAAAGCCTTTAATTTAAAAGTGTACCCCCTTATATGGATTTCCACATGATGAGGAACATCTTCCAAGCATCTGCCTGTAAAGTCCACTGAGAGATTCATGTGCCTTTCATAATGATCACGTCATTTTAATTAACCCGAACTGGGATAAAGCAATTCATCCTAAGAGCCACATTCATGAGCGGTCCCTCAGTTGACTAAACTGAATGCTGGTGCTTGAATTTTGAAACCTACCTGCTGTTGGCTATCGACCCACTAACACTCTAGAACTATGTAGGAGGATTGGTAACAATTATATACAGTCCCGCTTAGAATAACGACAAAAACGACTTGCATTCCCACCTACCAGATCTACCTGCAAGTGAAAAGTGTGTGTGTGTTGTTCTGCGTGAGGGAGGGAGAGAGAGAACCATATACATGGGCGCAAATACTCCTCTACTCCACTGAACCCCGCAATCTCTCTCCATTCAAATAACTTTTTAATTTTCTATGCTCCATGGATAACCTCAAATTTCCCAGCAACATCCTCCATGTCCCTCTCAATTAGACTATCTATGTGCATTTACAGAGTCGCACTGTCCTCCTCTTCATAACGTGAAGCCCCTCTTCTTGATCCATCACCAGCAAATTAGGCCACAATGCTCTATTTCGATGCATCCAAGTTATTGATCTAGGTGATAGATAGTTGGAATTCCAGGGTGGATTTATGTGGCTTCCCACTCGTTGCACTTCTGTTAATTTGTTTGTTTGTTTGTACCCTGTACAAGATTCATTTATCCAAATTATGTGTATTCATTTTCGACCCAATCCTTATAGTTGCACACAAATCATGTTCATCACCATGAGCTCTATTTATGTGCAGTTAAAATGTAACTTTGTATGCCATGGATTTTGTTTTTTTTTTTTACTTTGAAATGCGTTCAATGCATAAGTTCCCATTTTACACAGCCTGTTCCACATATCCTACTTACTCATAAAAGCTAATTAATTTCGGCACACAATTGCACGTTCCTAAACTATGTCAGCCCTTCTTGAACGTATCATGCTCTTTGAAATGTTCCTCCTCCTGCTTCCTTAATCGTACATTGCAACTTCCTTTTTAAACGAAGGAAATATTTTAAGTTAGATGTATAAATTTTACTTCTATCTTCCTTCATCTTTTCTTGAATTGCGTCATTAGATGTTTGATTTTGCAATCTGCGATTGCGTTCCAGAAGCAGTAGCGAACTTACGCACACTGCAACTGTTATATGTTTCATAACCAGTTGGTGAAGAAGGAAAGCAGAGCTGCAGCATCCATGGACATAATATTATTTTTTCACGCATGCCTCCAACTCGACATCAAGAAAATTACCCTCCATTAACAGTCATAAAATTAGGCACTGCCCCATGTTCGGTTGGCGTTCAATTCTCCAACTTTGCTGCAGTTATTTTTCTGCCCTTTCAACCTATCATTTTAAAATATCAATGTGTTTGCCATGTCTACAACGTATACAGCAAACATATTTTACATTGGTTCACACAGAAACATACAAGACAGTTACCTTGAAAATATTCCATAGCAAAGCAGGGGGATAACACTTGGAAGGGGTAGAGCACTTAGAAATATTTTCCAAGAATTTGCACATTGTACAAAACTCTGCACCAACTATGTCCATCTCGTTTAGCTGGATATTTGTAGATGGATGAAAGTATTTACGTATGCAAGGGTTTATTTATTTACCTCTAATTGTTTATTTATTTAGTTGTTTAATTATTTATTCCTTTATTTGTTTATGCACTTACTCATGTATTTATTTATTTATTTACTTATTTAGCTAGCGAGAAGGAACACGTTTTCCACGTGATTTTACGGCTATATTTTATCTCTTTGTGATTCGTTTCATCATGCCACTACAGACTTTCCAACACTCTGGTCAGAAATATCAGGCACTGCTTCCCGTCGCACCTATTTCCTGATTGTTTACATTGCTTTCAGAAATATTTTCCTTATTGTGCTCCACACCCAGTTTCTTTTTCAGCCCTTTGCATGGACAGTTTAATTAATACCATATGCATCGCAATACAGATCACGCCATCACAGATTAAGTAATTTATTTCAACTATCTGGCATGAATTCAAGACACTTTTTCGTGACCACAATATTGTGTCATAACTAATCGTAAAAAAAAACTTTAGTAATCCTTAATTTTACATTTAGCCTCTCTACTAATTGAATCCATGTACCTTTTTAACAAGACCGTTTAGCGAGCACTTTCTAACTCAGCATGTTGTTTCCACAATGAGCACGTTCAACAAAAGAATAACAATCGTTCCAACTGTTATACTCAATACTGATCAATCGGTATCGCGCTCTTTGACCTTAGAAATATTTTCTTTATATAAGGGACCTCTGAAGGATCTGCATGTCTTCCTTGACGAGTTATTTGCATTATGATATTTCCCACCAAACCATTAATGCATGTTAAAAGTTGCCCCAGAATTACAATTGTTCATTTACTCATTATAGGTGCTTAAACCCTATTTTCTTCAAAGATACTAAATGCCCTTTCATCCTAATTTCCTTTGTCTGTTACTTGTCTATGCCAATGGCGCTGTATCAAATATATGGGTGATTTCTAATTGCAACAATCATTGAGTCACCTATCATTGTGACACCACAGAATATGCCATTCGAGACACCAAATCTGCCAGAACATTGTGATTCCTGAAGATTTACTTTTTCTTAAGGTTACAAAAAGGAACCTAACCCCAGTTGGGAATAACGATGTGAACACTTAACCAGATGTGCCCATTGTCCTCTTCTATTTTTAGCCAGTATGGTATTGTACATAATGCATTCTTGATGCAATCGCTCACTCTATTTTGAAATCCATCAAACACTAACGATGCATGCTAGCCATCCAAGAAAATTAATAACATATCGCACCTTATTTCATATCCAACTGGTAGGCACACAGGTCACAAATTCCATTGTTAAATGTCACTTTTATTAGGGGAAAGCATGAAAGAACCATACTTTATTTCATCTTTGGTAGGGGCGTTTCCTGTGTTCACTTCATTCCTCCACTGGCCACAAGGGAGATACTCTTAAAATGTCCGAACAAATACCATGCAAGCGTGCAGAATAAATAAAAAAAATCTGGATTCTGGAGAACTGAAATGGAAACAGAAAGTGCTAATAAAAAACACAACATTTCGGACAGCATCTGAGGACAGGGAAACGTGGCAGTAAATCAAAAACTAAATAGCACCTTTTATTCAGAGAATGCCTGCCCTGAAGCTCTTCTACTCTTCTCTTCAAGTTTGTTTTCCATTTACTTTTAATTTCACCGCGTTCACAGTCATTCATTTCCAATTCCCTCCTGGGGTTTCATAAGTTGCTCACCAAAACTGCAATTCGTAGCCAATCTCCTTTGTTAACACTTGATTTGCTTTTGGTTCCTTAACATCGTTGTCATTACATCTCCCCTAACTATAACTTATCCTTGACCTTCCCCTTTGTCCTAACTGGCCCTACCATTTTTTGAACAGCACAAAACACATCAAAGTTGTATTTTTCTTCAGTTCCGTAAGAATAGTCATTTTTGAGTCGAGACAAAAGCTCCCTTTCTCTCTGAACAGATCCTGACTGGTTTGCTGGGTTTTTGTGGGACTATCTGTTCTCATTTCACGACAATTTACATTTGTTTTCTTTAATTTTCCACAGTGGTCCCCAGCATTGACATCTTCTATTTGAGTTGCTTTCTTCGATTTTAACCTTCACATTTTGACAATGATCCCTCGCTACCACTTTGTAGTCCAATTCCACAGTTGGTGAAGGTAGACACCAGAGCCAGAATTCACGTGCAACTGAGATATTCACCGAGTGAAATACAAAAAATATAGATCGCTTGACTTCTCTCTACTCTTGTCTCCGGAAATGGCCATTACTGTGCTCTATTCATAAATGCTCCAGTGATGATTCAAACAATGCCCTCCACCTGTTTGTATTAACAGAATATAGTACAATCAACAACAACCACTACCTGTCCACTGTTTCTACAGAAGACTATTTTAAGACTAGGTGCCATGAATACGTTTGTCCACGGCACTTCTAACTCTTCTGACAAATGATATTGCTCGGTGCACTGGTCCAGTGATAATTATTGTTTCAATTTCGGCCATTCCGTGTCTTTCAACATGAAGACAGACATAAAATAGTTGTCAAAAAATTGTTCCATGTTATTTTTCCAATTAATTTCCAGTGTGACCTGTCAAGGGAAATGTTTAAAATGTTTTTCCACCCAATTTATTGTTTTGTTCACATACTTGTAGAACTTCTCCCTTTCGATTTTTACATTTGTTGTTAGAATAATCTCATATGTTTCCTCGTTTGCTTTTATTTGAATTTACCTTTTACCTAAGATTTATTTTTTCTCAATCTTGCCTATACTTTGTCTTAAATTTGCTGAATAATAATGACACAAAAGGACTGCCGAACACAACTTCAACAAGGCTCCAGATAGCTCATGCAGGTGTGCCCTTCATTTCAGGAACTAGGGCGTATAAATGAAATTGGCGTCATACACAGTAAGCTGCACAACATTAAAGTTTCCATATTGCTCTATTAGAGTCAGCTGTGACACGTGGTAGGATTGTTGAGCGTGATTGGCAATCTTAGGGTCAAATCTCACAGCTGTGTAGTCAGGTGTTGTGCTTTTGAAGAGATTTTCAAACTAGGATAAATGAGTTTGAATTCAATCTTCAATTAAATACGCTCCGTAACAAATGATTTACGTTGCATATTGGACTTTTATATCAGCATACTGATTGTCGAGTGCACGACGCTGCAATGTTGGCTGCATTTTATAGACGCTGCAAAGTACTTTGGGACATTGCGAAGTCAAGCAAGGTGACGCATAAATGCGACTTCGATCTCTGTTGTTGCTAAAACAAAATGTGTTTTCCTTTAGCGCATGATTGGTAGTAATATATTTTCCATTTTCTTCAATATGCTTTCTTGTAGAACTTCAAAATCTTCAGGATCAGTGCGGTAAGTAACAAGTTTCACGTTGTATGAGGTCTCTGCAATAACTTCAAGAGTCAGATATGTTGTGCCATATTTTGGTTGGGTTGGAAAAAATGCCAGCACAGTTCTCCGATTCATATGTCGACACATCAAACCAACTCCCACTTAAGTGATAGACATTTATTGAATTAAAACAGATAATGCTGGACGACGTCAGAAGACCTGGCAGCATCTGTGGTTTGATAAACAGAGTTAAAGTTTCGAGCCGGTATGACTCTTCTTCAGAGTTGGTTATTGAATATTGGTTTAACTATGGACAGGGATGATGGCGAATTATTGTTGGCACCAATGTAAGCAGGAACGATAAGGTTTGTTTGAAAATAAGATGGGGGCAGTATTGACCAATGTTTAGCCCTGATGATGGAAGTACACGTTCCGCTTTTCACTTCCATAAACGTAATGGCCCTGGCTTTTCCCCTTCGCTTGTTCATCAGACCCCTCAATTCACAACTTCAATCAGCAATGTGTAGCGTGATTGCTGCAATAGATACGTTAGATATTTTCTCGATGCGTTCATTAGGCGTGTTTAAGAAACATTAGTCTTCTTTCGGTCTTGTCATCTACCAGTAAGCACAAGGTGTATCGTTCCAGCATGACGACCAAAAATTCACTGCTTTAACTCCTGAGCAAGGCTTATAATCCTGAATATGTGACCAAGTTCTTCGCAACATTTCAAATGACGAATTTGCACCATTGTAAATTAGAAATGTCCGTGTACAAGATAGGTAATTTATATCGGAAATAGAAAAAAAATTCATAAATTTTCGTGGAATAAAGGAAAACAAAACAATAATGGAATTGCTGCTCCTTTTTTTTATAGTGGAACATACAACATTAAAAATGCGATTAAGCAACAAATGTGCAGCTTAATAAAATGCAAAGTAGCATTGGGAAAGGAATGAGAAGAAATGTCAGGAAAATTTGAACTCTTTTGGACATGTGTTCAAGAGATCCTCCTCAATATATTTATTTGACCTGAGGGCAGCGTGATTATGATAATGCCTTGGAACTCCGTTCTGTTATAGTATGTGCCTGAATGCCACCATAATGCAAACACGATCAGCAGAGCTAGTGTTAAGATGGGATTGGAGAATAGCGCCGCCCATAGTCTGATTTATAGTCACATGATAACACTTTACGAGAACACTCTGGAAGTTGCACTCTCGACCTAACTAAATGTCAATAACAGCACCATGCATAAGTGTAACTTGGGTACCGTTAATAGTTAAACACTACCAATGAAGTGTTCATGTTTAAACATGCAACTCTGCAGGACCTAATTAATGCGCCACAAACTAGAGGGAAAACATATAATTCAAACATGGTTGGCAGCTGTCAGGTCTCCAAAAAGGTATCGAACTGACTAGGATAACTAAAAGTAACAGTGGCGTGCTCATCAGCGTTTGTGAACAACGCTGGAAAGAAACGTTGCAGCTGAATGCCTGGACCCAGAACAGCATCAACACCGGAAAGAAACGTGGCAGCTTAATGTATGGACCCAGAAAAGCATCCTGAGTTACGAAAAACAGAAGCCAAATTCCAGGGCTGTGCACTTCAGCAGTCCAACAAGGCCCCTGTGTGAGGAAGAGCACGAATGACATAGCTAACAAGATGGGTGGGGAAAAAAAAACAAAAAGCTTTCCCCACACAGTTCACGAGACAGTGCGGAGATATATATTTTGAAAACGTACCCTTTGTTATATTTGACAATAGCTGGCGGCCCCAAGACTGTACAGACAAACGGAACCTGAAAGAGAGCTGCAGTAAAGAAACAATGAGAATAGGAAGCAGCAGGCAGAAAAGGCTCACAGAGAACAAAATGCCATGAAATGCTTCCTGTCGAATCAACTTGTAGCCATGGAAGAAACACAAGTGGGAAAGTGTGTCACTGAATGTTGATTTTACACTATCAGTAGCAACAAAACTATGCACTGAAGCCCCGGGTCAGCGTGGAGGAGTTGAGCGGAAACACAGTGCAACATACACTTGATTGTTCTTCGAGATCAAATGCAATATGAATGCATAATATTTCGCAACATGAAGAAAGGAAGTCTGTCTTAAACAGCAGAATGTGAACACAGCAGAAGAAACTCAAAGGGACTATGCTGAATTAGAGGCAAGCTCAAAATGAAGCAAGTGACATATTCAAAGAAGAAGAAAGCCTGCTAAATACCTTTACGTGTTACAAGAATCCCTCGAGAAAAGGTTTATTCTTCTGTAAAATTATAAAGAGACGCAAAATGAATGAAACTTCATTCTGATTAAGCAGTAGGTCCAGTTAGCAGAGAAAATTAAGCATTGTTCGTTATTACAGGAGGAAGCCAAGAGGCACAGCAAACGGACTGAATAGCTGAAGAAGCAGTCGAATAAAGAAAAAGAGGAGGCACTGAAAGGAAAATCTGCAAACTTGCTAAGCTGAGTAGACAATGAAGCCATGAGTTGCACAATAACGGACCTGAAACAATTCAAAAGTTTGCCAGTTATAGACCTGGCCAACATTGAAAACAAAACGAAGCACAAGGTCAAAGCTGTTTTGGAGACATAGAAAGGAAAGACAGAAGTGAAATCGGAACCTACAAATCTGACGATGAAGGTAAGGCACTAGAAGAAGAAAAAACATTCCTGTATGAAAAGCTTCTTAAGCTTGCACGAGGATTTGGGGGAAAACAAGCAAATATTTTGCAGATATTGTGAAACAACTGGAAATGAACTAAAAAGAGAGAATGCAAGAATAACTCAGCATCTTTGGCAGCATTAGTGGGGAGAGAATAAGGGCCAAATTTCGAGACCATATAACTCTTTCCAAGTTATCAACATGCATGGTGGAAGTGGAAATGAAAGTTGCTTTTGCTGAGCTGCATGCACGGATTCATAAGCTTGCAAAAGTATTTGAAAATAAAACAGCAAACACATGTTTTACTGAGTTTGTGAAACAAGTGGAAATGAAGTTTCCACTTACGACCAGAGTAGGGAGGAGAGCACAGAAAAAAAACAATCCTACTCCACTTTAGGAATGAACATTGTGCTCGGCAGGAACAACACAAAGTCCACAGTGTGTGGCCAGAAAAAAAGACCAGTTGATAGTATCAAGAAACGCAACGGGAAGGAGCACAAAAACGAATCAAATGGAGATAGAAAAATAAGAGAATAAAAAGTACTGCTGACATGCCTCAAAACGCGGTAGACCAAGATGTGAATAAACTGCCAAGCCTCAAGGTTGTCGGGATGTGTTAAGTCAGACACTTCATATGGGGAAACATGGACAGCAAGCAAAAAGAAAATATCCAGATGCAAGGGCGGAATATTTTCTTTACAGAAGTAAGTGGGGTAACGTCGTATGTGCCTGCATACCATTGTAATGTAAAGGTGCGCAGCAGAGCAATGATTAACATGGAACTGTAGAGTAGCGCTGTCCATGGTATGCTGTATAGATACACATCAGAATGTTGTAAGGGAACACTACACAATCTGCAACCTTTACTTGAATGGCTGTAGCAGCACCATGCAAGATTGTGACCTGGGAAGCCTAAGCTGTTGAATTAATAAATGGGCCATTTTTAGATATGCAACTCAGAAGGACCTCATCAATGCAGCATCAAACCACCACAGAAGAAACAACATATAATACAGCATCTCTCACCTCCGGCAATTGATGAAACTTCACTTATGTCCCTCAGACGTTGATAGGTTCTGATCCTTTTTATGCAATATTTCTGAATTGGTCAAACGTGGGTAGGTGCAGAGGACAATTCAGCAATGATCTCACTGACTCGCAGACAAGCTAAGAGCGGAGCTCCGAGGATAAATTACCTCTTCCTCTTCCTATGTTGCTAGCTTAAAGAGGAGCTAACAGTGCTGGAGCCAGACATGCATTATGACACAGAACATGCAATGTGTGCTTGAGGGAGAAACCTACTTTGTAAATTCACCTTCCTGTTAATAGCGATAAGAGGAGCTGAAACTGGCGAAGAAAATGGATGCAGTTGGTCAGCCTGGAGAGAAACGCTTTCAATGGATTCAGGATTTTTGCAGCACAAATGGAAAATACTGAATGTTCATGAAAAGAATCAATGAGCAACATGACATCGAGGTGGAAATAATGAGTTACAAATCAAGCATATTCTCAGGGGGAGGAAAAAAATATTGCATTCTCATTTATGAGAAAAGAAATAGACGTTAAGGTGAAAACAAAACGGAAGTTGGCAGCAAAAGTTTGATTTAGAATTATCGTAATGGAGTATTGGCTTTGAGAACATTGGAAAATAATGGAAAAGAAAAGAAACAAGTTAAACATTAATATAACTTTTCATCGCCCTGAATTGGAGTATTGTGTACATTTCTAGCAATACCTGGGTAGCAGGGACGTAAAGACCACATGTGGGGGACTGGGTTATGGAAATCGGCAGACATACCAGGATTTTAGCAGGAAGTAGGAAGAATTGCTATCTGTCGCGATCAAAACAAAACTTAAGAGCGATGGTTCCGCAAAAAAACAACGTAGAATATTTAGTTAACTTTAATAGGGGTTTGTTACAGCCATCAGGGGAATCGGAAGTCATAGATTTACAGTGATTCTGGAAACGCCCCAGAGGGGATCTGGTAAACAGTGTGCTTCACAGCAATATTCGTTCAGATCTGGAATGCACCACCTGATGGTCGGTGGAATCAGCTTTCATAGCAAATTTCAGAAAGGTAATTGAACATGATGTTGAAGATATTACGATTCAGGAATTTGGCCAAAAGGCTTTTGTCTGCGTTTAAATTAGGCAATTGTTCCATGTATTCAGTATATGCGTGATAGACAACAGGATCGTCCGCTATGCTGTATTCTTTCATGCTTATATGAAAGCCATTTTCACAGGAAATGCTTTTTAAAAAGTGAAACATGAACTGATTCTCATTATTACGATCCAAACATTTAATGTTTTACAACTTTAACTCAATTAGTGTGCAGAAGGGCGAGTATTCCTTTGAGCTGTATAATGGATATCACCATTATGTTCGGTTTTTTTTTCTCACCATTTCAATATTAAATAACTATTTTGGGGAGACGGTCGCTCATTCACTCCCAAGATCTGTTCCATCATTCCATCAAATCGTGCTGCCCGACGTGCTCATTACAGATAAGCGTCTTGTTTCCTAGACATTCATTATTCAAGTGCACACTTGCGATTTATATTTTACCTGACATGATCAGCTTTTGTTGAAGGCAGTTTGAAATGATATTTAACCTTATGAGAAATATTTCTAAATGAAATGAGAGCTTGTTATGCACTGTTAAGACAGCTTGCTCTATTGGTACTATCCAGTGTTTAAAGGGTCTTACAGCATATCAATTTAGCTACCTCTTAAACCTCTACAGTCTAGTTAATGTAAACATAATCTGTGCTCCGTAAAGCTACAAGGTGTACATTTATTTTAAAAAGTGAGCCGGTTTGTCGTTGGGCACGTGGACATAATTAAAATTCAGCCAATTGCAAACTACGTTTTTCGGTTTTCAAAAGATTGTCAGCACTGTCGACCATGAGGCGATATCTTATGTTTTTCCCCTTTACAGCTCAAGACGCTAAAGATGACGTTCACGGTAACATATATGATATCCAAAAAATTAGTTCTACCTCAACATGTAATGCTATAATTTTAAAATTGTCTAGTTTTTTTTCGGATTATCAACTCATTAAACAATATGTTCAGTGTCTAATACAGTTTTGGTACTGCATGATGAAATACACATTTATGAAAGGGCTTTTAATAAAGTGTATACACTCACTTTACTGTCCCAATCATAGTCATAGAGGCATAAAGGCATACAGCATAGAAAAAACCCCTTTGGCCCATCGAAGCTGTGGCGTTCAAACAAGTACTTAACTAGACTAATTGCATTGTCTCGCACAATGCCTATAGCCTTGTATGACATGGCATCGCAAGTGCACATCCAAATACTTCTTAAGTAGAGTGCCCCTAGAGCAGTGAAATCGGGGACTGATAAACATACATGCTGGAACTTCTCAAGGGACTCGAACGGGCACCTTTTTAGAAGAACGTTGCATTTTCAGCCAATTCTAACTCTCTGGCGAGAAACATATGATATAGCCATTATACGACCAAACAATCTGCTGTGGAGAAGCCAATGTACACAGAGCCCCCTGTGAATGTAAAAATATGCTACCATATTGAGTAGCTGGGGACGGTTTCGTCTGATATAGGGCCTTAATGAGGTGAATGGGATGTTATGACAGATTTTAAGGTCACGATATTGGAGATGAGTTTTCTGTTCCGTCTTTTAATACTTAAGCTTATATTTCTCCGGTTGCTGTGTTGGAACATTAGGCCGGCGGGACTTCACGATCCTGCCGAAGCCAATGGAGATGCGAATGGCTCGCCGAATTTTAAGGCCCTTTCTACGCTGCTCCGGGGCTGTAAAAATGGCCTGTGATGTGAATACGTGTTTTCTGGGATAGGGGCGTGGAATTCCAAGTACGGTGACATTAGCACTAGGCCATCGTCTCTGTTGGGGTGTTTATTCACCCTAAATACATTGTTCTGTCTTACATTACTTACTTTCTGGATCGTTACCACCCACTCGTAATTGCAGGTGTTATTGGAACAAATTCAAACCTTGTTCGACCCAGGAACGCAATCCGTTAACCTGTTGGAATGGCTCTTAAGAGACGCACTGCAAAATCAGACAAGGGATGCAATCTATCCCTATAAGCGGTTCCCCTTTTTCGGTGAGCAATTGGAAAACAATTCGATGATTGTATAACAATGCAGTTCGAGATAATATGATATGATGGAGGCGCAACATGCAATTATCGATAGGAAAAATAATGAAGGTGCATTTTACTGGCTGGTTCACGAAAAGAACATGGAAACATGGCAAGATAAAGCCCCAGCTTCAAAGATCTGTTCATTTATGAGAATCGCTTAGTGGGGGTCACTATCGACCCTTAGTCAGAACCCTGTATATCCAAACTTTACTACAGTTCAAGATATGAAGGTCTGCTGATTTGTTGGGAATTCCAGGAGGAAAATAAAATGACGCACAACATAAGCTATGAAGGGGGCGTAAACGTATCCATAACAATATTCCCGAGGCGGGTAGGATAATTATACTTATGTCCTTTATAATATGATGCCCTCAGTCACCTCACTACCCTCAGTTTCTCAGGCCATGTGTTCATTGCTTTGTGCGCGTTCTGGCTAGGCGCAAGATTGAAACAGCGTGACCTATGCTGCAACAATTATTATATTTTAAGAGAAGGCCTGTAGAACACCGATATGTACGACTCACAAGAAGGTGTGTAAAGCAGCTCGTCCGTTGCTCCACCCAGATGATTCTGTGTGCAAATACTGAAAGAAGGTACATAATTTGTAACATGTATTGTTTACTTACCTGCATATTTAGGCTTCATTCATATCATCTTCTCATCCTCCTTCTTTCAGAACTTACAGTGCTTCGAAAAAAATATAGTAAATATTTTATTTAGTCAATTGTGTACTGCGCTTCTATTCACAACTGAATATATATCTGTTCTCCCTCACTCCTACACTATCCAACAAATTAATGCAAGGACTGCACATAATTAAATTGGTTGTGGGATGGATATGCTGAATAAGAACATACCATCGGCCATCCATTGCAAGGCCGCCAGTTTTTGTTCCATTAATTACGATAAAATTGCACGTCGAACAATTAGCGACAAAACCTATGCCTAAAAATATTTTCTGGCAGTACACTTACAAAATCGCATGTAAATACGTGGACTCAAGGGATGCAATTTGATGTCACCTAAAACCTTCCGTGAAACTGAATTTCAGGTCAGCCCAATCTAAATTAGCGATTGACGTGCATCACAGAGCTCTGTGTGAAACATAGAATTTTTTTTCATATTAGAATTATGCAAATCACACACGTACATTTTGTGATATCGATTGGCGAAATGGCCTCTTGCTAGACTACATGTTGAGGATCCCGAGCATAAAAGCACTGCAATTCTTCTCAGATTTAAGGGAAGTCGGAATTGGCCTGAGCATGAATGGGGCGGCCAAATGGACCTCGTCCATATTGAAATCTCTTCCGAACTTACATCTACTCCAATTGAACTCCTTGGGCCAAGCTTCTAGTCTCCAGGCAGTCGAAAGCGGGACATAACCTTAAGATGAGCTGCAGGATCCATCAGAAGCGCCTCTCCCTGCCAATATCAGCCACCCCAAGCCCCACCCCCCACACACCCCCCCACCCCACCAAAAATAAAAATCGTCGGACTTGCACTTGAAGTTTGAACTCCCGATTTAGAGTTATAGTCGGCGTCCTGAGACGCTTCAGACATACTTAGCTTGATACCTTGGGCTAACGAGTGGAAAGTAACATTTACGACAGACAATTACTAGGCAATGACCATGTCCAACAACAGAGAATCCAACCATCGCCCTCTGGCATTCATTGGCATCGCCATCGATGAATCCTCCACTATCAACATTCAGGGCATAAAAATTTACCAGCATCTGAACAGGAATAGATGCATCAGCCATGTGGCGACAAGGGCAGAGCAGATGCTAGGAAACCTGTGGCGAGTAACTCAGCCCCCGACTCACTAAAACTTATTCACAATCTGTAGGACACATGACAGGTGTGTGATGGAATACTCTCCAACTACCTGGATGAGTGCGGCTCCAACAACGCTCAAGAAAACCGACAACACCTTGTTTAAAACAGTTGGATTATTGTCATCTCATCCACAAACACTCACTCCCTCCACCACCGAGGGCACAGTGGCACAATGTGTACCATCTACACAAAGTAAACAAGGATCTTTCGAATGCACCTTTCAATCCCCGACTGCTGTCAACTAGAAGTGCAATGATAAGTGATGCATGGAAACACCAGCACCTGGAACTTTTCCTTCAAGCCAGTTACCATTCAGACATCCAAATGCATGGCCATTCCTTCACTGTTGTTGGGCCAAAATCCAGGAACACCCTCCATAACCACACTGTAGATATACATGCACACTATGAACTGCAGCGGTTCAAAATTGCCCTTCTATGCGTGCAGTTAAGGATGTAAAACCAATGCTGGCCAAGCTTTACTGCTCATTATCCTACATGCGACAGCGGGGAGCCCCTTTCTGTCACCATTTCTTACCCACCTCTGCTGTGCACTAGTAATTGTTTAGTCTTGAGCGGGTCAGTCACTTTTTATCGTCAATGTTGCCTGTTTGTCTGATTAGAAACCTCTGCCACCTGTTTTTAATGATCTTATATTCCCATTATACTGCAATACTGATACTTATAATCGAATTGGTGAGCTGAAGTTAAGTTTCAACTTCCATATAACCGATTGCATTGTTTTGTTTTCCCTTATGGTCATTTATCAGTTGACGTCTGCGATAAGGTGAAAGGTAATCATAGTACGAACTCAATTAATCTCCGATTTTAGGGTTACAGAATGAATTACGCTTCATTTCTGATTTTTTGCATCTTATTGAAATCACGTGAAAAAGGAATTCGACTTTTTTACGGAAAAAAAATCAATGTCTTTACTGCTTTTAACTTAGGAACTCTTTCTCGAGCGTTTTGCAGTCGTCTTAGCACATATTTTGCAGCGCAATGCCTAAAGGATTATTGAATTTCTGACCAAGAATTAGGTCAATGAGGTAAGCATCCGATAACGTCTGATAGAAGGAGAGTGAAATGTTAAGATACAAAGCCGATTTCCATTTTTTAGCGAACAAGTAACTGAAGGCCTGGTCGCTAATGTTGAAGCAGAGAAAAATGGTGTAAGAAATTATCTACAATTGTAGAAGTCTAAATAACGCGGAGGATGGCAGATTAAAGGAGATTTCAGAGACAGAGAAACGCCAAGGCCTGGAGTGAGCCAAAAGAAATATCACAATTTGAACATCGAGGCTTTCACATATATATATATCACATTTAAGCCAGAAAGCATAGCTGACATCGGTGAATACGATGCTTACGATATACAAATATGCTTGAATAGGCTCAAGTAATTGAATGGCATTTGATGGGTAGCTGGCGCGAAGTGACATCGCCCAGCAAAGTCAGAAAAATTAGATAACTTATTAAAAATGATGAAAAGAATGAGGAAATTAGACCTTGAACAGGATCAAGACAGAAAACATAATAATCTATGAACAATCTTCAATAATGCATATGCTTCATGCACTATGAAAATTGCTCTATCGTATTTATCAACGAAATAGAATAGGCGTGGTGTTGAAATATGGCATTGGTAGTAAAGATTTGAGATTTCTCCACCGTCTATGTTGGGGGCAAATGGCGAGAAAATGGATAATCAAACATGTTTAAAGTGAAGAGAGAAGTGTCACAAGGCTGCGTAATGTCGCCAAAATCATTCAGTTTGTGCTGGTAATAACCATTCAGAGAATTAGACAGACTGCCCGTGGCAAAATTAGAGTCCAGAACATAATAAGATTGAGGTATGTGGATGCCAGCGCGCCAACTGTAGAATCAGAAGATATCCTACAACATATCTCAGATCAAGTAAAATGTAGATGTTTATAACTTGGAGTCAGAAATAAAACCAAGAAGTCAACATCAATGAGAAATAGAAGGATTGCCTAAAAAAGCTGAGATTGAAGATTTAGTTGGACGCTGTTAGACTGAAGCAAATGGATACATTTGCACATTTAGGCCAAATGATAACAGAGGATGGTTATTGTGATGAGGAAAGTAGAAGGAGGATGAAGATAATCAAAAGTAATTTTGCGAGGGTGAAGGATGTGTTAACCAGAAAAAAGTTAATCTTGAAAGATGCAGAAAAAAAAGACTCGGATATGATTATTACAGAATGAATCCGTCAAAGGTATTGGGAAATCAGGATGCTAAGACCTAACCAAAAAAACCCCATAAGACCAAGAGGGAGATGCTTGAAAGTTCAGGAACAAAAACATCTCTGGAACTGAGATGAAGGCAAGGAAATTTAAATATTTCGACCATTTGTTCAAGGATGAATAGCTGGATTCTCATTTTTTTCTGGGAGACAAAGTGGGGGTGAGCAGAAAGAAGAGTCAACGTTGACATAACTCAAAGATGGATATTAAAGTTTTGCAGCCGAGCTACACTGGCTGTGTCAGGTTAGCAAGACACACCCTGAGCTCAAGATCAAGCGTGATGCCACCATCATGAACTGTAGAGCACTTAATAATGTAGATGCTCAATGGTACAATATTAGAGCACCCCGGGTATGTTGGAGGCGTCTGAAGCAGAAGAAGATTACTTAGGGACAGAGGAGAGCTGCAAGCGATCTCGTGTTGAAAGAAGGTAAGACGCAGGAGGGCAGGCTGGCATGTGTTCATGTCGTCGAGCATAAACATTACATAAAGCACCGTGGTGAAATGGCTGTAGTGCAATGTTTCTCTTTGTATAACGTAATAGAGATTCCGAAAGGGAGTCTTTCAAGGTCTCGATGAAATATATTAAATTTGTGGAAAACCATGATGAAGGAAAGAAATTGCTGTTACATGCAATGCCTGATATTACGTTTGTTGAGTGCAAGGGGATGTGTATGGGAACATTGACAGCGGGCAGGTTTGGGGGGGGGGTCGGGGTGTGGGGGTGTCGAGCGGGAATGGGTGTGGGACTCACTGTTGTTATTAACGGGATAATATTTGAGGCGCATATCCATCCATCATTTAGTTTCCAATGATATAATGCTGATTTTTTACAAAATTATACGTTTCTGCATCCAGAACTTCAGGACAAGCTTCGAGATCAAGGTTGGGCTTTTAATTTTCCCATTGAAAGTAACACAAGTATGGTTCTGTTAAGTTTATTTAATACGGTTCTTTCATTGGATATGGTCATCCTTATCAAGCCCAGCATCTATTGTCAAATTCATATTGACATTTAGGAGGGGGTGGTGAGCGTCCTTATTGAAATGCTGCTGCCATGTGGCTACAGGTACATCTAGATGGCGGCAAGGAAATTACTTCCGTTTTTTTTTCTTTTAGTTTTTTTTTTGTTTTGGCTCCAGGGCAGTAAAGGAATGATGATTTACTTCCAAACCAGGGTATTGTGAAGCTTGGAGTGGAAGTTGCAGGAAGCGATTTTCCCCTGGGTCCTTTGCATTGAATTTCTGGCTCTATCAGTTCTAACAGATAAAGGAATGTGAACTCGAAGGAGCCTAGATGAGTTGCTGAAATTGATCTTATATATGGAGCATTGTCCTGTCCTATAGAGTCGTTGCATTAGCGAGTGATAGGTTCAGCTGGTGGATGGGAAGCTGATCAAGTTTACTCCTTTGGCATGAATGTTATTTAGTTTCTGGAATGCTTTTGGAGACTCAGTCATCCGTGGGAGTGGAGATTATCGCATCACACTCCGAATTGGGCCTTGTTGATCATGCACAGGCTCTGGTGAGTCAGGGGGTCAGTTACTCCTCTCAACTGTTCTTTGAGACAGAAGAACTATATGTCTGGTCCAGTTCAGTTACTGGTTGATAGTTACGGCCAAGTTGTTGATAGTGCGGAAATCAGCAATGATAATAACACATGATAATAGCATGTCATTATGTAATTCATTAATTCAATGACATGCACATTCCCCGACTCAAATAGATTTCATGGAGATGCAATTCATTTACACTGTCACAATCATAATGAAGTATTTCTCACGTTGTCCACCCGAAGCTTACTTATGATTCCTCTTTATATTTTAGACACCATAATTGGTTACTCTACACTACCCCATATAGTTATTAATGTCTCATTTTTTTTGAAAGATAGTCTGGAAGTGCAAGTTATGCAGCTGAACAAGACGATCAGTACAGTGTTAACTATTGCTCCACGTCGAGCCCGATAATTTCCCCCCTTGACGTCAATCGAACTGCATACCTATGAATTCTTTTAAGTATTTTGCAGAAAGTAGAGTCTGAGAAAAAAGCAGCATGCAATAGGGCAGCTAATAATTGAAACATTCGAACGCACATACAAAGGTACAGACATAGCTGAAGTGAACGCTGCTTACTTCAAGTGAGGCTGTGGAATTAATAATGGGAGATAATGACGTTCAAAAACTTTGGACATTTGGTGGTGCTCAGGTTCCACGATGACTCGTAGCCTTAACCATGCTGTACAAGTATAGCGACAAAACAGTCAGAACAAATATTGTCCCATAAGCCGCCTCTGAATCATCAGCAAAACGGTTTAAGGCGTCACCGACAGTGCTTTGAAACAACAGGTATTGAGGACGAAACTGCTCAACAAGGATCGGTTCGAGTACCTTAGGGTCATTAGTCTCCTGACCTCATTATGCCTTGTCTCCAATTATGAAGGCAAGAGCTGGATGAAGGAGTGGCTGACATTCAGACTTTTTTTTAAATTTTGAACTCACGGGAAGTGGGCTTCGCTGACTGTGCCAACATTTATTACCCAACCCAGTTTACCATGTGAAGTTGTTGGTACGCTACCCTCTTGGAATTCTGTCCATGTGGTGTAGGCGCACTCACAGTACTGTTACGAAGGGATATCCAGTTTTTTGAACCAACGAGCGTGAAGAAAGGGTGATCTATTTCCAGGTCAGGATGTTAACTGACTTGGAGGTGAACTTCCAAGTAGTGGTGTGGCCATCAAACTGCTGCACTTGTTCTTCAAGTTGCAACTAGTCTTGTGTTTCTAAGGTACTCGCTAAGAAGACTTGGTGAATGCCTTAACTGCATCTTGCAGAGGGTAAACACTGTTGATTATTGCGTTGATAGTGGAGGGAGTGAATGCTTGTGGATGTGGTTCCAATCAAGCGTACTGATTTACCTTAGGTTGTGTCCAGCACCTTGAGTGTTATGGGAGCTGCACTCATCCATCCAAATGGGAATTATTCCATCACGCCCCTAGCTTGTGCCTTGTAGAAAGAGAGCAGGTTTTGGGTAGCCAAGAAGTGCTACTCATCGCAGAATTGTTGGCCTCTGACCTGCTGTTGAAGCCACGATATTTATATGACTAGCGTAGTTCATTTTCTGGTCAATAGGAACCCCCAGGATGTTCATAGTGGGGTATTCAGCGATGGTAATGCTCTTGACAATGAAGGAGCGGTTGTTAGATTTTCTCTTTTTGGAGATTGGCATTGCCTGGCAATTGCCTGGCGTGTAAGTTAATTATCACTTGTCAGCCGAAGCCTGTATATTGTCCACAAATTGATGCATTAGGAAATGGACTGCTACAGTATCTGAGGATTCGCAAATGGTTCTGAACGTTGTACAATCGTCAGCGAACATCCACTCTTCTGCCTTAATAATGGAATGAAGGTCATCGATGAAGAGCTGAAGATGGAGGGACCGAGGGCATTAACATGAGGAGCTCCTGCAGTGAGGTCCTAGAGCAGAGATATTTGGCCTCCAACAACCACAAGGATCTTCCTTTCTGGCACGTATGCATCCAAGGAGCGGCTAATTTCCCGCCTGATTCCCATTGCCTCCAGTTTTGGTAGCTCAAGGCAGCATTGAATCCGATATGTGAAGAATGGCCCCTACAACGCTCAATTCAATGGGAACGAACAATAAATACCATGGAAATGTTCAGCATGCTATGCTGTCTCTGCAGAGAAAAATAACACAAAACACTTGGGGCAGAATCTTCTCTTTGGAAGAGCTGTGAATGTTCAGCGAATTGCCACAATTGGAATATGGACCACGTGGAAATCCTGACTCACGCGAGTGTGCAGTGTTCACTGAGGAAGGCTAACTTCCACTGAGGTGAATTCTGCTTGGAAAACATTATTACTTACAAAGAAGGAAAATGCACATGGCATACAGTGTAATTTGATTAGGGGCATTCAAAATTGGCTTAGTTGTAAGGGGCAGAGCGTGATGACAGATGGATGATTTAGTGACTGGAAGCCAGTGTCCACGAGCGTACCACAGGTGTCTGTGTTCGGCCCCCTATTATTTGCCATTTATAGAAAAGACATAGATGACTATGGGGTGGTATGATTAGTAAGTTTGAGGATGACACAAAGATTGTCCGTGTGGTTGAAAGTGAGGTTGAGTGTCTTCGGCTACAGGAACATATACACCAGATGGCCAAATGGGCAGATAAATGGCAGATGGAATTAACCCTGAAAAGTGTGAGGAGATAATCTTTGGAAGGAATAATTTGAAAAGGAAATATTCAATGAACAGCATGGCACTAGGAAGTTCTGATGAACAAATTGACCTTGGCGTGTGTGTCCATAGATCTCTGAAGGCGGAGGGGCACGTTAGTAGGGTGGTGGAAAAGGCATATGGGACAGTTGCCTTCATCAATCGAGGCATAGATTACAAAAGTAGGGAGGTCATGTTGGAGTTGTATAGAACCTTGCTGAGGCCACAGCTCGAGTACTGTGTGCAGTCCGATCGCCACGTTATAGGAATGATGTGATTGCACTGGAGGGAGTTTAGAAGAAATTCACCAGGATGTTGCCTGGGAATAAACATTTAAAGTATGAAGTGAGGTTGGATAGAGTGGGGTTGTTTCCGTTGGAACAGAGAAGATTGAAGGGCGACCTGACCAATGGTGCTAAACATGCTCTTCGCAGCCAAAATATTGGTCACACACTGCCTGCCCATCCACAATCCCGAAAATGCTCAACTTCACTCGGGCCCTGGATAATTTTCATTCTCCCTGCCCTAACACGTGGACCCTTACTCCCTTCAAACTCTACGATATTCAGCGCCCTCGCACATCCCAAGTGTGTTCACCAGAACAAGCAGCCCTAACACTGCTCTCCCCTTTCCTCCTCCGATAATCCCCACGGTAATATAAATGATTCTTGACACCTTTCCAAGCTTTTCCGATGCTCGCACCCTATAGAACGCCTAAAATTGAACATTTTATATTTTAAAGCATGAAATTTCAGCCCCACCCATGCATACACACACTCAACCCCAGCACCCCCCTCCCCCCACCCCAGCCCCAATCTCTTCAGTCCGGCAAAAACACTAAGCGCGGTGTCGCCTCCCCATCCCCTGATCCCGCCCCGTTCTGCACCCACTCAATTCCCGGCAATACTCATGATACGAGCAAAACCTCTCCAAGCATGATCCAAAATCCCTGACTCACTTATTTCAGATGACGGAAATGTAAGCAACCTGAAGTTGTTTGGAGCGGGTACTAAGCATTGCCGTGATAGCGAGGTGGATGGAAGGTGAAAATTCCTTGAGTAATGATGTGATGGACATGGTGTGGAGCTGGTGTGAGGCGTCATCATTGTTTGAGGGTAACGGGGATATGTGTACCTTTGCAGATGTTCAGCTGTGTCTAGTGTGCAGGAAGGTTATGGGCATTTTCGGGGGAATGGGGTTGTCGAGAACTCTCCTGCCATGAGAGAAGAGGTTGCCCAGTACCAGGGGTAGGTGAGGGCATGAGCCTTGTCTGGGGTGCGGGAGGGTGTGAGTGTGCCCTTTGAGGGGAGAGGTTTTCCAGGGCTCAGCTGTGAGTGATATGGGTGAGCAGATTCCACGGGTTTCAGAGAGGGGAGCGTTGCGTCGATGGTATGCGAGGATTTTCAGAATTATACATGGCGGGAGGCGGTGCTGAGCACAGCAGCGGGGCGCTGTGGCGTTTGCCATTTTCCCGTTGAAAGATCAATTTGAAATCTCTTCAATGAATTGAAGGCAAGTGTTCACTGCGTGTTTGTATTTCAAAAGGCAACAGGAGACGATCCTTACTTTGGTATTAGGCGTCCCTAGGCTGCCATCCATGACTTGAAATTGCAACTGGGGCCGGGACGTCAACAGCCTCCAGTGTTTCACAGGAAGTAGATAGTTGTCGAATTTCAGAGACATCAGCTCCCCCGCTGCCGGTCACCGTAAGGTTCCGTTTCAGCAAATAATCGCGTGTCTCAACTCACCATAATCAATCTTATAAGGGCCTATCCCCCCAACGACTTTATTACGTGAACTAAACGAACATGGGAGGTAGGCGTAAGTATGCAGGGGAAAGGTTTGTGTTCCCATCAGTCGAGACTGATGAGTCTGATGTTTCCTGTCCAGTGTTCAGTTCAGTGGCAGCCTTTGGATTTTTTTTCTCTGCTCGTATTAATTCCTCTTTGAAGTAACCACGCCCAGTTTGCATTTTTCCAAAGCAATATATTGTTTAATTTATATAAAAGCTATACCCCGACTTTGTATATTATTCGATGTATTAAATGATTTGGCAACAGCTCACGTAATCGTTATTAGTCGCAGACCGGAAACACAAGCCCTAAATAATTGCAATCATCAATTTCAGCTCAGGTCAATAGTGCGAAATGTCCTGATGCTTAACACTATACAGGCCAGCTACTTTCATTTAATAAACACAATATGTTTAAAATTAACTGCACCAATTCGCTTCTGCTCTGGTCATGATTTGGACAATGTGTACAAATGGTGCTGTTCTAATGCGTTTAGGAGCTTCATTCAAGATTTTACTGAGTTCGTTGTGAGAAGAGTGGTCGTGATCGAGAGCGGATGGCAAATCCGGTCAAGAGCGGGCAACGACAGTGCAGTCATCCTTACATTGTAGAATGTACTTAATCACATAGTACTGTAGGCGTTCTTCACTGTTAGATGGACATTATTGAGGATGTCCAGCATTGTTGGTAGCGTCGTCCTGAAGCAGCACTGCACTTCTGAAGGTCTGTACCTTTTTAGACGGTTGGCCAAGGATTGAAGGCCTACGGGGAAGGCAAGCGTTTTAAATGCGTATTGATCCATCCAATGCGGAATCTAAATCTCTGTGCGGCTTCTGAGCTCCACCTAACGATCCCAAGGCACCATTGGAATGTAAGAAACAAAACAAGCACGACGCAATCCGTCGCCCGGAGCCTAGTCTACCAATATGCCTCAACTTATCTCGGCTTGAAAACCAGTTCTCATTTAACAATAATTCTTTCATCTCACATAATTCAGAAATGTGGCTATTTCCGCATTGGAAATATTTAATCACTCAGAATCAAAGATTTATCGGGAGATCATTCCAGGGTTTCAGACGTCCCTCGGAAAAGACGTTCCAAAGCTTAAATACCTGAAGCTCTTATGTACCTTGTTCTAGAAATATTTTACAAAGAGATTTTCTATTAGCCTATACACATTCAAGCCCCCTCACAATTTAACATGCTGCAATAACCCCTCATCTCACGCTTCAAAAGTTAAATTAGCCGCAAGCCAACCAATCTCTTGTGGGGATCCACCTATGCCAAATAAAAATACTCCGGTGCAATTATTTATCCAATTAATTGAAGATAACAAACGTGTACGCTTTACACAATGAGCTGTTTTACCAGTATCTAATAAAGTTGCAGTAAGTTTAAATGCTATTAAAATCCCTGGCAGCCTTGCAGTTTAACCAGAATTCCATTTTAGTTCCTAAAGACGAATTAGATAACATCCCAGCTTTCTCATTCACTTATGATAATATCGTTGGCTTCCTCCTTTGAATTATATTAAAAAAAATGTTATTCCTCCCAAAGTTGAGGATCCGATCATGTATAATATTTTGCAACAACTGACAATGTTAAGTCCACTAATGCAACCTATGTTTGTCCCTTTTTTGACCTGTGTCCTCATAGATTTAGTCCCACCATCGCTGCATAATCAGAAAATTTGGCTGTAGCGCAGACCACCGTTTTATCCATATCAGTACTGTAGTTTGATAACCTTTGAGCACCCAACACTGACGCCTTAGGCAGTGCACTAGTTACAGATTTTAATCGTGCAAATTAAGCTCTATTTTCTGTCAGTTAGCCAACCCTCTGTCCATGCTAGGCTCAGGAAATGGCGGTGAAAATCCGGAGCAGCGCCTCGTCGGAAGCATCAACGAGGCGCGGGGTATTGCGCAGGTAATTGAGGCTTTTCCGAAGATTTGGGCCTGGCGGTTTAAGGAAAAAGTGGCGTTTGAAAGCATTACTTATCGGAAAAGGACTGCAGTTGATAAGTCAACATGCGCAGAATAACCCGGAATGCTTTAAGTTTCTGTTCGTTTTTTTTTTAACTTTTCTCTTAAAGGTGTATTGTCAGGGTCCCTTCAGATTCCAAACATTGAACTGACAAGGACTTCCATTCTTGCAACGTTGATTTCCCTAAAAAAAGCTAAAGAGAAAGCTGCATCGTGTTGACTGATGTGTAACAGAGTTTTATTAAATCACCAACTTTATAATTACGCCCAATGAATAGCCAGGTTAAATTTAACGAAGACAAGTTTGAAGTGGTATATGCTGTTAGGAGGGATGAGCAACATCCAATGTAACAAATGGCGCAACTTTAAATGAAGCAAAGAAACGTGCGTACGTATGCACGAATCGTTGAATGCGTCAGAGCATTTTTTTTATATATACAAACCGCATGCAGTATAAAAAAAATAAGCAGTTATGGCGAATCGTTGCAAAATAGGCTCGAACTCACCTGGTGTATATTGTAAACTTGTGGGCACTTCCTTAGGAAGGATGTGACGGCAATAAATACGGTGATTGTTCCGCGACAGAAGCTTCAGTTGAGCAAACAGATCTTTGAAGGCGGTATTGATCTATTTCAAGAAGAGAAAGTTGATAGGAATTGTGTGGAGATCTTCGAAATAATAAAGGTCTGTAGAAAATAGGTAGTTAGAAACCGTTGCCATTAGCCGAAAAGTCGAGGATCAGAACCGAATTGTTTAATGTAGTTGTAAAGATCCAGAGCGGGCAGAAGTTTTTTGTTTAGAAACGGAATGATTAGGATCTGCAATGCTCCGATTGATAATCTGGTGGTGGCAGATTCGATTTGGCTTTAAAAAAAAATTAATGTGATAATCATCTGAAGACATAAAAAGGAAAGATAAAGGCACGCGATAAAAGAGAGGGAAATTGGGCCAGCAGTGTTGTTCATACCGAGACTGGATATGGACAAGAGGGGTCAACTGCCTTCCTTCAATGAAGAATCTGTGATGGTGTTAAGAGAAACAAACATGTCTCTGAAAGGCTGACTATTTACATGCCTAATGTTAAAGTTCAGTATCAAGTAAACATACGTATTTTTCAAATGGTGTTAAAATGGTGTCTCCACGGCATTGCATTAGGTTAAAGCCATTTTATATTTTCATTTTTTAAGTCTGTGTGAAAACTTCAATGTGATTCACTGCTTACATTTTTATGTCGGATTAACACCGGGCGATCCAATTGAAGCGCTGCTAGATCAGGAAAGGGAAAGCCTACATGAAATATGTTGTGACCGTTCTGGGCCACAACATTTGACGTCACTGAGGAACACTGTTTCGTCATCATAGAGTGCAAATAGCGGGTCATATTTGACTCGGATCAAGGCTAATATAATGCTTTTTCATTTTATAACATGAAGAAAAACAGCCAGTAAAAGGTAGGTCTGAATCATCAGATATTGCTATCGATGTCGCAGTAGTTATGATGGTCGGATTTTACGTGCGGTCGGGTGGGGAATGGTGGAGGTACGTGGATGAGATTGACCAATTCCACCTGGCACTTGTTGTTTTCCACGGACTGCCATGTGCAGCCTCACCGCATCCATATTAAAATTATTTAAGGCATTTGGCTGCTTTGAAAGTTTGATATCATGGCAGTTCCCCTCTGTAAAACGTTACTCAAGAATTCCGGTAATCACCGTGAAGCGTTAATGGTTCAGGTTCTTATCGCAGAGCTAATCACATGATCTCTCAGCGATGTCAAAATTACACTTGCTTTGCTACTGATCGCAAACTCGGGCCATTGCATTAACTATTATTCCAGGCGTTTTGAAAAAAAAAACGTGGGATTGCTTATATAGACTGAGATACTGAAATGTTAAGCTACCTACCCCAAAAGGTGTGTGTGTGTGTGTGGGAGGGGGTGGGGGGGTGGGGGATGTGGGAGGTGGGGGCGGTGGGGGGGGGGGGAAGGCAGCCAACAGAAGAAACAATATTTTTATTTTTAAAAAAACTTGTCACACAACGAGTGGTTCGGGTATGGAATGCATTGCCTAGACGCGTGGTGGAGGCAGCTTCATTCGAGGCATTCAAGAGGACATTAAATCATTATTTGAATAGAAACGTTGTGCCGGGTTACAGGGAAATGTCACGAGGTCTGAATGCTCATTTAGGGAGCCGGTGCAGGCACGATGGGCCCAGTGACCTCCTTCGGTGCTGTTAAAATGCTGTGATTCTGTGATTCAATTCCATGAATTTAACTCGAGAATAATATGCATTTTAGAGAAATAGGTATCCTTTTTGGGGAATATATGAAGAAAGTGTCATAAGAACATTATATTTATTTAACCACATAACATGCTTTTATCCAAAACTCAGCCGCCAGTTCCCTCGGTAAAAGTCAGTACATGTTATTTTCAAATATATCGAGTTCCCATTAAAGATTTTAAGTTCCCATTGATTTTCCGACTATCGCCGTTTCAGGAAGTTCATCCACATTAATAAAAACATCGCTGCGTAAAAGAGCAATTAATACGTTTCACCTTATTGATTCCATTTAAATCCGAGACCTGCGATAACCTTCCAGCTTTCTCAATGAAGCAGTTCGACCCGATTTAATCCATCAAAAGCATCCTGGATATTTCAACGTCCCATTCAATTAATCCTTAACGGCCTCTTCTCTATATAAAAATCACATTTAAGGTATATGTTATGACTGCAATTCTGCAGTCACCGAAATAATGTTTTTTTTTATTGAAATGAATACATTGTTGATTTAGTGGAAATGTAAATATTCCTGTTTCCAGAAGAGGGGAAGACGCCTCCTGTACCAGGTAGGAATGGTGCCCTTGTTATTAACAATCATGAAACATTTGGGCATTTTCTACACATTCATGAATGTGTTGTGCGAAAATTATAATGATTTGGCGAGGCAGAAACATTAGGGGTGTGCATAACGTGCCTGCTTTCTGGTTTTGCACGTTCGTTGGGCACTGTACTGTCCACTCTGATGAGGTGAAAGAGCAGTGAATTGGAATTGTTGGGCGATTTCCGCAGCCGCAGGGATCGTTCAGTGCACCTGCGGGGTGGTGTGGTCCAGAAAGACGACGGGGTGAACTTGGGGAGGCGCGAAATGAGCCCACGTGGCAGTGAGTCGGGTCCAATGGAAGACGAGGGGCGACTCCATGCAGCTGGATTGTTGTCGTCATCTCAATTATGCTGAGGGGGCTGGGCTTCATGGAAGCGTGGGAGACGTTCGTAGCTCTACGCTGCTGAGAACATGGGGTTCAAAAAAGCCCGGGGCAGTAAATGCTTGGTGTCATACGGAAGAAGCTTGGCAGCAATGCAGCTGGGGAGCTGGAAGTATGCCTGCTTATAGATGTGCAATGACGCTTGGGAAATACTGGGGAATGGTGGTAGAGGAGGGGCATGGTGGGGGTGGGGGGAGTGGGGGGAGCTGGAGGGAGATTGGCTGGCGGGGGCGGGTCAGCCTCGGACGAAGTAATTGTGCGTCTGGGAGGTGAATAGTCCTTTGGGAAGTTTGTGGTGAAGTCGGGTTGTCTGAAAACTCATTGCAAGCTGAAGATGGAAGCGCGTTTGCTGGATGAGTTGGAGCTACAGTTCGGCGAAAAAAAATATTTGACACATCCTGGGAGACCAGCTGAAATGCATTATGAGGAGAGAGTTTAAAAGATGTTGGGGACTCACATTGATTCCTAAAGTTTGGGTGGTTGGCTGAGATACTGATGGGATCTATCTTTTTTAAATTTTCATTTTATTGTGCAGTTGGCGGTATGTTTGATCGCCATTTGCCTGTTAATACATGTTTATCGCATGTTAATTCTGGATGTTAGAGTAAAAGACATATTAGCAACTGCTTGGTTGACTTTTGTAACGGAAAATACATGCTGTTTCTTTCAATCGTGGAATTTTGTGACTTTAATTTCTTAGTAAATGCCAGTAATTTCCATTTTCCTCTACTTCAAACTCAATAAAAAAAACATGATTAACAACCCACGGGTTGTCCCTAATCGCTTCGCAATTGTGATTCGAACGAGAAGAAAAGAGTTATTTCCGTGGACTATCCCCAGCCAAGGTGCTTCCCAGAACAGGTGCGAAAAGCAATTGAACACCGAGCCACAAAGGAAATATCACCACAGGTGACTGAAAGCTTCATGAAAGGCATAACCGTTCAGGAGATTCGTATGGGGCCGGGTGACATTGAGGAATTATGTGCCACAGAGAGCAACAGCCAAAGGTGAGGCCCTCGAGGTATAAGGGCAGGGCAGCCGACGGAAGAGTTATGAATGTCAGAAATATAGAATGAGCCAGAATTGTTCATAAGGCTGGAGGATATTAGAGGAAATTAGGGTCCGTGTTTCCAAGGTGATGCGTGACGGATCGTCGAGCAATAGTTATCACGTCATAAAACATTGCATTTCCACACGCATTCCACTTAACAGATGATCTTCTAAAACAGTTTCTGGAATTGAAAAGTGTTTCAACGTCGCATAAGGCAATGGTTTGTTATCGGGGTAGAGAAGTACTTTAATTGGCCCTTATTTTTAGACAGACATCAATTCAATCTCAGGGAGAGCGTGGTCATGTTTATTCTTGCAAAAACTCCCAAAACTCCCAAAATTCTACTTTCATTCATCGATAGGGAGAGCTAATTTAACAATTATTGTTCTAATACTCGTGAGCATCTGTTTTGCATTCAAGACCAGAAATATTACTTGCTTCAATGGCTTCATGGTATCGCCCATACCCACGTTCGAGGCAGTTTATTCACGGTACTTAGGCACAATGATTCGGACAGGATTACAGGCATGGATATTGGAATTCAATGCTGTCACAAATAATCTTACATACCACTTCGGCGGGGATTGTTACCAACTTGCCTCAAATTGCGCAGGATCGTCGAACATGTTTACACTCCACCCAGTAAGGACCAACGTAGGAATAGGAGTAGACAGTTCAGCCAGATGAATCTGTTCCAACGTTCAAATCGTTCATGACTGAGTACTATCTTAAATCCCTCCAAACAGCTTAAACACATGCAGCTTCACGCTCCCTTAATTTCAGTTTTGCAATTTGCATTTCACTCCAGCGCCTTTTCATTTCTAAGTTTACGAAGGATGACATTGTGATTTCACTGCGCTTCGTGTGAAGACACGTTTACTGTACGCGGCCCTCAACAGCCCCGTTCTAATGCTAAGTCAGATTGGTCTGTACACTTGGAGGGGGAAAATTGATGACTTTATGCCCTCGATCAAATCATTTAATGAATGTAAAGGTTCCAGTTAGATTAAAAGCTCTCAAAAGATATAAGTGCAATGGCTCCTACGCAGAAAAGAAAAAACACGAATAAATTGTGATATGTAACGTGCAATCGAAGGGGCTGTAAAACCTTGAATCGTGTAATCCAGTCAAATTACCTACAGCAGGGTGAGGTCCAAATTGGCCCGTATCCACCAGCCATGATTTTAGATTGAAGAGGTTGCCCACTTCAAGGCCGATCAGCACAACATTGTGATATATGATTTTACAGCTTGCAAGGACATGGGACAATTTTCTTTTCTGATGCAGGGTGGGAGAAACTGTTTCAGAGAAGCATGTTGTTATAGAATTAGAAGTTAGCACGTTTTACGAATGAAGTTTAGAGGGCAGCATCGGCCGCAACGCATGCACACGCAAATAAAGCTGAGGGTACTTCCGAAAATGCGCGATTTTCTCATAGTATACAGCTGGCGCAAAACACCACTTGGCCGCAAGCGATTGAATTAAGCAAAAGTACAAATATGACGTGTCTGATATACCGAATGGATAACAGGCCAAAGCTAAACGCAACAAAAAGTTTTTCTTCATGGCACCTTGTGCTAATTTCAAGATATCAGCAACGTATATCGTGTCCTATCTTCAAAACAAACATAATTTTGTTAGGACAGCATAATTGAAGTATGTCATTGTTTAGAGTAAATTACGAGAAAAAAATGTTTAAAAAAAATCACGTGATGTTTGAATCGCTAGCTGGGCATTTATTGCCCATCCTTAATTCCCCTTCAGAAGATGGCGATGAGCTGCCTTCTTGAACCTCTTTGGTCCATGTAGTGTAGGTAAACCGATTGTGCTGTTAAGGAGGGAGTTTCATGATTTCGATCCCAGGACAGTGAAGGAAAAGCAAATTATTTCCCAGTGAGGGTGACGTTTGGCTTGGACAGGGATTTCCAGGTGATGGTGTTCCCATGCATCTTCAGCCCTTGTCATCTAGATGGTAGTGGTGGTGGGTCTGGAAGGCGCTGCAAAGAAGCCACCGTGAGTTCTTCCAATGTGTAACCGCTGCCACTGTGCGTCGTTGATGGAGGGAGTGAAAGATTGTGTATGGGGTGCCAATTTGTTCTCGATGGTGTCCATCTTATTTAGAGTTATTGGAGCTGCACTCATCCAGGCAAGTGGAGAGCATTCTATCACAATCCTAACTCATGCCTTGAAGATACTGGACAGTTGTTGTGGCGTCAGGAGGCGAACAATTCGCCGCATTATTCCTTGCCCCTCGTCTTCTTTTGTGGTCACTGTATTTATATGCCTGGTAGAATGTAGTTTCTGATCAATGGTAACACCCAGGATCGTGGGGGATTCAGAGATGGTAATGCCATTAAATGTCAGAGGGCGTTAGTTGGAATCTCTTGTCAGCCCAGACTTGGGTATTGTCTAGGGCTTGCTGCATTTTAACGTGGACTGTTGTAGAAGAAAACAGGCGAATGTGATGCCGTTCTGTGCTACTGTCCCCAGCCGATATTAATTCCCAATAATCAAGGGGGAACTGGAATAGGTAGAACACATGGCATGGCATCATAGGCACTTTCAAAGGTAAATGTCTTCCGTCTAGAATAATCAATCTATATGGCGACGCACACTGCTTTAATTCAACGAGTGAAAGTTCTTTCATTAAAGCCTGTTCTGCTAGCACGATTTTGGTTCGTAATTTAAGCATCTTCTCAACATTACCATGCCTCTTTGCCCAAATGACAGGTTGCAAGAAAGGCACAAAAGGTGAGGCATGTGTGTCACTTGTATCAAATATATTCACCGTTCGTGGGGTAGAAATTTCCAATGGCTAGAATTAGCGGAATGCAGTGACATCTGTGCAAGACCTACTCTCTTCTGTTTTCCTAAAGTGAGAGTGAAATGTGACATCATCGTGTTTTTAAATATTTTTCAACGATATTCAAAATTTAAAGGGGAAAGATAATAATGCACCTCCTATGGTATGACTTGTTATGATAAGAAGCCAAGAATCCATGCACATGTTGCACTCAACTTCAAGGGATCGTTCCTGGGCACGGAAAGGAACAGGAAGTACATGACATAGCAACTGGCGCCAGCTATTCAAGTTGTTTAATTTCCACGGAAGTACATCCAGCCAGCTGTATAACGCGTGAGATTCGATAGTGCTCCCCCATCCTCCATTAACGAAAACAAAACATGGCATTCCAAGTATTTCCTCTTACTTATGCAAGTCAAATCAGTGCAAATGCACATACTTGATAGAACCAGTGACAGAGTTTGGCGGAATTTGAAACCATGAGAACATTTTAGAGAGGTGACTGGTGTCTCTGTCACAAGTTGGGAAGCCTTCGAGAGGCCTGCCTTCTGAACTGTGTGAAAGACCAGAATAGTGAAGATAAAATATGGCAGTTGGGTGATATGGGAGGCCATTACAGGGGATCAAGATCCCCAGGGTGGAGAGCCTCGCCTGCCGAGAGCTCCCAAGCAGTCAGATGTCTGCAATTCGTTTTCCCATCAGGATCACCAAGCAGGCGATGGTTGTTTCTTAAAATAAAGGCACAGATGACAAATGATCTCTTGAGAGACCAGGCCAGAGTGCTGTAACGGGTCTTCTGGGATGCCTGTTTGGGGAAATTGTGCTGGTAGTTGGCAGCAAGGACAAAACCGCAGATCTCAGTCGGCAAAACCCTTCCGATTGCTGAGCACCTGGTTGACGTACTGAGGACAAATGACACCGCCCCTAAAAATAAAACCATACCAGTTTCCCTACCGCTCTCCCCTCGTGCGGATCGGCCCACCTGCTGCTAGTTTAATTCAAGCAGCAGGGTGACAAATTATTAAGTGTGTATCAATGGCCCGCTGCAGGACGTCAAGTGCAGGTGTCATGGGAAGGCTGACATTGGACTGTAGCTAATGAATTTATTGGGGTGGATGTGAGAGTTTGCAGGAGCCCTAAGTTCTCTCCTTTGCGCCCTACGAAATGAACACCCCATTACCACCCCCGCCCTCCAACCACATCATTCCACGAACTCGCCAGTGGCATAAAAATATGATGTGGCCCTATAAGTTAGCAACACCAAAAGCAACTTACGTTTCCTTACAGATTCATAAAATGGTTTCAGCACCACTCGTGCCCCAAACCGATTTCTCCTCGTTGACCTGCTCATTGACGCTTTTCAGATAACATGCCTACAAAGCTGTGCACGCCTCCAGTTGCAAATGACGAGTGGTCACACTGGCTTGGTCGATTCAATTCCGTGGCAAAGGGGCGATGGCTAGCCAGTTTAAATATTTCCTGGGCGCGCATTATCAGCTTCACTAAATGTGTGAAAAAATACACTGAGTAAACAAACAAAAAAACGCTTCAGTACCTTTGTTTCTTCACTCAGCGGTCGATTATGTACTATAACCTTTAACAATGTACAGGACATAAATATATCAACTCACATGCCTCTAAACTATAAGGATTATAGGTGTAGTACGTGCCGCATGGTAGAATCCCATCATCGCAGGAAAACAAATGCATTTCTTTATATTAGGGCAGCACAACCACACACGTTATTCTAGCTCAACAAAGCCCTATGCAGTTGACTTAAGATTTCCTTACTCTTAAACTCCAGTACCCTTCAAATAACGTTTGCCCTAAAATTTGTTTTCCTAAGTTCTTGACATACCTGATTCATAACTTCCTACGATTCATGCAGAATGCCACCATAACCGTTCAAAATGCCAACGTCTTCCTGGTGCCTGCATTGAAAACATATGTTGTTATTTGTGTTTTTGTTTCAAGTAAAATGTATGACTTCATAATTCGTTGAATTCTATTTCAGCCGCCATTGTCTTACATGCATATTAAACCTGACTGAATGGTCTTTACTCCACCTTGCCTACTCCTCAGTGATTACGTTATCTGCTAACGTCGAATCCAATCAATAAATTTTGTACACTTTGCAATGGAAGCAAAATGCTTCTGATGCCGGAAAGCTGCGATAAAAGCAGAAGGTGCTGGAATTACTTAGCACAAAAAGCAGTGGTTGTGGAGGCAAAACATTTAAATGTTCAGGTTGATACCTTTCCGTCAGAGCTGGGGGAAAATACTTTTCCAATTAAAAAAAAATATATTTTTTATCAACCGAATGGTGCGGCTGTTGAATAACGAATATTAAGAATGACCTGTATTGACGAGAAGACAGGACACACTAATTGACAAAGGAGTAGCTGGTTTAAAGTCAAAGAAAGCGGCGATGAAGAAAGCAAATAAATAAAGGGTGTGTTAGAAGGAGGTGTGAATGGCACTCTGAACAACAACGATAGCCAAGACAGCGTGTGTCTGTGACTGTGTGTATGGTGGGGTGGGGAGGGGTTCGGGGGGGTTGCTGTTGAAAGGAATAATTGAAACATAAACTGCAAAAAAAAGAAGGGAAACGAAGCTGGAACAAATATTTCAGTATTAATGTGTTTAACGCGACTTCTGAATCAGATGGTTGCAAAGTGCTCAACTTAATGGTGAAACGATACTGTAGTTCGCATTGACCTTTATTCGAAAATTGAAGGAGTCCAAAGATAGATATGTCAGAGTTATGGCAAGGTGGATAAATGGAATAGTATTAGATCATTCCACCTCAGTCATTGATTTGGATTCGAAAAAAGTGTGAGTGATGATCAACTCCGCAGCCCACTAGCTCAGAGACTACCGACCCGAAAATGACCGAAATGTTCATATTCTGTGTTTTTTGTCCGATCTCCAGCATTAAATCTAATATTATCCGCATGCCTGGCTTAACTACTGGCGCAGTCTTATTAAGTCGATGCACTTTTACCCTTGATTATCTGATTATCTTTACACTTAACACTATTCGAACGTTTTCGCACGATTCGTCCCTGACCGCACCCTTGCCACAAATATGCTTTTAACTTTGCTAAAATATCTGTCGCATCGTGAATCACTTTGCTGAGTATTCTTCTTTCAGAATTGCTAATCTGCTCTGCATTTCACTTATCATAATGACTCACACTTTGGGATCGAAGTAGTAGCGAACGCTGAGACTTTTGTTGAGGTCACTGACATTATAAGTTCCTGTGTGCAGTGGAACCAGGCGCTGTCGCAGCAATGACTCACTGGGAGCTCTTGCCGATTGATATCGCTGATTAGTGAAAACAGGAAACGTAATCAGCATATCCGATACTTGCTATTTTCTTTTTGCATCTTCATTTATCGAACAGTTGTTCCTAGCAGACAGACAGTCTAAGAAGGAACATAGCTCGCAATAAATCAGGTGGAGTGTCCACGTTGACCAAAAGAATGGTGACCCCCGACATGGGCCACGCCCCTTCCAACACAGTTCCGTCGATCTGGAAACTTTTCGCCCCTATTGCGACACAACTCATCCGCTTCCAATACTGCGCATTACTCTCCGGGCGCAGTTCAACACCTGTGCATACTGCTCATCAACCGTCAGACACAGTCCAATCTATCCCTGCCACAGCTCAGACTCTCGCTGCATAGCTCACCCTACTGACCATGCTGATTCTCCCGAATCCCCGAAAAGGTTCACTTCGCAAACGCACCCGCTAACTGTTTGTGGTGCAAAGTATACGTTTTGAAACAGCACTTAATTCACGGAACTGAACAGAGGCCTTAAGAGGCCTTCAGTTCATTAGGGGAATGAAAGGCTGTTACTCTTTGCCACAAGGCGTCCCTCATCTGCTTGGTAATGGATCGAAATGGAGCCGTGACAGGAAGACCCTAACGCTTCAGCATTAGAAGGTAATGGAGGAGTTTTAACATCGGTAATGCAGTTCTCTCCGTTTCGTGCCCCAGACTGGACAATAGCGGGCATTACTTTCGATAGCCCCGTTCTTTGAAACCATCTCTTCAGTTCATCATTTTAAAATCTATCTATTGCGTTAGTGATCAATATTTGTCTGTATTGTATTTTCTTTTAAATAAAAAAATCCTATCCCTTCAAATCTCGCATGAATTTCCTTTGGAGTTAATTCAAAAGCACACTTGGAAGTACGTAAAATAGCCGATATTTTTCACGATCTTGCCTTGTTTCAATTTACATCATTTTCTACGGCTGAAATGCTTTGCATCTGGTGCTTCAACCAAATGGGCTTAGTTGACTAGATTTTCTTTCGCTGCTTTGGTATTGGAGTTTAACCCATGAGCTAGTTTTTTTTTTTCCATTTCCCACTCTGTCTGGATCCATTCTAATTGGAACACAAATATTTCGGATCTTGCTTACCCAAACATTCCCTGTTAAGATCGTCCACATATCGGCACCGCATGGCATAATTAAACGTAATGTAACTCAGGAGAAGTCGTTTTTTAACTAGGTTTAGGGGGAAAACATCAATTGTTTTAGCTGAGTAGGAGTTGGACCATGTTCGTTTGAGCACAATTAGGCCTTGACCTACTTTGCCAAATTGCTGTGCTACGAAAGAACTATTTAGAACCTGTATGTGGTGCCGAAAATTAAAAGAGTTTGTGAGGCACTAAATGAGGGACAAAAACTAATTTCCAACATAACCAGGGTCGAAAAAAACCAGAAATGGAATGAAGGCCTACGGCAATAGAAAAAAAAAGTAAAATACACATCTCGCTATTATGAGCTGAATGTCGCTGCCCGAAAATATTTTGTGGGCTTATAATCTAACAAAAGAGAATTGTATACAGAGTTTCAAAGGACAATGTTTCGATAAATGTGCTGTGGACCTAATTCGGAAGCTCATTGAAAGAGCTGATATTGGCGTCAAGCACTTAATTATTCGGAAAAATATTGGAATGTAATTCCAATGCCCTGTTGGATATGGCCAAACGAAACAGAAATATATGTTTCAGGAGCGTGATATTCGAGTTTCACTACAAAATAAACAAATGAAATCCACTGCAACCGGTGAATGAAATAAAAACCTCACATGATATAGTTGTAACCAAGGAGTTTATATTTGCACAGATAAAGGTGAACAGAGCAGTCCCAGCGTCCAAGACAGTCATATTCAAACATTTCTTCGAACACTAAACTTCTGATGGAATAGAACTGAAAAGCTGATAGCAGAATATTCTATTGACCAATCGTGCAAAAATTGAGCTATCACACGTTCAAAGTTATGTGCAATTATCAAGGCCCACTGGCATGAATGGACTCAATAACAAACACGTCATATAACAGGCGGCCAATATGATACAGGCAATTTCCTGCTACTGCCCAATATGGATCATTACCTACACGTCATATAACAGGCGGCCAATATGATACAGGCAATTTCCTGCTACTGCCCAATATGGATCATTACCTACAGTTTGTTGGATTTTTCATGATTGTTCATTGTCTGGTATTCACGTATCTCCAAAATATATTTTCAGATGCGAAAGAACTGCAAGCGGTCAAAGGTAATGGTTTGCCTATGACATCTTTCCATCTTCAAAACGATGTTGTGCGTTATCATGCTGAACTCTGGAGCCGCGCTCTGTCAGGGCAATCTGTAGCAAAATTCTGAAGAGCAAGCCAATGGACTGAAAATGTGTTTCATTCGGTAACATATGCTTGCTGTGGGCCAGCTAAGCTTTCCGTTTCTGTTGACCCGAATGTGCTTTTAAACAGTCAGCATCCATAGATCAAATGCGTTAGCGACTGTTGCACTGCTGTCAAAATCGATGTCTGCCATCTTATGTTCTCACGTGCATCGTCTCTTACAGAGGAGGTGTGGAAGTACAAGCGATAATTACCTAAAGACTGCTTCGCCCAATAGAAGCCCTTTGGTAACAGGGTTGCTCCCAAACCGTTAAATTTCACTGAGCCAGCCTGGATGCCGCTGGCTGAGCAATCGGTGTATCCTGAGGGAATAGAATCACTGCACGATCCCTGATTTGATTAATCTTTCCCACAAGAGATCCCGAAGAATATTTTTATTTATTTGTTATTTGTTATTCTTCCAGGGCATATGGGGGCCGTTGGATAGGCCAGTATTTTTTTATTATTTTCCCTAATTCCTTTGGGAAAGCGTTGGTGAGCCGGCATCTTGAAGGGTTTCAACCCGCAAGGTGTAAGGGCACCCACTGTGCTGTTGAAAATGATGCCCCCGCATTTTATCCCAGCAATATGTTTGATACAGCAAATTTGGAAACAATTCAGTCGCTTCTCCTGTGTCACATATGTTGCCCCTCTCTCACCACTGCAGAGGCGTGCACTGAGAACGCAGGCCTGGTAGAGTCAGAGTTCGTTCTTCATGGTCAGGTGTTGTTCCAACCGTTGTTCAAAAACATCTTATTCATCTGGGGAAAACATAGCAATTGCGCCTCTTGCACTGTTCATGATGATTTCAGGATCAAGTGACAGATTGCTGTTGACCGTGAATTCTAAATACGTGAAAACTATCGACAACCTGTGGGGTCACATTGTAAATTTTGATTCATGGCCTTGCAAAGCCCTGCACCACGACATTTGTTTCCGTGATGTTGATAATCACACCAAAAGCATTTGGGGCATGAGGGAGCCCATTTGCCGCTGAAGGTGCTCCTCAGTATGGAATGACAGTGCATCATTAAAGGTGTAGGACAGTTGCCTTCTGAGGACGTGAGCAGTTTTCTCTTGGACATTAGGTTCGTCAAAGCTGAATAGTTTCCCGTTAATTATGCTTTATAACTAGACACACTCTGCAGATAAACGAAGGCATGAGAAACCAAGGCCGATTTATAGGGAAGGATTATTTACTTCGAGAATTCAAACAGTTTTTCAACACCGCTGATCTCCAAGTCTTCTGCTTTTGCCCGGGCATGAATATTCCGACCCAGCGAGTTGTCATGCAACGGGGAGGTAACGTTGAACGTATTTGGAGGGCAGGTAATCTTCTCCGGTAACTTAACAAGAACAAAAAGTCGATTAGGTTTGTGACTGCACTTTTATATTGCCGACATTTCTCTAACACCTGCCGAATATTCTGTTTGGCCGCTAAACTGGCTGTTGGGGCAGAAACCGAAAAACAATCTTAGTGGTCTGTCAAAGACAGCACAGGCAAATCGTTCACATGGCACTGAAGGGAGATGCGAGGTGGCTGTTGCAATTATTTGCGTTGTATTTTGTTACTCAATTCTCTTGGGATCCGACTTGCTCCGATAACATACATGCTTACCGCAATCTTGTAGGGTAGCTATGGTAGAGGTTCTAAATTTAATTTCATTACAGGGAAGACAAAAGAACTCTGTCGCTTTCACCGCCTGCATTTAACGCACTTTGGAGGGATTTACAGGTCGACATTCAATGAAGATACGTGGCACAAATGCAAGTTTCTGTGGCCATCAAGACGAGGAGGCATATTCGAAAGCAGACCTTCCGATTCGTGAAGCATCCCATCATTTCTCATGTTCACGGTTAGATTTTTGTATCACAAACTAGTTGAAGGCCTGCTTCTACCCTCCCGCATAGGGAGAGACGATAGTGCACAATGATTCAAGGGTGCAGATTGTCACATGCGTTATGATTTCAGGCCGTACGGAATCGGCAAATGGAGCGTTACTAGCTACAAGCGAACCCGTAGCTGTACCAAGACCCTCCAGAATGCGTTCAATATTCAGGTATTGAATGACATTCAGGCTCCCTCCGGTGTCCAGAGCTTCCATGAAGGCAGCTTTCTCCAGAGGGTAGAACTCGAGGGAATGTCCCACGTATCTCTTCAATTTGTTTATTGCAGTCGATGATGGCACCAACTAATTCTATTTTCAATGTAACTGTTTTGCTAGCTTCTGGGCCTGTTACCATTTTCATTCTACTATACATGAAGCTAGAATCCCCTGTTCCGCATGACGTCTATTTTTGTTCGCGGAAACGACAGATTTTGGTGCAAACGAAATTCATGTTTTGATTTGAATTTGTCGAATTCAGATTATGCGCTAACCATGCCTTGCATTATGTTTATTTTTAAAATGACTGTTGGTTAACAATGATTAACAATTGCAATGACCAAAAAAGCTTTAGGAATTTCATCTATCGTTACTATGAATAGGAATATTATTATTAATGCAAATTTTGCTGTGCCTGTGTTTTTTCTTCTTCATTTTTTATAGAACGAATGAGTTAGTTGTACCTGGCACTGATATTAAAAAACGGACATTAAGTACTTTTTTACAGCTCTTCACTTTTTTAAAACTGATGTTGTCAATAAAAAAAAAATACACAACATGGAATTAACGACTTGGAAGTAGCAGACGTAATGGTATTGTTCGAAAAAGCATGGAAAAATTAATGAAAATGGCTCTGAGGAACGTTGTAATGGATGTTGGTATTAAGTTGATATTTACAACAAGATGTTGCACATTTATGCATTCTGACATGATAGCGACCTTTAACATTCTGAAATTCTTTGACACCGTAGAGTAGACAAAAATGTTACAGTTGTGAAGATACCTGATATGTTGCCCATCACTATAAAATCATCAGTATCCACTTGGGAATTCAGCAGAATTTTATTTGCCCAGTGAGTTGTTCGATTTCGACAGGAATAATTAAAACGATTGATCAAAATACATTTATTGTGAGGCAAATAGTCGCAGGAGCTAGAAATGAATGAAATTAAATGCTGATCAATTTAGATTAATGTGGGTGGGAGAAAAATAAAGATACAATGATAGATCAGTTGGGAATTATCGACAATTTCCGTGCTGTAACTTTACCATTCTATCGGTGGGGTAGCTATACCAGCATCTGTGGAAGCCAGTTTTTTCTTTACAATTTTTGTCAAATTCAAAATTAACCCGTCGGATTTAAAGAAAAAGGAAAATGCTTGAAATGCTCAGCTGTTCTGGAGGCATATGTGATGAGTGAAGTAGAGTTAGCCTTGCAGGCTGGCTGATGTTCAACGCCTTTGACCAAAGTTTTTATTTCCGTAATGTTCCATTTTAATCCCAGATTCCCAGTCGCCGTGTTATACGGCTTTTAACGTCTAGTTTAAAACGACAGACTACAGGATACGGAACTGAAGTCCCTAGGTACTGAATTGACAATTGTATGACCGCCATTTGAAAGATGATACATGGGAATCTGATAAAATTACTGACGCATCCATCTAAACCTCCTTCCGTCCAGCGAAGATAATGGCAATTAAATTTGGGTTGGATGCTCACGAAACGATCCTGATCCACGAAGCGATATAATGATGGTCCACAATAACGGGAAAAGAAGGGATATAACTAACTCAGTGTTGTTTCATTGCAGTCAAATTGCATCTGGATGCAAAGAAGGCAGATGCCCGGTTCAGAGTGTCTGCAGATGGAACAAACACCTCGTGGAACCCCAAATCGAGCAACGCTTCTACGAAGGACAAACAATACCACGACTCAAGCACGATCAGAGCCTCTGAGGGATTCACTTCTGGCAAGCACTACTGGGAGGTTGTGGTGATGAAGGGCACAGTTTGGAGTGTAGGGGTCGCAAAACCTGATGCGCCCATGAGTAGGTGGAGCAGGCCTCTACCCAGCAAGGGATTTTGGACGTTGATGCTGTGGAATGTTAAAACAACAGACATTAGGGTCAGGACTTTGGGTACATCTCTCGTTTTGTCTGATGTAAGCACGGTTGGAATCTATCTGGACTATGAAGCCGGCACATTGTCTTTTTACACTGTCAGTGACAATTGCCTTCTGCACACTATCACTGATAAATTCACTAGTGAGCTCACCCCTGTCTTTAAACTCTGGGTCATCACCGTCAGAGATGGCACCCTGACATTGATGTAGTGGCAATCGAGCTTCATATCTAAACCGTAATAAATAAGAAGAATGAGAGAGCAAGCGCCATTCAATCTCAATCCTCACCCTAAAATTGGACTTTCTCCCCCTCTCCCTGTGATAAGTAATGCCAAACTAGAGATTTTTATTCTTCTCCCATCTTGCTGTTGTTGCAAGTCCGTAAAACTTACGTCTGAATTTCCTTCACATAAGGGTGCACTGGATATCTCAACGTCCCCTGCTCACTTTTTAACCAATTGTTCTATCCCAATCCACTTACAACAACACATCTGACGTGCCCTGAACCCCTTCCCTCCCTTCTATCCAATCTCCTCTGCCACTCCATCTACAGTGCACTTTGCCTGAGGTCTCGAAAGGTGACTTGGTAAAATGATATTTTCCTTTAATGTGGCGGCACGTAATACACAACGGAATGTTTTGTTCCTTTGCCGTCAATGTGCACCCATTTAATTCCGTTCATTTAACGAGTAGTCGAATGGATTTGACACTTTTGCCGAAATGAATTTCTGTAACTTTAACGCATCATCTGCATATTTTGCTTAATTGTTTGTTTTGGCTGCAGTTTCGCTAACATGGCTTCAGAAATAAAGCAATAAATAAATTACGCAAAATCTGAGTAATTAAATTACTGATTTCAATTTTTTTAGAAGAAAGTTCCTCAACAATAACACCTACACTCTAAATATTGTCAACCTGAACTTAAAGGAAATGTCCCAGGCTTAATTATCAGCCACAGCATTAATGACCTGCCTTGTATGAACTGCCAAACATACTTCAAAGAAGTTTGTGATCTCAACAAACTAGGGTTGGGGACTTCAGAAGCAGTTCAAGTTCATCTATGCACTTGGTTAAAATATATTGTTATTGTACATTTGTCTTGAGATTCAACACAATAAATTCCGGAAACAAACAACCTGTTATAAAGCACTCGACTTATATGCCCATTGAAACTCACGGCAGAAAAGAACAATGGGTCTTGTAATAAATGCCATCCCATTGTGACGTTTCTCAAGGCGCATTTTCCATGCATTCCCTCTGAAGCCCCTAAATATTGCTGTGTTTGTTTTTTTTTACTGATTTACACAAGTGCCCTCAAATTGTAATCATAAGCACGACGAAAACATGACGTAAGAGAAGGCCTTATAATAGAAATTAGAAGTGAGTGGGGAGAAAGCTGCACTGGGAGCCAAAGTAAAGCTGAATGAAAATGGCCGACACACGTTGAATTGAAAGGCTCCTTCTCTAATGCATGACTCCAAGATTCAATTTATTCTGATGTAATTCTGATTTAAGTATTTTATGAAAGCTGTGTGGTTCTAGAAATCTTGAAAATTGTTAATTAGTACTACTACTACTAATAATAATAATCATAATAATAATAAAAATAATAATAATAACTTAATTCTTCTTATTATTACTATTATTACTATTGGTTGCACAGCACTTGTTTATTGCTGAACATAGAGACATGTAGAAGATTGTCACCTTGCACTTACCAGGACAATTTGGAAGAATACTACAATAAAGGGAGAAAAGCAATTCACAGTGCATGAGAAGAGACTTCTGAGAGGTTGGCAAGTGGACTCTTATTGTTGGATGCGTTGCCATTGGGAATGCACCCAGTGATGGTGACTGACAGTCAACTGCCAGAGATTTTTTGAACTTTAAAGAAGGCTGATTTTAATCCTAATTTGTCAAGTTACTGTCCTGCGGAATGAGCCTGCAACTGGCTGTCACTAATCTTGTTAACCTGAAAGAAATGAAAAGCGCATACATATCATTCATGTTTGCAAAGCATAGGGCTCTGTGCATTAATATGTGTAGCTTCCAGTGTATGCAAATGCACACAGGACGAGGCGACTACCCTCCTTAAACTGGTTGACAGCGTAATACTTAGCCCACTGAAGATTGTTCAGTAAATGTTTTCCAGCGCGGAATCACATATAATGTTGAGTTTTCAGGCAGTTTTCCTCTCCCGAGGTCTTGAAAGGTGATTTGGTAAAATCATTTGTCGTACCTTGCCTGTTGTGAACACGGTTGGGAAATGCTGCTTAATATGATCCGCCAGTTTTTGGAAAGTACAGCCTACGTACTTAGGATCACACCAGCACTAAAATTGAGCAACCACATCAATCATTCTAGTGATGGGTTTAACGTCTTTTTAGCTTGACGGCAGCATCCTTTTAGTGGCGAATAACACTCAGAGTCAACTTTCCAACCTATCAGCATTCTCTTGTCATACAGCATAAATATTGGTTTTCTTAAGAAGTGTCCCGATGAGTGCAAAAAAAATAGCTTCAACAAGACTCTTCTGTCAGCAAAATTAATAATGATAATGATAACGGTAATAAAAATATTCATAATAATAACAATAATAAAATTTGTAAAGAAGTCAATGCTAGCACTCAAAATGGAACAATGGACGGGGGGTGGGGGGTGTTTGACAGAAGAAGCTGTCGCCAGCTGATGAGGGCATCTTATTTCTGGAGGTCATTCAGTTTGGTGCTTTGGTGGGGGAAGGTGGAGGCATGGAAAGCAATGTCGTAATGTTAATTAACAACGTGGTCAGTGAAATCAAAAAAGAAATGTTGGTTGTAGCCACATGATTTTTCAATTTTGTCTTCCCTCTTTGCGAACCTCCGGAGGAGGCTGAGATAAATCATTCACTCAGATTTTCTGGCTGAAGATTGCTTCTGAATGTTCTAGCCTTATATTTTGTCATGCTGTGCTGGGCTCCCGCATCGTTCAGGTTCAGGATATTTGTGGTGCCTCCTCCTCCAGTGAGTTGTTTTATTGCCCACCAGTATTCATGAATGGACGTGGCAGGACTGCAAAGCTTAGATCTAATCCATTGGCTGTTGAATTGCTTAGCTCTGTCTATAAGTTATTGCCTAAGCTGTTTGGCATAAGCTAACTTGTGTTATAGCCTCACCATTTTGACACCTCGTTTTAGGTTTGCCTGGTGCTGCTCCTGCCATGCCTTCCTGATACATTGATTGAAGCATGGTTGATCCTCTGGCTTGGTCGCTATGGTAGAGTGGGTTATTTGGCCGGCCATGAGTGTACGTATTGTGTTTGAGCACAATCGTCCTGCGGCTGATGACCCACAGCACCCCAGCCTTGAGTTCCGGTAATTAGGTCAATGTTCTATTTGCTCCTTCCAGGTCCATTTCTTTAAGGGGTTTTATCTTTTTTATACAACTTGGTGGTTTGCTAGGCCATTGCAGATGGCAGTTAAGAGTCAACCACGTTGCTGTGGTTCTGGGGTCCTGTGCAGGCCAGGTAAGAACAGCAAAATTCCTTCCGGAAAGAACATGTGTGACATTGTCTACAATCGACAATGTTTTCATCGTCATCATCAGACTTTTAATTCCAGTATTTTAAAATTGAATTCAAATTTCTCCATCGCCCCTGCATCACTCTGGGCCTCTGTATTACTAGTCCAGCGGAAAGACCATTACGCTGCCTCCTCCTGGTAATATGGTTTGAAAAGATTGCGGGAGGGAGACCCGGGTTTAAAATATGAAAAATCTCAATCAGCTTAGGTTGAAACAAAAATGTAAGCAGTGGAAAACAGTTGCTAGAATTTTTAAAACATATATATAAATCCCCTATTACTTGATTTCACATAACATAATAGTTGAAATGGAAAATTGAGTTGCAGGTAATAAGAAAAATGCAGTAATCATTTATGGATATTGCATTTCAGAGAGAGGAATGGAGGGACTGATTAGCATAAATAGTGAAGATAGTGATGTGCATAATGCTATTATATTTTTTTAAAACTGGCAAGGAATAAATTGCCAACTCAATACTTTGACTGTATAATTGCAAAAAAGATATTTTTTTTTTTACTTGACAACGTTTCATTTTATTCTTCGCCTCATCCGTCGCCGCAACAAGAAACTTTTTCTCTTTCTCTCAAGTGCTAAGGAACGCAAGCTCCAACAACTCATCGACTCCAACACCCATCTGGGACCCTCCACCCCTGCTTGTCCCCCCGTCCTCACCCCATCTTCCAATCCCAGCCCCAGCCGCGTATTCACTATACCCCCTGACCTTCCCCTCTCCGATGCTGAACGTTCAGTGCTCAGCAAAGGACTTAGTTTCATACCCTTACGCCCTCATCTCAATGAATTTCGGGCTCGGCATGATGCTGAACTTTCTTCCGCCATCTTCGTCTCCGTGCTCTCTTCTTTGGGCAGGAGTCCTCTCCCCGTTCAACGGATCCTTTTACCCACCTCCAATATTCTCCCTCCACTTGGACCCCACCCTCTGGATTCTTACCTTCTCTTGATCTTTTCATTGAGAACTGTCGGTGTGACATTAGCCATCTCAATTTCTCTGCTCCTCTCACTCATTCTAATCTGTCTCTCTCTGAACTCACTGGACTCCGTTCTCTCAGGTCCAACCCCAACATTGTCATCAAACCCGCTGACAAGGGTGGTACTGTTTTTGTCTGGCGCATTGACCTCTACCTCGCGGAGGCTGAGCGTCAACTGGCAGACGTTTCCTCCTACCTCTCCCTGGACCATGACCCCACCACAGAACATCAAGCCATTGTTTCCAGGACTGTCACTGACCTCATCTCCTCTGGAGATCTTGCTCCCACAGCTTCCAACTTGATAGTCACCCAACCTCGGACGGCCCGCTTCTACCTCCTACCCAAAATCCACAAACAGAACTGTCCTGGCAGACCGATCGTGTCAGCCTGTTCCTGCCCCACGGAACTAATTTCTCGTTATCTTGACTCCCTTCTCTCTCCCCTTGTCCAGTCCCTTCCCACCTACATCCGTGATTCCTCTGACACCTTACATCACATCAACAATTTCCAGTTCCCTGGCCACAACCGCTTCCTCTTCACCATGGATGTCCAATCCCTCTACACCTCCATCCCCCACCAGGATGGTCTGAGGGCCCTTAACTTCTTCCTTGAACAGAGGCCCCAACAATCCCCATCCACCACTACTCTCCTCCATCTGTCTGAACTTGTTCTCAAACTGAACAATTTCTCCTTTAACTCCTCTCACTTCCTCCAAATAAAAGGTGTGGCTATGGGTAATCGCATGGGCCCCAGCTATGCCTGTCTCTTTATGGGGTATGTGGAACATTCCTTGTTCCAGTCCTACTCCGGCCCCCTCCCACAAATCTTTCTCCGGTACATCGATGATTACTTCGGTGCTGCTTCATGCTCTCGTCGGGACCTGGAAAAATTTATTAATTTTGCATCCAATCTCCACCCCTCCATCATCTTCACATGGTCCATCTCTGACACTTCTCTTCCCTTCCTTGACCTCTCTGTCTCAATTTCTGATGATAGACTGTCCACCAATATCCATTACAAGCCTACCGACTCCCACAGCTACCTCGACTACAGTTCCTCACACCCCGCTTCCTGTAAAGACTCCATCCCATTCTCTCAGTTCCTTCGCCTCCATCGCATCTGTTGTGATGACGCTACCTTCAAAAACAGCTCCTCTGACATGTCCTCCTTCCTTAACCGAGGTTTTCCATCCATGGTCGTTGACAGGGCCCTCAACCATGTCCGGCCCATATCCCGTGCATCCTCCCTCACGCCTTCTCCTCCTTCCCAGAAACATGATAGGGTCCCCCTTGTCCTCACTTATCACCCCACCAGCCTCCCCATTCAAAGGATCATCCTCCGCCATTTCCGCCAACTCCAGCATGATGCCACCACCAAACATATCTACCCTTCACCCCCCCTGACGGCATTCCGTAGGGATCGTTCCCTCCGGGACACCCTGGTCCACTCCTCCATCACCCCCTACTCCTCAACCCCCACTTATGGCACCTCCCCATGCCCACGGAGAAGATGCAACACCTGCCCCTTCACTTCCTCTCTCCTCACCGTCCAAGGGCCCAAACACTCCTTTTAAGTGAAGCAGCATTTCACTTGCATTTCTCCTAACTTAGTCTACTGTATTCGTTGCTCCCAATGCGGTCTCCTCTACTTTGGAGAGACCAAACGCAAACTGGGCGACCGTTTTGCGGAACACCTGCCGTCTGTCCGCAAGAAAGACCCAAACCTCCCTGTCGCTTGCCATTTTAACACTCCACCCTGTTCTCTTGCCAACATGTCTGTCCTTGGCTTGCTGCATTGTTCCAGTGAAGCCCAACGCAAACTGGAGGAACAGCACCTCATCTTCCGACTAGGCACTTTACAGCCCTCCGGGCTGAATATTGAATTCAACAACTTTAGATCTTAAACTCCCCCTCCCCCCATCCCCACCCCGTTTCTTCACCCACCCCCCTGCTTTTTTTTCAATAATTTAAATAGTTTCTTCTTTCCCCACCTATTTCCATTATTTTTAAATCTAAAACTAAAACCTTTAGTCTTTCCACCCCACCCCCACTAGAGCTGTACTTTGAATATCCTGTCTTCCATTCTTAATTAGCACTTTTCTCAGACAAATACCACCACCTTCAACACCTCTTTGGCCCTTTTGTCTGTGACATCTTTTGATTATCTGCTCATCTCCACAATCACCACACCACACCGTCAATGTGTCTCTTCCACCTTTCCACCCCCCCCCCCCCCTCACCCCCCCCCACCCACCCACCTTAAACCAATTTATATTTCTCCCTTCTTCTAACTATGCTCCAGTTCTGCCGAAGGGCCATGAAGGCTCGAAACGTTAACTGATTTCTTCTCCGCCGATGCATCCAGACCTGCTGAGTTTTTCCAGGTAATTCTGTTTTTGTTTTGGATTTCCAGCATCCGCAGTAGCTTTTAGCTTTTTGTTTTTAACATTTTAGGAAAGTGGCTTCCAATATAATTGCAATGATAGTATGGAAGTAAAATATACAGTGTTTGAAAGTGATCAACATCGCGCCGACATTAGGGCATAAACCTTAATGAAACAAATATGAATGGCGGGCGTGTAGGCAACCGTAAATATGGAAGGTAGTTTTGATGAAATGCCGGTACTGACGCAATGTTTAACATTCAATGAATTTATGAACAATCTGCATTAAAAAAAAGTAAATTATAAGTAACGCTGCAGGAAATGTCGTTCTAATGTCGCGAACCTGGGGAGTTAAAGAGAGCATTAAAGCAGAGTTTGGAAAATACAATGTTGCGAACCTAATGACTTGGATTACGTACTTAATGCAAAAGAGAAACTGCCCATTTGTGCCAGAAAGTCCAATCTGTTGTACATATTCCACAAGAGCCTCATTCCATCTCTGCTGACTTCAATCTATGTTCACAACTCTCTATTCCGTTCATGCGCTTCTGCTTGACTAAGCTCCTTATAAATGTATCTAAACAACACCCTACAAACTGTTCCTTCCTGCCGGGTATCCCTTGTTTCAAGCCCATTCTATTCAGAAGTTTCTATTGATTTCAATGTGGCTACCTGCCATTTATGCTGTGTAATTATGTTATTTCCCCCAGTGGAAGTATTTTGCGTTTTCACAATCAATGCACCCCTCTCATATTTTTAAGAACCGAATTTCGTTATAACCCAGCCTTCCTTTTGTGACGATAGAAGCCTCCCACATGCCCACCATTTCCTGATATGTAAGAATATGCATTTATGGCATAATCTTTTGACGCTTCCCTGCATCCTCTCCATTCTTCTGCATATATTCGTTCAGATCTATGGTGTTCAGTAATTAACACAGTGCCATAAGTGTGGTGTTACAATCCTTGGTTCAATCGAAAGTTGTTGCTGAGATCTGATTCGGGACGAATGAAGTTTTGTTAATGGTAGACAAAGCTTCATATCTAAGACGCGTACTTATTGAAGAAAGACATTAGAGTCCATGGGTTTTGAACAAATAAAACGAAGCTTTAATATACAAGGTTAGAAATAAATAAATTAACGGTATTTGTTTTATGCTCTAACATTCAGGGGAAGTGTAAGGTACATGTAGTTTCACAAGTCAACTGTGAACGAACACACTGCAATACAACACATATTACAGATGCAACCACAATAGATTCCATGGATGTCTCAACAATCCATGCAGACATTAGTCAGAATGTCATTCTGCCAATATCACTGAAACTCCGTTCTTCTCATGAGGGATTACAATCTTCACCTTTGACTATCTTACCCTGGAGTTCTCTCCAAAAGTCAGTACAACTGGGACGGCTTCAATATCGGTCCTTCTCACAGGCTTTAATTTCACCTTCTGAGACTGTGTTCTCCTGGATGTCTGAGTACTCTCAAGCATCAACAGAACAGCGCAATTTCGGTTCTTCGGTCGTGCCAAACAGTACACCACAGCTCTAAAGCGGTGTTTTTGCCCCAACGGCCCGCGACAAGGAATCAGCAAGCTTTGGCTGCCTTCTCGGTTCTTCAGGACTTCTTCGGTAGCCTCTTCGATTCTCAGGGCTTTTTATGAGCCCACTTGCTTGAGTCTGCTCCCCGCAGCTCCTTCAGTAATTTGGAGCCTGTTGCTCCGGTCCTTTATTTTCTATTGGCTTAAACAGAACCTGTTCCTCTTCACTGCCTTTGACCCTTAGCTCGGATTTCCTTATGAGATCACTCCCTCTCCCTCTCCTGACACTTCGGTTCTGATTAAAATTGACTGACTGATTGAAACTGACACTTCATTTGAGCTGATATGAAGACCTATCAAAAAACTCACCGAGGGACCGGGTTTCTTACTAAGCAGGAACAAACGTAATAAGCAGTGAAACACGCCGCATCTTAAATATTTGTTTAGCCACCACAGAATTCTAATTTAGTACAGAGATAGACAGAATATAATGACTTCATGTCAGCCTATTTGTCTGCAACTTCTCCAGCGCTTCTGTATTTTTTCTTCTCTTCTGTGTTAACTGGTAATGAAATCAGTATCATAATTGCGGTCTAAAGAAGCATCGACAATGTTTGGGCATATCATCCTGCCATTCAATTGTATACCTGCAGAAATACATTCCAGCATGTGACTTTCCTCTGCGTCCATGCTAAATTAAACTGCAAAATTTCCTGATTGTTCTGTCTGTTTTCTGACATGTCGCTATTTACCGACTGCACCTATGCCTCAAGTTTGCAGGTTATAAGTGACTTTCATATTCTTCCTCCCATCAAACGATTGAGTCTAATCGATCGTTCTTGAATGTTGCAACTATTTTTTTCCCATTCTACCATTTATTTATGTTACATGTGTGGAGCCTCACGAGATGGGGGAGATATTTAACAGTTTTTTTGCATCAGTATTTACTCAGGAAACGGACATAGTGTATAATGAAGGAAGTGAAACAAGCACTAGTGTCATGGAACATATAGAGAACAAAGAAGAGGAGGTGCTTGCTACCTTACAGCGAATAGAGGCAGATAAATCCCCCGGGCCTGTCATGATATTCCCTCGGACCTTGAGGGAGACTAGTGTAGAAATTACAGGGGCCCTGGCAGAAATATTTTAAATGTCCTTAGCCACGGGTGAGGTGCCGGAGGATTGGAGGGTAGGTCATGATGTTCTGTTGTTTAAAAAAGGCTCCCAAAGTAACCAGATAATGACAGGCCAGTGAGAATGACATCAGTAGTAGGGAAATTATTGGAAGGTGTTCTGAGAGATCTGATATACAACTATTTGGACAGCCAAGGGCTGATTAAGTATAGTCAGCATGGCTTTGTGCGTGGTAGATCGTGTTTAACGAACCATGTAGAGTTTTCCGAGGAGGTTATCAAGAAAGTAGATAAATGAAAGGCTGTGGATGTTGACAAGGTCCCACATGGGAGGTTAGTTCGGAAGGTTCGGACACTTGGTATCCATTGAGAGGTTGTAAACTTGATTAGAAATTGGCTGTGTGGGAGAAGAGAGATAGTGGTAGTGGATGTTTGCTTCTCAGACTGGAGGCCTGTGACTAGTGGTGTGCTTCGGGGATCTGGGCTGGGACCATTGTTGTTTGTTGTCTATATCAATGATCTGGATGATAATGTTGTAAATTGTATCAGCAAGTTTGCTGATGGCACTAAGATTGGAGGCGTTGGGGGCAGCGAGGAAGGCTTTCAAAGCTTTCAGCTTTGGATTTGGACTAACTGGAAAAATGGGCCAGAAAATGGCAGATGGAATTTAATGCAGAAAACTGTGAGGTGTTGCATTTTGTATGGGCAAGCCAATGTAGGCCATACACAGTAAATGGTAGGGCACTGAGGAGTACGGAGGAACAAAGGGATCTGGGAGTTCAGATACATAATTCCATGAAAGTGGCGTCACAGGTAGACGGGGTTGAAAAGATAGCTTTTGGCATACTGCCCTTCATAAATCAAAGCATTGAGCATAGGACTTGGGATGTGATGGTGCGGTTATATAAGACATTGGTGAGGCCAACTTTGGAGTATTGTGTGCAATTCTGGTCGCCTAACTACAGGAGGGATATCAGTAAATTTGAGAGAGTGCAGGGAAGATTTACTAGGATGTTGCTGGGTCTTCAGGAGTTGAGTTACAGGGAAAGATTAAACAGGTTAGGACTTTAATCCTTGGAGCATCGAAGAATGAGAGGAGATTTGATAGAAGTTTACACAATTACGAGGGGTGTATAGAGAGTAAATACGAGTAGGCTCTTTCTACTTAGATTAGAAGAGATAAACACGAGCGGACATGGCTTTAGGGTTAAAAGGGAACGGTTTGGGGGAACATTAGGGGGAACTTCTTCACTCAGAGAGTGGTGGGAGTGTGGAACGAGGTGCCATCTGGCGTAGTAAATACGGGCTCACTCTTAAGATTTAAGAATAACTTGGGGAGATACATGGATGGGAGAGGTCTGGAGGGTTATGGACTGGGTGCAGGTCAATGGGACAGGCGGAATAATATTTCGGCACAGACTAGATTGGCCGAATGGCCTGTTTTTCTGTGCTGTAGAGTTCTAGGGTTCTTTGGTTCTATGTATTTTGTAGCTGGCCTCCTCACCACTGAATATCCCTACTCGACCAATTTGGTGTCCAGAAAAAAATTAGAAATTGTGTTTTTGACAACATAGCCTAAGTGGATATTGGTAATTGTGAACAGCAGTAGTCCCAACAATTATCTTTGCTGAACACGAGCTTGCACATTGTTATTCAGAAAACAACCATTTACTTAATTTCTCATCTTCAACTCTTTAAGCCAGTTAGGCATCCAGCTGAAACTTGCCCCTAAATTCACGTTCTGTGATATCATATATTATTCTATGACGAGTGTCCTTTCCAAAGAACGTTTGAAATTCCAAATAAATTCCATCCACCGAAATGTCATCGCCTACACTCTCTATTGGCTCCTAAAAACAACATTCAGCAAGTTTCGCCAATCAAGATGCAGGCCTTTAGTTATTCTGCATTAATCTAATTTCTGTCTAACTTACAAACTATTTTCAGTCCACTTCCTTGATTATAGCATTCCTTTTAGTTAACATCCAGTGCTTTGGCATGGTATTTATTTTGTGTTGTTGTCAACAGGCAATTAGCCTTATGTTGTAATGCTTCTGTTGTCTGTTGTCCAAGTATTTGAAATGTTTGCATCTATTTCAAAACAGAGAATTTATCTTCATCGGCATTCATTAGCAGATTAAATGGATTCCATTGTTTAAATTATAAATTGATTCACATAATTTATTATCTCATTATTCAATTCTATATTTATTTTCTCTATCTCCCTAGTAAATTAAGGGCCGGTATAATTGTTCAAAAGGCTGTCATTTTAATACCTGTGGTATTTTTCTGTCTATTTTTTGTTGGTCATTTTCATATTTAACTGTTCATTTAGCTACCTCAATGCTTGTAAAACGTATTAAAATGGTGTTTCGTTTTTCTTAATAATTTAATTTTGTAGTTCCTCTTTGCTTTGCTAATTATGTTCCTGACTTATCTCCGAACATCATCATATTAACTTTACCATGCACCAGCCTGCTGCCTACGCAAATTACCAGCGTCCAATTTCTTGTCCTCAACCCTTGTCCAATGTATTATTAACTTTACATGGATTTAGTTCAGTGTTCTGTTTCGTTGTTTACCGGTTTGTTGCCAATTTTAATTTCCATTTGATATTCTCAGCAACTCAAAACAATTATTTTGGCCATTATTAATCAGTTAGCAATGTTTCCTATTGCTTACTTCCTTCTCAGTCAGCACGCTAAATTGCAACCAATAATGGTCACTCTCGCCTCGCTGACATGCAACTTCTCCTTCTGTTTGATGCGCTGCTTCAAGCCTCCTTGCCAGTTTAAATGGCAAATATATTCATGGTTCGATGGGGGTCAGTGCCTTGCACAGTTAGAACAATCTAAGCGATATAACATTTGATATGATCCGCCAGTCTTTGGAATGAAGCAGCTAGTTTCCTTTTCATTATTCATTCATAGGATATGGGCATCGCAGCGAGGCCAACCTTTACTGACCATCCGAATTGCCATTCAGAAGGGGGCGGTGAGCTGCCTTCTACAACTGCTGAAGTCCATGCCGCTTAGGTGCGCCCAAGGAGCTGCTCGGGAGGGAGTTCCAGGATTTTAATCCAACACCAGCGAATGAACAGCGATATATTTGCAAGCCAAGATGCTGAGTGGCTTGGAGGGGAACTTCCCAGGGTGGTTTTACCACATACCTGTTGCCCTCAGTCTTCTAGATTGTAGTAATAGTTGTTTGGGAAGGTGCAGCCTTACGTAGCCTCGTGTGTTCCTGTGGTGCATTTATAGATTCTACACCTATGTACCATTAAATCAGCACTGACATTTATATATCACATCATTCATTTTTACGATAGCGGGACCGTATCCAACTAACCTGGGCTTGAAAATCACGAAACACAACTTCCAACACTATATGTGATTCAGCACCTGGACAAAACATGCTAAACAACCCTGAGTTTGTTAAGAATTACTTTGATAAACAATTTTAGATTATTAGTTGTGCTCGTACTGTACCACTCTTACACACGTTTGAAGCTTCATATATTTAAAATAGGGCATGGTATTTTGCAAACAAAAACTAAATGCACGCATATTGTGGGCCTGTTTCAACTGAACAAAATGGGCAGTGATAATTCTGGGCGGTGATCATTCTCTCTTCATTCCCAGGGCAATGCATTGACCACTCACATGTAGCCTGCCTGGGCTGGGCTTAAACCAAGGTTGGCAATTAAATATCAGTCACCAGTTAACTGGTGCATTATCCATTTACCAACCACGTTAATAGATTATTGTTTTTAATGAGATAAACTGTCATTCTTCTAAATTCCAGGGAAGTAGGATTGTACACTGACGTTATCATAAAAGGTAAGACACACATCACATGAACATCCCATTGAAGCCGTGTTACACCTATGCTTTGTCCCGCATGTATTACCTCATGTATCGATATAAAAACTGCACATGTTATCCAAGGTATGATCTCGCGATTTCCCTGCATAGTTAATTATTAATGTTATTATTCCGTACTCGAAAGAGCGCACAGTTGGCTATGCGAATATGGATTTCCCGTTCCTAATTGTCCTTGAGAAGGTGTCGGTGAGCCGACCTCTTGAAATTCAGGATACCACGTGGCGCAAGTACACCCACCCTGCTTTTAGAAAACGAGTTGCAGGAGTTTGTCCAATGCGACAAAAATGAACACAGGCCCAAGAAAGAATGGTGAGTGACTTGGAATGGAATCTGTAGTTGGTGCTGAAGCACCTTGTCCACCTAGATTGAAAAGTACATGACTTGTATAGTTGTTGCCGGTGGAGCCTCGGCGATTTGCTGCAGTGCATCTCTACACTGAAGCAATATGCACTGCTGCCACTGTGAATCGGTGGTGAGCGGAGTGTTTATTGAATGTGGTGGTTGGGGTGGCAATCAAGCGGGCTGCCTTGTCCAAGGTGGTGTCGAACTTCTTTTGCGTTGTTGAAGTTGCACAAATCCGGGTAGGTGGATAGTATTCCACCACACTCGTGACTTCGGCCTTGTAGATGGTAGACAGGCAATGTAGAGTCAGGAAGTGAGCTACTATCCTTGGTATTTCAAACATCTGACCTACTCGTGCAACTGCATTATTAAGATGGATGATCCAGGTCAGTTGTTGGCAAATGCTTTCCGCTGTATGTTGAAAGTGAGAGATTCAGCGGTAGTAATGCCATTGGATGGCAAGTGCAAATTTTAAGATATTCTCCGGTTGTGGATAGTATTTGCCTGGCACTTGTATGGCGTGAATATTGCTTACTACTTATCAGCTCATGCCTGGATATTGACCTGCTCTTGCTGCATATGGGCACAGGTGGATTCAGTATCTGTGGAGTTGCGACTGTTGCTCAACATTGTGAAATCATTCGTGAGCATCCCCACTTCTGTCTTTATGTTGGACTAACGTTCACTTATGGAGCATCTGAAGATGGCTTCGCCTGCGTCAGTATCTTGAGGAACTCCTACATTTATACCCCTGAATTGAAAAGATTGGCCCCCTACAACCACAACCACCACCCTTGTGCTAGTTATGACTCCAAGCAGAGAAGCGTTTTCCCGTTGATTCCAGTTGACTTCAGTTTATAGGCTCTTGGTGCTACACTCAATCAAATGCTGTCATTTGTGTCAAGCCCATTATGTCCCAACTAACATCTTGATTTTAGTTCTTATCTCCATGATTTGATGAATGCTGTAATGAGGTCAAAAGGTTCGTTGGCCCTCGCAGAAGCCAAACGGACTGTTAGTGAACAGGTCACAAATGAGAAAGTGCCAGCCGATCATACCATCTACAGCATTGTTAATGATCAAGATTTGGCCGTGTTGGATTTTTTCCTATTTTGAACAGGGTATATCTGGTCAATTTTCCACAATGTGATGAAGACGACACTGCTCTAACGATAGTAGAAGGCTTGACTCAGGAGCGGCAAATTGACGAGGGCAAGCCTTCAGGACTTTCGATGGAAGCCTTTCGGGGCCCGTACACTTTGCAGCATCCAATGCTTTCAGCCGCTTCGTAATATTACGTGGAATGTGACTAATTGGCCGAACATGAGCATCTGTTATGATCCTTCGTTATTTACCCATTTTCATAATTTTAGAAAGAGTACTCGTAATATGCCTTCCTTTTATTCAAGCGAGAATTCCGCTCCCCTTTTTTGAGACAGCGCTAGGAACCACGTCCGTTCCATTGTTAGGCATCGTTGTTTTTTATTTTAATACATGACCTTATCAGGCAGAACCATCAGGGAGTACTTAAACGTAAGTAGTGTATGCCTCAACTGATTTCTTTTTTCTGCAGCCAGAAGAGAATTTTGATCAAATGGCGCTTTAGGTGTTTTGTATATGGTCGATTGGGAAGCATTTGGCAAGCTCCCACACACAACTGTTTTTTAGATAAAATTAAATCCTATGTAACGAATGGAAGCGACATAATGGTTGCAGATCAGTGACACTGACAGAAAAAAAAAACGGAATGTTGTTTATTTTGTTTCAAGATTTGCAGAGTTAGGTGCTTTGTCGTTTATACATTAGTATTTCTATTTGCATAAACGACGAGACAAATGTACCTGGAGTAGCATTATAACTTGTGCAGGTGACGAAACATTCTCACTTTGGTAACTAGTGATATGGACAGCTATAAACCCCATGAGGCCATTAGAAAATTGGATATGTAGCTATATTCAGATCAGGAGTTGTTAATTCAAAGAGCTGTGAAGTAATAGACGGCTATGCAGAATATACAACATGGCATGGATGAAAAAATGCTGCTGCTCGCTTCTAGTCCCTGTGGCATCCAATTAAATCATAGATCGTCTTCCACCTGAACTTCTGCTGTCCAATTATTATAGTCCAAATAATGATGGATCACAGCACTGAATATAGCTATCAAGTAAACATTCAATGGCCTTTGAGGTAGAATATTCGAGAGATGCACGACGATTTCAATATTAACATTGGCCCAAAGTGGTTGGCCCCTTTATTTGAGACAATACCATTCATTTATTTGCTCCCCAGACAGGGGAAATCAGCCTCACAGCTTCTAAACAGTCAACCAAACAGATAAATGCACCTGTTTCAATGAAATACGCTATCGTTGTTCTAAGCCCAATAGTGTAAATATTCAATCTATTCAATCTGTTCTATGGCCCATTCCTATTCCAAGTACCAATCTAGGTAGCATGCATTACACAACCTCGAATTTAACTATACACACCTTGAACTCTAGGGGCCCACCACAACTATCCAATCCCCTGTAAGTTCCAGAAGGATGTGTTGTCTATACTCCAATCTTTTTGAAATGAAACCAATACACTATTTGCTTACCTAAATATGCGGCATGAAATCCTAAAGTGCCTAGTATACATGAACAGTCAAACAACAAGGAATATCACAACTTCAAATATTGTCAATTCTTAAGTTATTCTCTGCTTTATTTTCTTCTTACAAAATTGAATACTTTGCCACTCCCACGCAATTTATTCCACCTAGACCTTATTTATGACTCAGCAAAACGACATATATAAAGATACCCTCTCTCCCCTTAATAGCTTACGTTCCCATCTTTCTTGATAATGTCAACAAACTTATATGCATCACAGTAGGTCATATTATCGATACAATATTATTCATATGAGTTATGCCATTAAAAATAATTATTGTTCTTGCAATTATAATTTTTATTATTATCATTATTATTTCTGTTGTTATAAACGAGGGAAAACCATTGTTCATTGAGGACCGCATTAATTGCAGCTTTAAAGCCTAAAATATCTGGCGTACTTTTGCTTTCTGACTTGTGTCAATTATCAATCCTCTAGCCATGTACTCATGTTAGTCACTCCAACCAATTGCCAAAATACCTCGTGTTTGGTGTATCGTAATACCTTAGGGGTAATTTTAACTCTCTGAAGATTGGAATTTAACTGTGAAAAATTAGTTAATTTCCTCTAAATAATGTTGCCAATTATTACACTTAAAAAAGTATGGTCATGTTCATCTAAGAGGTTAACAGCTCGAAAGACAACATCGTCGTATAGCAGGTGGGTTTACTAGGGTGGAGAATTGAAGAGGTCGTGCCTACACTGCCTGAAAGTAAATGCAACCAACACAGTTGTTTTTTTTAGTAAGCTAGAGCTGACTTTATACCTAAAAAGGCATTCAGTGAGCCCTGGAAGGGCTCGTTATGGAAATGTCTGGAGCTGAAGAAGGTCCAACGTTTTCAATTAATGCCAATGTTGCTGCAGAAGTGAGTGTTCTGCAGTAGGGGAAACATTATTGCGCAAAAAGGTGCTGTTATTAGCAGGCTTCCAGCAAGAAAATCATTTTTGTTAGCAAACAGCATGTAGTTGGGGGCTCAAGTGAATGCCCGCGAATCATGTCATTTTACAGTTCCGTCTATTTAGGGCTCAGGCGAGTTCCTGAGGAATTAATAAAGTGGCAGAAGTTCAGTGGGTGCGTGCTGGAAATGGTTAGCGTTCTCAAAAAACAGTGGGAGTCATTTTTAACTTGAACATTTGAGCTTACTGAAATACAACGGCACTACCCGCCCATTTATTATAGAGGAGAAGAAACGCTGACAAGTTGGAATTAAGACTTAGAAGCAAAGAGGATTTGAGCCTCGGGAGACCAACAAGAAAATCCTGGGAGGTGTGCAATCGTTGACACAGTCCGACTTGGTGTGCCTTTGAGGGAATTCAGAGACGTGATTTCCAAAAGTGATCATTTTTGAGTCCTTCGTGAGGGCCATAGAGCTTCAACTACATCAATTGACTCACACTGTGTCCTGCCGTCTGAGGATAGGGGCAAAGGCGGGAGAGCGATGGGGGTTGTGGCCAGGGGGTTGGATGTTGAGAAATCATTGGGGTCTTTATATAGCAGATCTGCAACTTATGGTGAACTGCGATGTGTTCCATCATAATTTGCCTGAAATTCGACATATGCTTAATATTAACACTGAAAGTTAGAACACAGGGCAGAGATCGCGAATTGTTATAACCTTTTGAAATTGTTTAGTGAAGTGTATTTTCGATTTCTCAATACCCGTTTAATTTCGGGACATTATTCCCTTAATAGGTATTTTGAATCTCAAAATTTACCAACTTTTAATAAAAAAAAACGCTGGTCCCTAAAGAGGTCTCATCAAGAACGTGGGGCAGGCTCAGGATCAAACTACTATGAGCATGACTCGTGTATAGTTTTCTTTTTTATCTGTCGCATTTGACGAAATGCATTCTGAAAATGCAAGTTTTTCTGATAGTTAAGTCGTCATAATCATCTAATTAAAAAGATAAATACAATTTTACTAGCATAAAACAAATCCAATTATTCCCAATCATATTAGGGTTTCCCATCTATCGGTCAACACTTCTTTAAGAATCTATGGCAGCGTATTTCTGAAGACTGATGTTGGACCATTTAACGTGTAACTATCTGTTTCTCTACATTTCATCAATGCGTCAGTGACAATTCGCAGATTCAAATATATTCGAGCGCCCCCTGTCCTAACGTATAATTGTAGATCAAGAGAAAATCATTCATTATGACGGAAACCACGCTTTTAAAACAGTAGGTTATAGGCCAGGAGGCCCAAATTATTTGCCACCTTTTAGTGTTATGCATCTTTTCCGTTGTTTGCCTTTACTTATGTTAACTAATGCAGCTGCCTATTGAAGATTAGATACTTTGTTTCCTTTTATGGCTCCTGTGGCTTCACTATCTTCTGCTGTGAATACGGACACAAATTATTTGACTTATCTTCCTCCCCTTTCGCTATTCCTCATCATTGTATCCCTTGTCTCAGCCTCTATAGAGTATACGTGAACGTTCGTATTGACTTCCATTTTTTTGCAAATTACAGAGGCTCATTCCGATTATTTTATATTCCTTTCCAGTTCAAACTGTAATTCTATTTTCTGGTTGCCCTAAGGTGCTCTCCTCGACTGTCCCACTTCCCAGAAATTTTACGCTTCATTGTAACATTACAAGCTTTTTATTCAATGCAATACGGTCCTCAACCTCTTCATTTAACGAAGGTATATCACTTCTACGTATCGTTTCTTTTGTTAGGATGCATATCCAGTGAAAAGTATTCAACATGTCTTTAAAATATGTCCATTAATTATCTTTGAACAAGAGATTGAATCTCTCTTCAATATCTCCTTCTTTCAATTCCTCCATCATGCCTGTATAACTCGCTTCCTGATTGTTATTATTAAACATTCGGACCCTACTGCCTCAATTCGAAATTGTATAATATTTTGATCATTCCCCTTAATATGATAGTGCTGCATGTATCATGGAACAAAACGAGATCTAAAGTATTCCCAACTCTGACAGTTGCCACGACTTGCCGTTCTCTGAAACTGCGATGATTACATTTTATTCATTTTTTTTTTTACCCCAGAGCTAGCTTTCTCAATTTGATCGGCTGGGTGTACTTGAAAATTAACATCACCAACAATTGTTGCGGTTCCTTTCTTAAAAGCTAATTTCCTATTTCCCGCACCCCCCTGGTTTAATATCCTATATTACCATTAATGGGGTGCACTGCAAGAATTCACCAAGGTTCCGTCGACAACGCCTTCACAACATATGACAACTACCAAGTAGAAGCACAAGGGCAGCAGATAGATGGGAACCCCACCACATCGAAATCAATCACCATCCTGACTTGCAAATATATTGCCTTTCTTTCACTGTGGCTGGATCAAAATTCTTGGACTTCCGACCTAACAGCACTTGGGTGTACCTAAACCACATGAACTGCAGAGGCTCAAGAAGGCAGCGCAGCACCACCTTCTCAAGGGTAATTAGGAAGGGTAATAAATCCTGGGCCATCCGGCAAAGCCCACACCGGTGAACAAAATCTAATAGTATAGCTTTTATTGCGTGGCATTTTTTCCCCATGCTATTCCTTATGATCGGTATTATTCTTCATTATTATGATCAGTATTATATCGCTTATTCCTTATGGTACTAATTCGGGCCCTGCTCTTCTGGCCCAGGTGTTACATCACTGTTCTCTGTCATCGATCATTAGCACCAGTGCAACAATTCACCACACACAACCCAGATTGAGAAGAGTGTCCTGAAGTCCTAATCACAGTGATGCAGTCTGGGAAGTTTCTTGAGGTCAGCATCACGGTGAAGTAGTCTGGGAAGAGTTTCTTACAGTCAGGATCACGGTGAAGCACTCTGGGAAGAGAGCCCTGCACTCAGCACCTCGGCGAAGCAATCACTTCAAAAAGTGACATCATTAGAAAGGTGACAGCTGATTGGTGAGGAGTGGATAAGAGTTATTTCTTCAGTCTTTTTCTCCAATTTAAAATTGATTAAGCTAAGGAAAGGTAGGAGTTCTAGCTTTTATTTAAAGCACATAAATAATTAACACTTCATACTGTATTTTACTTAAAGTAAGTGTTTTGTTTTCAACTAGAGTATGGCAGGGCAGTACAGCCCCGTATTCTGTACAGCCTTGGACATGTGGGAAATCCTAGGCGCTTCTTACACTTCGGCCATATACGTGTGCAGGAAGTGCCACCAGCTGCAGCTACTTGAACTCCAAGTTTCGGAGCTTGAGCAGCAGCTGGAGGCACTGAGGTGCATCCACGAGGCTGAGAATTTCGTGGAGAGCAAGTATTTAGATGCGGTCACCCCACAGCTTACGGGAGTGCAGACAGAGAGGGAATGGGTGACCATCAGCCGGAAGAATGCTGTCAGGCAGATAGGCAAGAAATCCTAAGGGTACATCGCACTCGAGAACGATTATTCTGTTTTGGAAAACGGTGAGAGTGAGGGTTCCTCTGGGGAGTGCAGCCACACTCAAGGCACTTTGAGTGGCTCAGCTGCACATGGCGGGAGGTAAAGGAGGAAGAGCAATAGTGGTAGGAGACTCCAAAGTAAGGGGAACAGACTGGCTCTTCAGCGGCCCTATAGATTACTCCAGGGTGATATGTTGCCTCCCTGGGGCTATGATATCACTGAGCGGCTGCACGGCATTCTAAAGTGGGAGGGCAAACAGACAGAGATGGTGGTACATATTGTTCCCAACAACATAGGCAGAAAGAGGAATGAGGTCCTGCAAGCCGAATTTAGGGAGCTAGGAAATAGATTTTAAAAACAATGGACCTTAAATGTAGTAACCTCTGGATTACTTCCAGTGTCAATCGCTAGTAAGTATAGAAACAGGAGGCTAGTCCAGATGAATATGTGACTGGAGAGATGGTGCAGGAGGAAGGGCTTTAGATTTCTAGGACATTGGGACCGTCTGTGGGGGCGGTGGAACCTATACAAAGTGGACGGGTTGCTCGTGAACCGGAATTGGAACAACATTTTTACGGGGACCTTTGCTAGTGTTGTTGGGGAGGCTTATAACTAAATAGTCATGGGGTTGGGATGCTGAAAGGAGGTTCAGCTGGGGGAGATGCACAGCCCAAATTAGAACAGAAGCATGTCAGTCAGGAAGGCATAGAATGTATTGGCCAGTTAAAGCAGAAGAGAGTTTGGCAAGGATGCATGAAATTAATTTTAATGTAAGGAGTCTGACAAAGAAGGCAGATGAGATGATGGCACAAGTTAGCAAATGGAAGTCTGATGTCATTGCTGTCACAGAGACTTGGTTGAGAGTGAGGCAGAATTGACAGCTCTACATTCCTGGATATAGGGTCTTTAGGCGAGGCAAGGTCGGAGGTAAGAAAGGAAAGGTTATCATAATATTGATCAAGGAATCAGTTACATCTTCGAATGACCCTCAAATAAAGCCATATGGGTAGAACTGAAAAACAAAAAAGGAGCATTCACATTGCTGGAGGCCACCCAACAGTCAGAGAGAAATGGAAGAGCAGACATGTTGGCACATTTCAGAGCAGTGATAAAATAATAGGCTAGTAACAGTGGGGGATTTCAAATTTCCCTTCATTAACTGAGTTAGTCAGAGTGTGATAGGTTTAGAGGAAATGGAATTCTTAAAATGTGTGCAGGCGAGCTTTTTAATTCAGTATGTAGAAGGTCCTATAAGATACGGGGCGGTTCCGGACTTAACAGTAGGGAATGAAGCCAGGCGAGTGCTAGATTAATCAATGGAGCACCATTTTGCAGATAGTGATCATAACTTCGTTAGATTCAATGTTGTTATGGAAAAGGACAAGTTTGTCCAGAAATCAGAATTCTAAATTGTGCGAAGTCCGATATGAATAGGATGAGATATGAGTTGGCCAGAGTGGACTGGGCACAGCTAACTTTAGGTAAACGTGTGTCAGAGCAGTGGGACACATTCAAGAAGGTAATAGGGAGTTTACAGAGCCAACATATTCCAGTAAAGACAAAGGGTGGGAGCAACAAATTCAGGGAACCCTGGATGTTGACGGATATGCAGTTTTAGATAAAGTGTCCAAGGGAGGCTTATGGCTGACACCGAGGGCTCAAAACAGCAGAAGCCCTTGAAGAGTGTAGAATGTGTAGGGCGGAACATAAAAAGGAAACTGGAGAGCAAAAACGGGGCATGAAAAAGCATTGCCATGTAAAATAAAGTTGAATCCAAAGTTATTCTATAAGTACGTTGAGAGTAAGTGGATAACGAATGAAAGAGTAAGGCCTATTAAGGAACATAATGGTAATTTGTGTGAGAAGCTGGATTATGAAGGTAGTGTCCTAAATGAACACATTGAGTCGGTGTTCACAAGTGAGAGGGACAACGTGGGTATGGAAATCAGGCATAAGGACTGAGGTGTAATTAAGTCAATTTTCATAGAGTGGGAGTAGATTCTAAGCGGTCTTGGATGCTTAAAAGTAGTTAAATCTCCAAGCCCGAATACCCCAGGTTGTTGAATGATGCAAGGCAGGAGATAGCAGGCGCGCTGGAAATAATTTTCAATACCTCTCTGGCCACAGGAGTGGTGTCACGGGACTAGAGGACAGCCAATATGGTGCCATTCTTAAAGAAAGGAGGAAGGGATAAGCCAGGGAACTACATGCCAATCAGTATAACCTTAGTGGTGTGCTAATCTAAGGGACATAATTAATCTACACTTGGAGAGGCAGAGATGAATCATGCACAGTCACAATTGCTTTGTTAAGTGGAGGTCATGCCTGAACAATTTGACTGAATTTTTCGAAGAGGTGACCAAGTGTGCAGCTGGGGGTAAAACATTTGCCGTACTCTAGTTCGACTTCTGCTAGGATTTTGATAAGCTCCGGCAGGGTATACTGGTAACGGAGGTAAGAGCCCATGGGATCCAAAGCGATCAGGCAAATTAGATTCAGAATTGGCTGAGTGGCAGGTGGTGATGTTGAGGGGTGTTTTTGTGACTAGATTCCTGTGTCCAGTGGGGTTGTAGAACGATGGGTGTTGGGTCCCTTGCTGATGTTGGTATACATAAACGATTTAGACATGAATTTGGGAGAGCTGATCAGTAAATTCGCAGGTGAAACGATAATTGGTGGGTTGGTAAATAGTGAGGACAATAGCCTTTGACTACAGGAGTATATAGAAGGGCTGGTCAGATTGGCTGATCAGTGGCAACTGGAATTTATTCCCGATAATTGCCAGGTGATGCACTTGGGTAGCACAAACAACGCACAGGAAACAAAGATGAATAATGGGACCTTGGGAATTACCAAGGATCTGAGGGAACTTGGTGAACATGTGTGCCGGTCCCATAAGGTAGCGCGACAGTTAGATAGGGTGGTTAAGAAGGCACATGGGCCTTTATTAGCTGAGAAATACAATATAAGAGCAGGGAGGTTATGCTGTAACTGTATAAAACGCTGGATGGGCCACAGCTAGTTTACTGCATCCAGTCCTAGAATCTGCATTATAGGAAGGTTGTGATTGCACTGGATATAGTGCAGAGGAGATTTACCTGAATGTTGCCTGGGCTGGAGAGTTTTAGTTATGAGGAGAGATTGGATAGACTTGGGTTATTTTCCCTGAAACAGAGGAGATTGAGGGGGGGCTTGATTGAGGTGTAGAAAATTATGAGGCGCATAGATAGTGTAAATAAGTAGGGACATTCTGCCTTAGTGGAGGGATCAATAAGCAGGGGGTATCGTTTGATTGTAAGGGACAGGAGGTTTAGAAGGGATGTTAGGAAGATTTTTTTTTCACCCAAAGTGTGATGGAATATGAAAGTCAATGCCTGAGAAGGTGGTAGAAGCAGAAACCCTCATACCAATTAAGAACTGTTTGGATGTGCATTTGCGATGCCGTGGCATACAAGGCTATGTGACTAGTGCTGGAAAATGGGATTAGAAGGGTTTGGTGCCTGTTTAAATGGCGCAGACTCGATGGGCCGAAGGGCCTTTTTCTGTGTTGCAACCTTTATGACTATGTCGGACTTACCCATTCTATCTGGCTCTTCCAAACGCTAACTTCACTGAAATATTTAGTCCTCAACATAATAGCTACTACGTCATGTCGATTTATTTGATCTGGCATTAGTTAACGGAACTTTGGAGCAATTGTTTGTGAATTCAGATTCAAAAAGAAAAAAACATTTAATTCAAACATTTTTACAATTTTACTTAATTTGACTCCACTCGCTGAATCAATGCCACCGTTAGGCTATTTGTTTGTTCCTGTAATAATCTCCCCATTTCTATTGGAATACCAACAATGCTCTTACTTTAGCTTGAAATTATTCTCATTTTTTAATATTAACTCTTATTCTTACCCTTATCATGATTATGATCACTATTAAGAGCAGCATTATTATTGCCTATTAATAGCTCTACTTATTTGCTTTGCCAGGATTTTGGCCCAAGCCAGGTTTACGTGCAGCCCAATGAAGGGAACAACTCTCTTTTTCCCCTGCAGTGCAAAAAGTGACTAAAGATTCGAAATATCAGTTCACACCAACACATTTTCCGCTCTTTCATTTGTTTGACCCAACGCCAATTGCTTTCATGGTACAGAAAAACATTTCATGGATTATCATCTTTGAGTTCCTCCTTAGGCTTGAGCTTGACAATCTCCATGGACAGGAATAGAGTTGTAGTTGTAACTAAGTCTATAATTCATCAATCGACTAAGACAAATCCACCTTCCCCTTACCCTCCCGGATACTCTCCCGCAACAGCAACGAGGAAATATTCTTAACGCCTGTACACATTTTCAAATAGTACCTTGAGGACTCTCAGTCCTTTCATTCGGCAGCTGCTTACAATCTACCGAACACAAACACTTTCACATTGATATTCATCCCCTTATGAAATAGATTGTAGCTCTTTTTTGTTTCCCATATTTCCAAACACTGCTAAGCAGACCTTTACTACATCCTAACCAAAGGGTCAGTGACTGTCTCCTCATCCCGTGAATCCCGTGCGCCCCAATACTTCACTCCTTCCCAAACTATTCCCCGAGCACAATGAACCAGCGCCCCCCCCGCCCCGCTCGATCACATACACACACACACACATATACACACAGGTGCTCGGGGATCTCCTTGTCTTCAATCAGTGCATTAGTTTGTGTTCAATATCCGATGTCTATTATTCCCAGCGTTTCACTTAGCTGCAGCCTCAAATCCTTTGTATTTCAATCCTTGATTCTCGTGACTTCAACACTTTTCTCTCAGCCACTCAAAGGTGCCAGCTCCGTACATCAACGTCACGAGCATAAATGAATTGCTGCTCATTGATGTTCAGATGCACCAAACCGTGAATATAGTGGGGCAAGTATATCAGAAATGTTTATTGTAAACATGTGTGCCCCCCACACCTCCCCTCCCAACTTAAACCAGCTTATATTTCACCCCTCTCATAACTTTACTCAGTTCTACTGAAGGGTCATGAGGACTCGAAACGTCAACTCTTTTCTTCTCCGCTGATGCTGCCAGACCTGCTGAGTTTCTCCAGGTAATTCTGTTTTTGTTTTGGATTTCCAGCATCCGCAGTAGTTTTTTATTTTAATCTCTATGTTTATTGTAAATATATGTATCCATTGCTTTTATGAACAAAGGAAATACACAGGAATGAAAATCATGCTTGATCTTTGTTAACATCTTGTTAAACCTTAGCTGTCGTGTTGCTGACAATTCTGAACACCAAGGTGCAGGAAAACGCAGCAATCTCCGAAAGGATCCAGGAGATTGAAGACCATGTTGCAAGTGACCGCTGAAACATGGAATTGGAGAATTGGAAACAGCAAAAATCAAAAGCTGGTGTAATCGAGGTGTACAGACCTGGAATTTCAGTGCTATTCCATAATGGCTTTTTGCTCAAGACACTGCCTCGACATCGGTATATGTGTACATTGAACGCTACTGTAAAAACAGCGGATCACCATCACCACCAAGAGTGACTGGGGATGGGACAAATATCATTCTATTACTATGATCCCCGTATTCAAATTACAACCGCTTAAAAGTAATGAAATGGAAACTTTCAAAGGGTTTTGTTCTGTCACTTCTGGACAACGGATTTTCAGCGTTATGCCAGAAATGATGGAAAGTGGGCTTGAGAACGGCCATCACTTCAAATGGCCTGCACAGATAGACCGGACCACTGGTAGTAGATTATTATGAAAACATGATTCCATTACATTAGACGGAAGTCGAGGCGTCCCGTCTGATCTCACATTTCCATTAAAAGCCCTGCGACCGTGTAATAACATTTACAAGGACTTAATTCTTAACCAGCAATACATTTTCATTTACAATTGGAGCTGTGAAATCTTTACTGCATTTCGTGTAGCAAGTTCAATCTTGTTTTCAGTTTCTGCAAGCTTGCAAATTCAAACAGGGTAGTTGGAGAATTGGCATCTAATGAACCAAATTAAACACAGCACAAGCAGTCAGATTCCATGTGGGATACCAGTAGCTATCTCTTCGACAATCTGATGGGGAAACACATAAGAGATAAATATACATCTTGAATATGGACTGAAATTTCAGCCTGAGCAGAAATTTCACATTAAGACGGAATCTTCATACCTGGCATGATATCATATGCAGTAAAGCGACAGGCAACGTTTCCAGTCAATCGTATTCTCAGATGTTTAAAATCGTCAGTGTATATGATTGAAGTTTCGTTCAGAGTAGCAAAATGTCTCACCTCAATTTTTTGACAATGGACGTCAATTCATTTTGATAATTGTATGGACGGATCCATAGCAGCCAATTCTTTGTAAAGAAAACAAGTCCTACAAACCACCTTCTGATACTGACCAGGTATTCTCATTTTGTTAATTCATGGAGGTGAGGGATCCAAATGCACCATATAACTCAGGAGAATTCTACTGTTTTGTTTCGAACTTTGCCTGCTGAAGGACTAGCTGAGTTCTCCGAATAACACCCCATCCGAACGACTGCAGTGTTAACTTTGCATTTTTCACCCAGTGGGGATAAATAATAAACATTAAATGCAGCCTTTTCGTGTTAAAATGGTTAGTGTGGATTTGTGATCTCTTCACCATGAGAATAGGACCAGTCCTTCCGAAATTGCCATTTAAGAACCAAGTAATAAGATAACTAAGATGTGCAATGATTATTTGCTTCTCAAGTTTCACAGAACTACGGAATTTGATAACCGGAGGAAAAATCATTATTTCCATGCAGGAAGATATTCAAACTATCTTATTATAACCTGTTGGTTCAGAAAATGCAGACCCAAATACATCGATATAAGTAAACACTTTGCTTTGTAAAACATAAAATAGATGAACAATACTGCCAACCTTTGTTAAGAAAAAAAATAATATAATATACCAATAGAGGTAGCCTTAGTGCCGCGAAAAAGTTCACAATATCTGTCAGGATAACTCAAAAGAGAAAAAAAAATCGTTCAGCTTGTGCGGCCGTTTTTTTTTACTAAATGCAAGCATGTAGTGAAGAATCCTTATGTTCATCAAGAAATGGGTGCACAGACATGTTTAGAAATTACGAGTTCATATTGAGTTTTCTAATTTAATAAGATGTAAGATAATGTTGCCCATCCTATTTGCCCTCGAACAGATTGGCTAACCAGGGCATTTCAAATTTACTTAACAGTCACCTACATGGCTATTAGCCTGGTCTCACAGTTAAGCCAAACAGGGTTGCAGGTTTCCTTGCTTTAGGAATATAATGAAGCACAGATGAGCTTTTAGTGCGCCAGATGGCGTACCAAGCAAGTCAGTTGCATCAAACCGCTAAAGAAAAACAACAAAATTAAATGAAACCGGACGGACCAGCCGACATCAACCTCAGTACGCAAAAGGACAAAGGCAAAACCAGCCATGTCGACCATGAAAAGAGCACCTTGATATCATGTGGGGGCTTGTGCCAACACTGAAAGAGATGTATCACAGTGTAGTCAAGCAACAGCACGACAAAGTCATACTCACTGGATCAGACCTTGCAGATCATGTCCAGACATCACAATAGTCAGCCCTGCAGAGGTGGCTAAACACTGGTAGACCATCGAGACTGGGTTGCCATGGGAGTGCTTAACATCGGTTAGAGGCCAGATGGAATCTCATGACATCAATCGAAACATGGGCAATAAAGCATTCTGTTGCTCACCACTACCACCCCCACAAAAAACACAGACGCAACCCCGACCCTCCAGCTTCATTGCTGATGAATCACTACTTCTCCCTGTTCAACACTGCTTGGAGAAAGACAGTCAATAGCAAGTGCGCAGAATGTACGCTGTGTGTTGGACTTCAATTTCCTTCACCGAGAATGGCTATGTAGCACCATTACTGGACGAGCTTGCTGAATCCATAAGAGCTTAGATGCAAGATCAGGCCTGCAGCATGTGGTGAAGGTACCAACAACAGCGGGGAAAGAACATATTCGACCTGCCTGCCGCAGATTCATCTGTGCATGACAGCATCGGCAGGTATGACCGTCCCACAACTGTTGCGCAGACGACGCCCAATCTTCACATTGAGGTGTATTTGATGCATGGCATTGCCACCGTTCTAAATGGGGTAGATTTTGAATGGATTTAGCAACTCAAGGCTAGGCATCTACGAGGCGCAGTGGGCCATTAGCAGCATTAGAATTGTACTAAACTTCAATTGTACCCTCGTGGCACTGCATGTCGCTCATTCTACTATTACCACAAGCCAGGTTATCACCACTCGTTCAATGGAGATTGCAGGAGGCCATGGCAGGAGCAGTAGCAGGCATATCTAAAGGTGTGGCATCAACCTGATGAAGATACAACATAGGACTACTTGTGTGCGAAACAACATATGCAGCAATTGATAGATAGAGCTAAGAGACTTCATAACAAATGTATCCGATCTAAGATCTTCAGACCTGCCACATCCAGTCGTGAATGATGGTGGACAGCTAAGCATCTCAGTCGAAGAGGGGGCTCGAAAATATCCGCATCCCCAATGATGGAGGAAACAAGCACATCAATGCAAAAGGTAAGGTTGCAGAATCCGTAAAAAAAATCTTAAGCCAGAAGTAACGAGTGGATGATCCATCTTAGATTCCTCCGGAGTTCGCCAGCGTCACAGATGCCTGTTATCAGCCCATTCGATTCTCTCCATGGGAAATAAAAAAACCGGCTGAAGGCATTGGATAAAGCAAATGCAATGGGTCCTGGCAACATTCTGGCAACAGCACAGAAGATTGGTGCTCCAGAACCTACTTGGACAGTTGCCAAGCTGCTCCAGTACAGCTACAGTAGTTGCACCTAACCGGCAATGTAGAATATTGCTCAGGTATGCCCCGTGCACATAAAGCAGGACAAATCCAAAAGGCTAACTTACGGCACATCCATCCAGACAAAGGCCATCAGTGAACTCACGGCTGGTGTCATTGACAAGTGCTACCAAGCGGCACTTGTTAGGAAAAACCTACTCAATTATGCTAAGTTTGGTTTCCGCCAGGAACACCCAACGCCTGACGTCAGAACAGGTTCAAATGAAAGGTGGATGGATGGGGGACTAGGGGAAACGATCTCTAATCCGAAGGAGAGGTGAGAGTGGTCGCCATTGACATTAAGGCAGTGTTTGAACGAATGTGTCATCAAGGACCCTTAGCGAAATTGTGGTCCATGGGAATCAGGAGGAAAACTTGTTGGCGTCATACCGACCACTAACGATTAGTGCTGTAGTTGTTGATTGCCAATCATCTCAGTTCTAGGACATCAATGTAGGATTTGCTTGGGGTAGTGTCCTAGGCAAAAACCATCATCAGCTGCTTGATCATTGACCTTCCTTGCATCTTAAGGTAGGAAGCACAGATTTTCGCTGATGATTACACAATGTTCGGAACAATTCACGACTTCTTAGATACCACAGCAGCACATGTAGTAATGCAGCAAACACTGGACAATACCTTGCTTGGGCTGACAAGAAGCAAGTCCCATTCGCGCTGCAAACTGCTAGGCAATGACCATTTCCAACAAGAGATAATCTAAATATCGTCCCTTTACATTCAATGGGATTCCCATCCCTGAAACTCCCACTTTCAAAATGCTGGGGATTACTATTGTCAATAATGTGAAGAGGACCAGCGATATAAATACTGTGGTGACAAGTCAGATCCTAGGAATCATTGAGCGAGTATCTCGTCTCTTGAATCTTTAGGTATTTTCCACCAACATAATGACACAGGTCAGGACCGTGATGGAATACTCTCCACTTGCCTGGATGTGTGCACCCCAACATCACGCAACATGTTTGACACCACACCGGGAAAAACATCCGGCTTGATTTGCACTCATCCACAAATGTTCACTCCCCCCACCACAAAGGAACATTAGCACCAATATATACCATCTACCAGGTGCACTGCAGAGACACACCAAGTCCTCTAAGGTAGCACATTCCATACCCACGACAGCTCGCACCTAGAAGTACAAAGGCAGCTCATACATTGGAAGAGCAAGACATGTAAGTTCTACTCCAAGGCACCTACCATCCTGAATTTGATATATATTGCCATTCAATCATTGTCTCTGTCTCAATTTCATTGAGCTCTCCCCCTAATAATGCCCTCCATGTGTTTATACCAGAGGGATTGCAGCAGTTCCTAAAGGGGGCTCACCACGACTTTCTCAACGCAAATCAGGGATGGACATTTAATGTTGTCCTAGCCAGCGACTCCCACATCCCATAAATAACAAAAGGGAAACCAGGCGATTTCAGCCCGTTTCAACTGAGTGTTAACCTAAATCTATTGATGACTACTCTAATGACATTATCATTGCTTGACTTCTTCATTCTACCATATTTTAACTTTATAAGCCCCTGTTTAACGTCCATTGAATACAGAAAAAAATAAAATAAAATCTCAACTTTCGACGTGACGATAAATGTTAGAAGGAATTACATGTGTAGAAAAAAGTGCACATGTTTCACGGTTCCGAAACCTTCAGAGGAGCAGAACCAGTAAACATTTCCCACCTGACCACTTAAGAATGTTTTCACCAGCGATTTATGATCTCTGAGGTAGCATTAATGGGGCTTATAGAAATAGAGAAGGATAGATAGATAGATAGATAGATAGATAGATAGATAGATAGATAGATAGATAGATAGATAGATAGATAGATAGATAGATAGATAGATAGATAGATAGATAGATAGATAGATAGATAGATAGATAGATAGATAGATAGATAGATAGATAGAGAGAGAGAGAGAGAGAGAGAGAGAGAGAGAGAGAGAGAGAGAGAGAGACAGAGATAGATAGATAGATAGATAGATAGATAGATAGATAGATAGATAGATAGATAGATAGATAGATAGATAGATAGATAGATAGATAGATAGATAGATAGATAGATAGATAGATAGATAGATAGATAGATAGATAGATAGATAGATAGATAGATAGATAGATAGATAGATAGATAGATAGATAGATAGATAGATAGATAGATAGATAGATAGATAGATAGATAGATAGATAGATAGATAGATAGATAGATAGATAGATAGATAGATAGATAGATAGATAGATAGATAGATAAATAAATATTGGTAAAAGGCAGAGTTTGAACGAAACTTAGATTAAGAGCTAGAGGCGAAATCGATGAATACTGAGAAAAGGAGATATAAAGGTAAGGAACTAGAAATATGCGGGTGCGTGTGTATGTGTGTGTGTGTGTGTGAGAGAGAGAGAGAGAGGTTACCTGTGTATGTGTCTGTTTGGTGAGAGAGAGTGGGAGCGAGAGAGAGAGAGGAAGATAAAGAGAAACAGTGAGCGATAGAAAGGCGATGTTTGTACATGTGTTTGTGTGTTCATGTATGTGAGGGGGAAAGAGAGAAATAACATGTGCATATGTGTGTGTGAGAGAGAGAGATTGAGACATAGGTAGTGAGTTAGAATTATGCAAGTATTAATGGTGACAAAAAAATTGAAATAAGTGACCCTATGTATTAGAGTACTTCATTTCAGATGGTTTCAAGCATGTTAATAAGGCAATGTTGGTGTGCAGGCAAGATGATTTGGTTTAATCAATTCTAAACTTTTCATGGTCATTCACGAGTTGCTTTCGAGAAGGGTGATATGGGAATAGGCATGAATAGAGTGGAACATTGTTGTTTTTCACAAGTCTGAGTGGTTGTGAATTAGGAAATGTCCTACAGCTGTCAGCTTAATGAAAGATAGGTCTTTGTTGAGGAAATCTATATCATTTGGTATAGACATATATTTACGTGTTCCCAGAGGACTGTAAATCGACTTGATACAAGACAGATACAGTTTGCCTTTTTTGTCTCCAAAAGTGTTTACGTGCACATTCGCAATTTCAGTTTGAACGTTAGTGAAGTCAAAAATCATTGAAATTTTGCGCTGCTCGACTGCCCTGAGGTAACATATTATCACGCAGTAAAGAATAATCTTATCGGCGATTTGCGTGAAATTAATCAAATGTTCAAAGCAGGAGTTACTGGCCTCGGCCGCTACTGAGAGCTGACACCATAAAAGTTGCACTGTTACTTTAGAGAGACTTCTCTCCCCACATGTCCAGACGAGCAGAATGCAGTGCGACCAGATAATATGACAAAAAAAATGAACTGTAGGTAATGAAGTCAGGTTCCCGACCAAAAATATTGGTCCTCTCTTGAACGTTTTCTTGTTTTTTTTGTTTAACACTCCTCAGCATGCTAATTTACAGAGCTGCTGAATTTACAATAGGATCAAACGTGATTGGCAGAGTCATAGAATAATTTACCACACTGAAATAAGATAGTCTGCCCATTCAATCTATGCTCCATGTGTCTGCGTAAGTGCTTCGGGTTCGATTTCCGTGTTCTATTCCAATGGAATTTCTAACTTATTTATTTAAATGTCTATTTCAATCTCGTTTGGAAATCTTTGCTGGATTTCACCACACTCGTAGATAGACATTTCTAGGAGTTACTGCTGGCTGTGAAAGAAAACAAGAAGAAGTTCTTGCTCATGTTCATTCTGCATCTCTTGACCAAGATCTTCAACCTGCTTCCCCCAGTTCTTGCATCAGCAGCAATTTGGAACATGTTATCTTCATCTGTCTGAACGAAACATGTCATAATCATAGACACCTCTATTAATTTTCCCTTCAGCCCCCTTTGTTTAAAGTAGAACTACCAAGCATAAGCTTTTAGCTATTCCACCACCCCCATTCTGTTTGGAAAAATTCTATTAAATTCCCTGTACAATGTCTGAAGGTTCTATTCTTACGAAAGTGTGGTCACCAGAAATTCATGCAATATTCCACTTGAGGCCTAAAGGGAACTTAATAATGGTTAAGCATATATTGTCTAATTTTGTACTCATTTTGAACCAATTCTGATTAAAAGATCTTAAGAGGGGAGTCAATGTCCTGAATACAGTGCAACTGACATTTACTTCAACTGGAACAGAAAATAGGGACTTCTTTGAAATGGTTAAATTCTGAGTACACAGAATTTTCCCTATCAAGCACAGATATTTAAGGGCAGATTTAACTGAGATATCAAAACGTAATTTCTGTTGCTGTTTAATGATTTCCCTTGCAAAACAAAGGATTCCAAGCCACATGCACTTTATATTCTTCTTACCAACTTGCACAGCAAAGGGAAAGGGTTTATGAATGTGCAACCGCAGGTCCTTCTGTTTTTCCACCTTTTAAAATAGTATCATTCCTAATATACTGATGGCTATTTCATAACTTGCATCACCTTGAGACCTTCTGCAGTCTTCCACATTTGCCACATTAGTGTCCATTTCACAGGAGTTTCTTCGTTGTCGTGAATTCTCCTACAATTTATCTCTGCTAATTTGTGCACCCTGTGCAAATGGCCATGTCACTTCTGTGAAGCACAACACTAAATTTCTCCAATATAATTCAAAGGACTGCACAACTTATTTTTTCTCGTTAGAAAATTAATCATGGATTCAAACATGCACTCTGTCCCTTATGTTGTTTTTTGCTAAATACGCACCAAAGTTAAGTGCTCATTTTAATACTGCGTGTTCCTTTATGAAATGTGCAAGGATATTTTTAACTCATGTAGACAGATTTATAACAGGGCAATGATTCGCAATTTCTTCTAATTTATAGATATAGTTGTGTATTACTTTAATCATCATTGCTACTAATAATTTCGACATTTGTCTTCGGGAATGTTCCTAGATTTTCAATTCTTATTCGTGATTCTTCCAGCGACAATTATCTTGTCTTCATTTACAATGGTTTCGATCTAGATTTGGCTAAACACAATTTAAATTAGTATATTTTTCATTCATAATGTCAAATTCATACCATGCTCCGGGTGTTGTTATCAAGTGTTCAATACCGCAATGATGATTTGTTATAGCTGTTACCTATTATAACCCAGCGATCATTTAACTACCATTTTCCTCGACATTAACTTTTTTTTAAAAAACGGATATTGGATTTAGTTTCTAATGTTTCCAGTGAATACTTATCCATTCTTCCATCCTAAACAAAAACAGAACTACCTGGAAAAACTCAGCAGGTCTGGCAGCATCGATGGAGAAGAAAATAGTTGACGTTTCAAGTCCACATGACCCTTTAACAGAACTGAGTGTAGTTAGGAGAGGGGTAAAATATAAGCTGGTTTAAGGTGGGGGGCTGGGGGTGAGAAGTTGGGGTGTTGGTGGTTGTAGGGACAAGCAAGCAGTGATAGGAGCAGATAATCAAAAGATGTCACAGACAAAAGGACCAAAGAGGTGTTGAAGGTGGGACATGTGGGCAAGAGAGCAGGGTGGAGTGTTAAAATGGCAAGCGACAGGGAGGTTTGGGTCTTTCATGCGGACAGACCACAGGTGTTCTGCCAAGCGCTCACCCAGTTTGCGTTTGCTCTTTCCAATGAAGAGGAGACCGCATTGGGAGCAACGAATGCAGTAGACTAAGTTAGGGGAAATGCATAGTAAAATGCTGCTTCGCTTGAGAGGAGTGTGTGGGCCCTTGGACGGTGAGGAGAGAGGAAATGAAGGGGCAGGTGTTGCATCTTCTGCTTGGGCATGGGGAGGTGCCATAGGTCGGGGTTGAGGAGTAGGGGATGATGGAGGAGTGGACCAGGGAGTCCCGGAGGGAACGATCCCTACGGAATGCCGCCAGGGGGGATGAAGGGGAGATGTGTTTGGTGGTGGCATCATGCTGGAGTTGGCGGAAATGTCGGAGGATAATCCTTTGAATGCGGAGGCTGGTGGGGTGATAAGTGAGGAGAAGGGGGACCCTATCATGTTTCTGGGAGGGAGGAGAAGGCGTGAGGGCGGATGCGCGGGACATGGGCCGGACACGGTTGAGGGCCCTGTCAACGACCGTTGGTGGAAAACATCAGTTAAAGAAGAAGGAGGACATGTCAGAGGAAATGTTTTTGAAGGTAGCGTCATCAGAACAGATGCGACGGAGGTGAAGGAACTGAGAGGATGGGATGGAGTCCTTAGAGGATGCGGGGTGTGAGGAGTTGTAGTCGAGGTAGCTGCGGGAGTCAGTAGGCTTGTAATGGATATTGGAGGACTGTCTATCATCAGAAATTGAGACAGAGAGGTAAAGGAAGGGAAGAGAAGTGTCAGAGATGGACCATGTGAAAATGATGGAGGGGTGGAGATTGGAAGCAAAATTAATAAAATTTTCCAAGGTCCCAACAAGAGCATGAAGCAGCACCGAACTAATCATCGAAGTACCAGAGAAAGAGTTGTGGTAAGGGCCCGGAGTAGAACTGGAACAAGGAATGTTCCACATACTCCATAAAGAGACAGGCATGTCTGGGGCCCATGCGGGTACCCTTTTATTTGGAGGAAGTGAGAGGATTTAAAGGAGAAAGTGTTCAGTGTGAGAACAAGTTCAGCCAGGCGGAGGAGAGTAGTGGTGGATGGGGCTTGTTCGGGTCTCTGTTCAAGGAAGAAGTTAAGGGCCCTCAGACCATCCTGGTGGGGGATGGAGGTGTAGAGGGACTGGACATCCATGGTGAAGAAGAAGCGGTTGGGGTCAGAGACCTGGAAATTGTTGATGTGACGTAAGGTGTCAGAGGAATCATGGATGTAGGTGGGAAGGGACTGGACAAGGGGAGAGAGAAGGGAGTCAAGATAACGAGAAATGAGTTCCGTGGGGCAGGAACAGGCTGACACGATCGGTCTGCCAGGACAGTTCTGTTTCTGGATTTTGGGTAGGAGGTAGAAGCGGGCCGTCCGAGGTTGGGCGACTATCAGGTTGGAAGCTGTGAGAGGAAGATCTCCAGAGGGGATGAGGTCAGTGACAGTCCTGGAAACAATGGCTTGATGTTCCGTGTTGGGGTCATGGTCCAGGGAGAGGTACGAGGAAGTGTCTTTGAGCTGACGCTCAGCCGCTGCGAGGTAGAGGTCAGTGCACCAGACAACAACAGCACCACCCTTGTCAGCGGGTTTGATGACAATGTTGGGGTTGGACCTGAGAGAACGGAGTGCAGTTAGTTCAGAGAGAGACAGATTAGAATGGGTGAGAGGAGTAGAGAAATTGAGACGGCTAATGTCACTCCGACAGTTCTCAATGAAATGATCAAGAGAAGGTAAGAATCCAGAGGGAGGTGTCCAGGTGGAAGGAGAATATTGGAGGTGGGTGAAAGGATCCGTTGAACGGTGATAGGACTCCTGCCCAAAGAAGTGAGCACGGAGATGAAGACGGTGGAAGAAGAGTTCAGCATTGTGCTGAGCCCGAAATTTATTGAGATGAGGGCGTAAGGGTATGAACCTAAGTCCTTTGCTGTGCACTGAACGTTCAGCATCGTAGAGTGGAAGGTCAGGGGGTATAGTGAATATGCGGCTGGGGCTGGGATTGGAAGATGGGGTGGGGACGGAGGGACAAGCAGGGGTGGAGGGTCCCAGATGGGTGTTGGTGTCGATGAGTTTTTGGAGCTTGCATTCCTTAGCGTTTGAGAGAAAGAGAAACAGTTTCTTGTTGAGGCGTCGGATGAGGCAAAGAATAAAATGAAACTGGGGGCACGCGCAGCTTTGAAAAAGGGTGCGGCGGTGCTGCTGGAGGGAGAGGTCGAGTGTGTTCATATGGCGGCGCATGGCACTGAGTGTGGATCTCAGAATGCGACGGGAACAGCAGTCCGAGAAACGTATTATGTCCCGGAGATACCTGTAATACTGAATGGGTTCGAAACAAGAGGGATGGAATTTCAGTTGAAATCCACGTGGGGTGAGTCAGAGACGGAGACAGTCACTGAGGAAGGAAATATGGCTATTAAAGCGGGTTTTAGTAAACACCTTATCAAACACCAGGAGAGAAATGGAAAGCAATGAAGGTGAACAAGGCAGAAGAGACAGGCAGAAATCCTGTCAGAGAACAGAGCAATACTTCTTCAAGGAAGTCATTTCTTGAAGAGGAGTGGCAGTCAATTAAACACAGAGATAAAAACAAAAAACTACTGCGGATGCTGGAAATCCAAAACAAAAACAGAATTACCTGGAAAAACTCTGCAGGTCTGGCAGCATCGGTGGAGAAGAAAAGAGTTGACGTTTCGAGTCCACATGGCCCTTCAACAGAACTTCATTCTTCCATCCTGTTGTTTCTAAATACATTTAAAGCTAGCGGAGATTCTCGGTAGCCAGCACAGTTTCTGCTGTCTGTTATTGAATCATACAATTGAAATACCATTCCTTGGATGTTTTCTTCTAAGTTCTAATTCTGCTGACATGCATAGAGTTAGATATGTGCATTCTCTCTGTTTCCCCCTTCCAAAGCTATGTATGGCTTACTAATCGACTGCCATGTTGAATTTTTAACTTACTGTTTTTGTTATTCTGTGTTTCCAGGTACATCTGCTTGAAAACCTCTAAGCCAAGGAAATTGTTTTTTCAAGTTCAGTTTCCTGTTTTTCGTTCACTTCCCTTCTGGAAACAATCTTTAAGCTAATTATATAATTGTCGCTGATAGTCAGTTGTTTTCTAACCACCCTCTGACTGTCCCTTGAATTATATACAGGCAATTTTAAGAAGTAGTGAGAGACAACGACTCACACACATTGACAGAACCAAGGATATTGCCAAACAAAAAAGTTGAAATAACACAGAAGGAAGTGATTGGGAACAAAACGTAATGTATGATTCCATTCAGATTATTCGTCACCTTCTCACATATACCAAGTAATTTCACAGCAATACGTTGTATATTTAAACCTACTGCGATCGGACTGCAATATTCCTTCACCTTTCCCTTCAACATTTACTCTCCGAAAGACACTTTCATTATTCGGCCTCCCATTTTCGGCTTGCATACGCGAAATGTTCTCTCTTTTCTGCAAATTGAAGAAAAACTTTCGAATGGCAGTCATTTGAAGTGAAGACAGGTGGATAGCAATTCTCCATAACAATGGCCCATAAGAGCAGCATGATGAAGAAAATATCATCTGTTTCAGTGTTATTTTTCAGCACAAATATTGGCCAGGATACCAGGAAAAGAAAAGACCACTCTTCCGTCCATCCCCAACCCCCTTCAAATACTTAGCAGGATGTTTCCACCACACAACCTGCTTCTCCCAAAATCCCGCCCCATCCCTCATCTCAACAACTGTTTCGCCAAGAATAAAAACCAGCAGGAACTTGAAGTAATGTCCCTTTAAATTGTGGCGTGTGACAAACTGCAGAATTCTATCAGTATTGCACAATGAATCGCTGCCTAGTTTGTGTTGTCCAAAAAAAAAAAAAATGTTTATATATATAGAGCATTTTCCGATATCAAGGCGCCTTCAACACTCCTCCTAACCGGTGGATTAATTTTAAAACAGGTTCACTGTTATAATGTTGGAAACACCAAACCCAAAAAGCAGGGGCACAAAAAGAGAAAGAAATAACTGTTTTTATGATGCGCTTATCTGTTCCGGTGATAATGCTTGAGGGACAGGCATTAGCAAGGAAACCGGAAATGACAGCTCTTCCCTTCTTCAATTTAATGTCATAGAACTGTATATGTCCAACAGGGAGGCCAGAAACGGGCTCAGATGACGTTTTCATCCAAAACACGGAACCTCAGCTAATTAGAAATATACTGGCAGTCAGCCAGCAATGTTGTGAAGAAGTCTTGGACTAGGAATTGCACAACTGGGTACTGAATGAGAAAGGAGAGTGTGAAGAAATGAAGCACATCTAGAGACTTAAATTAAATCGTGCCTAGAGTCATCATTTCATTCATGGTGAATTCCGACCCTCCTTGAAAGTTCGATACAAAAACAATGTATCTTCTATTCTCCTGCTAACTGCAAGAACAGGAAGGCAAGATCAGGGCACAAGTGCAGCAGCTGAGATCAGCTAACACAGCACATACCACAGATAAAACGACGAGGCTTTCCGCTCTGTGTGGATGACAGCCAACACAATCTTTTATTCGTCATTGAATCCTTGAAGTCCAATTCTCAGCATAGTTGGCAATGGAAGTGTGTTAAAATACTTTGGCTCCTGGATGTGCTATTTCCTGTGTTGGTTTCGCCCCAGCTACGCCCAGAGGTGAGTGAATCTTTAATACTAATTAATAATGTAGAGCAGACATTTCTGGAGATACTCAGCAATTCCGGCAACATCTGTCGAAAAAGAAACGAAGTTAAACTCACAATTCGAAGCTAATACTTCGTAACGAAGCTTCGATCATATTCAATTGGAAATGTTAACTCACTTTGACTCTAGAAAGGTGTTGGCAGACGTGCAGAGCATTTTCAGGACTTTTAAAAATATATTATTTCAGTTTTGAGAATTTGAATGATTTTGCTTTTTACACATGAGTGTGTAACTGAAACACTGACTGTACTTATTTGCTAGAAAAACATAAATTAATGTCCCAGTGGAACTGATGCATCTTAACTTTTCCGCTAATATCAACTTGATTAGCCCAAATGAGTACGGCATTTTGAAATCGGGATTCCAACTGGCATTATATTAATGTTATTCAATATGAGCCGGGAGAATTTGCTGGATAATGTTTCCGGCTCAATTAATAATGCAAATCTTATGCATTGAGGGGGGAAACTGGTAACAATGTGAATTACACAAATTTGTATGGTCAATCTGAAATATCGTAAGTGAACATATTAGCCTTGTAACTGGTTTAAACAGCAGGAGAAATATGTTCAAAGAGATTCAACAATGTATATTCAATAAATGTACCATAGGCGAAATTTAGTACAAGTTGATTCTTTCATCTTATTATGTTCTAAGGCATAAAAATTAGAATAGACTCAGATAGTTCGTTTCATACTGGTCATGAGATTTAACCACATCTGTGAGAGAAAAGCCTTGTTTGGTAGCCTCTGCTAGAGGCATGTCCTTAGCATGGACAATAGGCGCACTCTGTTCCGTGTTTGTCAACTCAGAAAGCTTAACTCGTGCTCAATGTTAGCATAACTCCTGACAAAGGTAGGTGGAGGTATAGATGAGAGATTGAGGAAGAGAGAGAGGGAGAGAGAGAGGGAGAGAGAGAGAGAGGGAGAGAGAGAGAGAGAGAGAGAGATAGAGAGAGAGAGAGAGAGGTAGAGGGAGAAAGAGACAGAGAGAAAGAGAGATGCTTCATTCATTGTGGCAAAGCCACCGCAAGTAAATGGGTTCAACTCCAAACAGATCTATCTGATGACTACTTGCCAGCTGAGAAGTGTTGTGGACCATCGGAACGAGCAGAAGATTTATATTCAGGCACAATGTCTCACCTCTTGATTCGCAATATGTGTCACCTTATCATCATCATCAAGCCAGTAGATTTGCCCTGACTCAGTGAACCAAACAGGTACCTGTAGTGACCAGGCGTGTATGAAACTGTGGTCCCAATCTTCTGAAGCTACTAAACAAGACGACATGCATTTAAGCAGCGGAAGCGGAACACAGCAAACATAGCTAAGTGATCACACTTCCAGCGGCTGTGATATAAGTTATACACTACTGCCACATCGACCTTGAATGGCGATGGGCAATTAATTAAATGGAGCAGGAAGCTTCATGAATACCCCTATACAAATGACAAATATTAATCATGTGCAAACATTTTCATCCTGAACTGCAGTGAGGCCTCAAACAACGGAGCTGCCAACATTTATCCCATAGGCTTCCCTTCAGTGGTTGTCGATTGTATGTGGATTCAGTGCATGGCAAAGCCATCCACTGAATCCCTTACTCTAAACGTCCCAGCTGTTACCATTGAAAAGAAAATGAACTGGATCATACATATGAATACGTTTTAGCTACAGGAGCAGGCCATAAACTGGGAATTCTGGGGAGACTATCTCAACCCAATACTCCCCATAGCCCACCTACCATCTACAGTTCTCGGATAACGAATGTGTTGGAATAATCTCCATTTTTTTCTGAATGAGCGCAGCTCCATCAACACACAAGGTGCTCGGCACATCCAAGGCAAAGCAGGCCCGCTTGGTTTGCAGGCCATTCACAATATTCAACGTCCACTCACTACATCGATTAGCTGTCACGTTTCCGTGTGCTGGGAGTAGACCTTACATCTAATTAATGCATCGATAAATCGCCTTGAGATACGTGTTTTCATAAGATTTGATTTCCTTTTTGCCTGTTGCGACATTTTTTTGCTTCTTTCTTTTTGACTACCCCCAATGCACTGATTCCCCACATGAATCCAACACAAAACGTACACCGAAGGTTAAATGTGAAACTAAGTCGTGTACCACATTCCAACATTGAAAATGAACCATTTAATTTTCTAATTCTTCAGACTTATACGTTAGGGCAGATCATATCCTTGCTGCTCCTGGTTGCTTGTCACTTTTGCTGTGCAGTGCCAGAATCAGGCACCGGAAATATACTATGCACATGTAAGGTTTGTTTACCGTACCAGTTGAAGTCGATCCATGTATTTGCCCCAAGCCCATGGTCACAATACCTTAATTCTTCCAATTCACTTGACAATATATCGTCGCAACCACCTTTCCTTCCGATCACCATAACTGCCCGTTATTGCTTGGAGGTCAGTTTCACAGAATGGACGTGAGGTAAAATAGGCACCATCTTTTTTTAGATATCTCTTTCATTAAGTGAACCACGCCTTTGCCACGGCGTTCTATCACCCGCCTTCTTTTCAAGTACACCGCAATTTGCCTGACTTGCTCTCTATTCGGATCTCACGGGCAGCCACACCAATCCCAATGACATTTGTTTTTCCCTTTCTTCAATAAGATGTCAACCGGGGCCCACTGGGTAACACTGATTGATGACCTTCCGGTTTTACGTTTCCTTGTAAGCCATGAGTACAGGCAACTCGGCTGACCAACTACGCAGGTTGCTGAGCAGGAATTTTGTGACTGACTTCTGGATGAGATGCTAAACCGAATCTGTTCTACAACATGGGGGAAATAGCCCACAATACTAATTCAAAGAACAGAGATGGCCCCCCATTGTGCCGGGTAAATATTATGTTTCTATCATCATTGCATAAGCAGATTACATGCCCACCATCACAACAATTTATTTGAGTTTCTTGTCTGTGTCATTTTGTTGCCACTTTTCCCACATTACAACTATGATTACACGGCCACAGTGCATAATTATCTAAACGGTGTGGATTTGTTCTAAGGTATGTAATTGTTAATCGTCCAAGTCTTTCTCTTCTTTAAACAAAGTGCCTGAACTTGTACCAATGCCCCCACAATATGGTAACATTAATGTTTCAACATCCCTCTGAGAAATAATTTACATTTTTCATTTTAATCCCTGAACAACATATGGAATAATTTCGGTTCAAGCAGTCAGATTTTAATGCCTGTAAAATGACATCCTATTGGCAGAACAACGTCACCTCTGGTACGATTAAGTACACATTAGTTCACCGTTTATAATTTGGAAAACCAGCTAGATATTGAGCGTGTAAATGGACGTGTGAATGGGGTAATAAATATAAAGGCCGGCCACTGCATAGCGCTCATTTTTGCTGGCATTTAGGATTAGCGTACACCTTATAAAGTTGAGCGATGGCTCACTTTCTAGCGTTCCAAGCACTGTTACAATACTGAAGCGATTATAATTCAGAATAGCACTTCATTAGAAATAAAGTGCGTTGATAATTCCTGAAGAAGCTCTATGCTTGCTTATTTATTTACAAATTTATTTATAAATCCGTATTTATTTCCTCCCTGTTCGAAGATTGAAGGATTAAATCCCACTACATAGCCAGAAGAACATAATCCTTCGCTGAAACAACCAGCGTCGTATTGATGGGCTGCTGCACTAGGGATTTTAAACAATTAACACAAGTGCCTGTTCAGATGCAGAGATGTACCCATTGATAGACAAATGCTTGGCCTGAACTCCCGGTTCATCTTCAAATTAACTTATCCGAAGAAGGCAAATAGTTTTTTGGTCTCAAATTCATGTATCAGCAATCCTACAAACAGTTGATATGGTCATGTACTCTATTCCCATTTCTTGGAGCATCTGGGAATAAATTGAAGTGCATCCAAACTTAAAAAATTGATTAGACGTCAACTTTTTGGAGATCGTGAGACCCCGAAATTCGGAATGTAAGTATATAAAGTTCACTTTACATTTGAGGTTTTTATTTCCGCCAGAGAATTTGTGCTGCAGTTTCGATGCCCGAGACGTAAATGTCCCTACCAGCAATTAGACCTGCTTTCCCATTTTCTCTGGTACAAAAATAGCCCAAAGGCCTGCCTCATACTGCCACTGATGCATGTACGTTACTAAGGTTAACCTTGAATAATTAATTAAGTGTCATCCCATTTTCTGTGAGTGATACAATTTCACCAACATTCTCCAGTTGCAGACACTGACAATATTGGTTTAGACATTCTCATTAAAAGTACACGATCTCCATAGCCCTGTAATGCTAATTGTGAACATAATAACAAGGTTCAGTTTCATAATGACAATGTCAAGCTCTTAGTTCGTTGGAGAGGACAAAGAATTCTGACTTTTATTGCAACTTTGCAGGTGGAGGCAGAGAAAGAATCCGTATCTGTATGACTTGGCAGCGGAAATCGGGGACAGATGAAACTATGTGTATCAAAAGCAATTTCTAAAACAAAATAACTCACATTTGAAACACGATTGGAATTTCAGAGTCATCTCAAAACATTTAGGAACAATACGAATGGTAAACAGATCACGGCCTGTACAGAGTTAGTTTTCTATGTTACTGTGGATGCTTTGGAATTTATTGTCCTTGCACTACAACGAGTAGAAAAATGGGTAAGTTTACACACACAGCTAAATGAGGACATGGCTGTTGTGCTGCAAATCTTGTGTTGGACACATAGGAAGGATCATATTTTAGAGATGTTTGGACGTGATTTTCAGCGGTGTCAAAATAAGGTGAACCGGGGTGGAGGATATCAAAAAGAGCCCCACTGTGTGCTTAGTAAATTGATTATTTACAGTGAAAATGAATTGAAGCCAATTGGCTAATGTTAGGTCCGTAGCTCGTCGCATGTTTGTTTATCGCAATGTAAAACGAGAGGGTAGAACATAGCGCAGAAGTATCATTTCGGTGACGTGAACATATACGGCGCCTTTAACAAATTGAAATATCCGACAGCGTTTTAGACAAGGGTTATCAAACAAACCCTGAAATCTAGACACCTAAAAAGATGTTTGCTGAAGCAAATTTATGTTTTATTGAAGAGGTAGATTTCAAGGTCTGTCCTAAAGGAAGACAGATATTTATAGATGTGCCCACTAATATGAAGGGAAGTCCAGACTTAACGGCCCGGGCAGTAGAAGGCAGACCTGGCATTGATATTAATTGCAATTCTGACTGTCCAAGAGGTTATGACTGAAGTGTTTTATAGAGGTTGACGAGTTGCAGATGGTTATAGATACAGGAAGAGGGGTAATGCCAAGGGACAAGTGGTGAACAAGAGCGTAGTTTCTAAAAATGAATAATGATCTGCATCAAGCTGTAGAGCGTACATCAGATGGTAGATACATATCGATATGAGGAGGAAAATGAGAGGCCTTGGAGGGAAGAAGGTGATGACTTGAATGATAGCGATCACAGGCGATCCCGGATTCGCAACTTGTTATACAGCCCATATAATTTTTTGTTGAATCTAATCGATTAAAAGTCGCTAAATGTAGCTTAAAGGGAGGCTTGCCATTTTCTTATCGTTTTTCATGAAGATTAAACATGAATATGAATATAATTTTTTGCTAAATTCTGGGCAATCATATAGGAAGACCACTTGGCCGAATTCCCGCACATTGTGGATTCCTGATCATCATTTATTTTTCATTTTCATTTCATACACCTTTTATATAACTTAGTGCCTAATAAATTCCTATGCTCCTGTTAAAAGGCTGGGGGCATTCTATGGCATGATTTTTATTTCTGCAATTGTAAATGGTTGTTGTTTGTGGCTAAATATTTGGGTTGTGAAAAACCATTTTGGGGCAAGGAAGCTACCCTTGTTTGCAAGCTCGATGGAATAGTCCAATTAAAACCTTGAAATGGAACTAAGCAGTGTTGAAAACATTTGGCTCAAGACCTCCCACGAAAATACATTCTCTACCGCCTGTCTCTTTTTGAGGACACCGTGCACCAGGGGATGAAGGTTTGATACTACAGATCTTGTTAATTGGAACAAAACATGGTACTAATCTTAGTTTATTCCAGTAAAATGTAATCAATTGAACATCTACGTTGCCTTCGGGAACAATTCTCGATGCCCGTCACCTTTTGGTCTCCATTTTGAATGTTGGACAATTTGACAAGACACTCAGCAAAATATATCAGCAATTCCTCCACCTTCCAATAGATTAGGAGCGATGGTGAAAGCACCAGCGTGTTTTTGATATCTCCGTTCAGATCGGCAAGATGGAAAGATTCCACCACCGTGAGGGGATGGAATAGTTTGGCCTAAGTCACGTCTTCACCTTGAAGATACCCGCCATCTTGTTGGGTGGCACGACCATTGTGTTAAATGGGAAAGTTTTCGAACAGATCTAGCAACTCAAGGCTGAGCATCCATCAGGCACTGTGGGACATTAGCGCCGGCAGAATTGCACTCAAACACAAATGCGAGACCTCACGCTCCGGCATATCCCCCACTCCAGCATTACCAGCAAACCAAAAGGTCAAGACTTGTTCAGTGAAGAGTGCAGGAGTGCATGCCAGGAGAAGCACCAGGATTACCTAAAAATTAGTTGTCAAACTGTAAAAGCTATAACACAGGATGACTTACGTGCGAAGCGGCGTAAGCATCATGTGATAGACAGAATTACGTGACTCGACAATTGATGGATCATGTCTAAGCTGTGCAATCCTGCGGCCTCCAGTAGTAAATGATGGTGAACTATTAGACAACTCAATGGAGGAGGACTTTCCAAAAATAACCCCAGCCTCAATGGCGAAGGAGCTCAGCACATCAGTGTAATTAATGAAACTGATAATTTTGCAACAATCCTCAGCCAGCAGTGCCGTTTGGGTGATCCAACTTGGCCTCCTCTAAAGGCCGCAGGCATTAAATATGCCCGTCCCAGCCCATTCGATTCTCTCCACGTTATGCCAAGAAACGTTGAAGGCACTGCATACTGCAAAGGCTATGAGAATGGAAAATATTCTGGCAAAAGTACTGAAGACTTGTGCCCCAGAGTTTGTCTCGTACCTAGCCAAGCTGTTCCAGTACACCAACAACGTTGGCATCTACCTGGCTATGTGTAAAATTGCCCAGGTGTGTCCTGCAGACAAAAAGCACGTCAAACCCAACCCGGCCAATCAGTGCCCCCTTAGTTTGCTCTCCATCATCAGTAAAGTATTGTAAGGGGTCATCAACAGTGTTATCAAGCGTCACTTGCTGAGCAATAACCTTCTCACTCATGCTCCATTTGGTTTCTGGCAGAGCAAATCAGCCCCTGACAACATTAGAGCTCTGCTTCAACATGGGCAAAAAAGCTGAACTCCCGAGGTGAGATGAGAGTGATTGTCCTCGTCATCAAGACCGCATTTGACAGCTTTTGGCATCAAGGAGCCCGAACAAAGCTGGAGCCAACAGGAGTGAAGGGGAAAGCTCTCCGCTGGTTGGACTCATAACGAGCACAAAAGAAGATGATTGTTACTCTTGTAGATCACCAATCGCAGCTCCATAACATAATTGCACGAGTTCCTGATTGTATTGCCTTCGGCCCAACCATCGTCAACTGCTTGATAAGTTCTGAAGTGGGAATGTTCCCTGATGATTACACGATGTTCAGCACCATTATTGGTTCGTCAGACACTGAATCTGTCCGGATCCAAAAGCAGCGAGACATCAAAAATATCCAGGCCTGTGCCGACAAGTGGCAAGTAACTTGCACAAGAGACAAGTGCCAGGCAATGACCATCTCCAACAAAAGAGAAGACAAACATCGTCCCTTATTTTCAATGTCTTTACCATCGCTGAATAACCCACTATCTGCATCCTGGGGGTTACCATTGACCGGAAACGGAACTGTACTAGCCATATAAATATTGTGGCTACAAGCAAAGGTCAGAGGCTGGGGGTTGTGCTACAATTAATACGCTTCCTGACTCCCCCAATCCTGTCCAACATCTACAAACCAGGATTGCAATGGGATACTCCCCAATTGCCCGAATGAGTGCAGCTCCTACAACACTAAAGAAGCTTGAAACCGTCCAGAACAAAGCAGCCCGATTGAGTGGCACCACATCAAGTAACACCCACTTCCTCTACCTCGGATGCACATTAACAGGAGAGTGGATCGTCGTCCAGATGAACAGCAGGAATTCAACAAGAGCGCTTCGACAGCACCTTCCTAACCCACGAACACTACCATCTAGAACGACAGGGGCAGCAGATAGATGGGAACACCAGCACATGTAATATCCCCTGCAAGTCAATTATCATCCTGACTTGGAAATATTTCGCCAGTTATTCACTATCGCTTGGTCAAAATCCTGGAACTCCTTTCCTAACAGCACTGTGGGTGTACCTACACCATATGTACTTTAACAGTTCAAGAAGGCAGCTCACCAAAGCATTCTCAAGAGAAATTAGTGATATTCAAAAAATCCTGGCACAGCCAGCGGCGCACAAATCCGATGAGTAAATGAATTAAGCAAAATAAATCACGGGGTAAATGCTCCACTGGTTGGAGTCATGCTTATCACCAAAATAATGGCTGAGGATGTTGGAGGTCAGTAATATCAGCTCCAGGGCGTCACTGCAGGAATTTCTCAATAAAGTGTCTAATCCCGGCCTACTTCAGCTGTTTCATCAATGAAATTCCTTCAATCATAAAGTCAGAAATGTGGATGATGGCTGATGATTGCCGAATTGTTAGCATCATCCGCGACGCCATAGACACAGAAGCAGTCCATTTCAAAATGTATCAAGACCTGCACAATATCCAGGTATGTGCTGACATATGACAAGTAGTTTCGCGCCACACAAGTGCCAAGCGATGACCATCTCCGACAAGAGAGAATCTAACAATTGCCCCTTAACATTGAATGGCAATACAATATCCGAAACCCCCACTATCAAAATGTTGGGGAGCTAACATTGACCATTAATTGAACTGGACTAACGTATAAACACCAGGGCTACAAATACAGGTCAGAAGCTAGGAAACATGACTTGAGTAAATTATCTCCCGACTACTGGAAGCCTATCCAACATCAAAAGGCATACGTCAGGAACGTGACGGAGCACTCTCCACTTGCCTGGCCGAGTGCAGATCGACCAATGCTCAAGAAGGTGGACACTATTCATGACAGATCAGCCGCGTGATTGGCACCCCATCCACAAATTCCACGGGCACAGAGTGGCAGAAGTGTGCTCAGTCGACAAGATGCACTGCAGGAAAGCCATAATATTGCTTAGGCAGATCCTTCCAAGCCAAAGTCTAATAAAATCAAAAATAAGATAGCCAAAAGATGCATGGGAACAGCATCACCTGGAATGTACCCTGCAAACCACTCACCATCCTGACCTGGAGATATATTACTTTCCCTTCACTGTCGCTGTGTCAAAATTCTGGAACCCCCTTGGTAACCGCTAGCTGGTCTGCCTACACCACATGGACTGCAGCAGTTCAGGAAGGAATCTCACCTGCACCATTTCAAGGTCAATGAGGGATTGCGAATATATGATGCCCTCACCAGCGTTGCCCACACTCCTTGACTAAAACAAAACAAAGGGCAAGGCGATACCAATTGACAAAATAAAGGGAGTTACGGTTGTAACAGCAGCTTTTCTGCATGAAAACGTGGCCGGCTTTACATTTATCAAAAAATTGCGCTGGAAATGGAAATTTAACGTGGTTAGAACAAAAGCCGTTAAGTCGCACCTCTGACAATTTCCATTTTAAAATGTGTTGCGTCCAACTAAATACTTCTGATGTTTAATCACTGTTGTCATGGAGAGAAATGCAACATTCAACTCGTACATAGCATGGCCGAAAAAAGTAAATGGTTGTGATGATATATTTAATGACATTGGATGATTTACGGATTATTGCCTGTTTCCGAACCAATACCATGGGATGTTTTGTTTTCATCTGAGAGGGAATCGAGGGCCAGGGTTTGATGTCTCAACTGAAAGACTGCTCTTTATGTCGCGCAACTCCTCAGTTAAAGATATTGCTCCTCGCCACCTCGATAATGTGCTGAAAACTCTGGAGTGTGACTTGAAATCAACAACACATGAATTAAACGAGAGTGTGTGACTTTAAAAAGCAATTGTGATAAAATGTAACGTTACTAATTCCAAGCCGAAGTGTTGGTTACATCAACGATGATGATAATGATGATTATTATTTAAAATATTATTATTATTATTATTATTATTATTATTATTATTATTATTATTATTATTACTTTTCAGAAATGGAAGCATTGGAAAGAAAACTAAGGGAAACAGGTCAGGACACAATGCGAATTGTCTCATATACTTCTTATTCGGCAATGCATCAAGCCATCCGCTGCTGAAACCCTCATCGCCAGTGGATTTGTCATGTCCAGACTTGAATCGTCCAATATATACAAATATGCCAAAAACGCTAAAGAGCTGTGGCAACATTGCTGGAAAGCGAAATGTGGATTTAAATTTAGCTCTATGACATCCTGAACGATGTTAACACATTTTCACGTGACACAAATGCTGTACAGGTGCTGCGCCATTGCAGTTTTATTTCGAAACATTACAGCTTAAACGATAACTTCCACTATCCATAAATTTGGATTCATCCAAAAGCTATGCTTTGATTATTTTTTTAGTAATTCATTCATGGGATGTGGGCTTCGTTAGCTGGGTCAGCACTTAATTCCCATCCCTATTTGCCGTGGAGAAAGTTGTTGTGAGCTGCCATCTGAACCGCTGCAGTCCCTTTGGTTTAGGTACACCTGCGGTGCTGTTAGGGAGGGAGTTCCAGTATTTTAGCCCAGCGACAGTGAAGGAATGGCGATATACTTCCAAGTCAGGATGATTATTGACTCTAAGAGGAACTTCCAGGCGGCGGTGATCCCATCTATCTGTTGCCCTTGCCCTTCTAGGTGGCAGTGGTCGTGGGTTTGGATGGCTCTGTCAAAATTCCTGCAGTGCACCTTGTAGATGGTACATATTGTTCTAACTGTCCGTAGGTGGTGGAGGGAATACATGTTTGTGGATGTGAAGTCAATCAGGCGGACTCCTTTGTCGTGGACGGTGCCCAGCTTCTTCAGTGGTGTGTGGGAGCAGCACTCATAAAGGCAATTGGGAAGTGTACCATCACACTGCTGACTTGTGCCTGATAGATGCTGGGCAAGGCTTTGGGGACGCAGGAGGCGGGTTACTCGTCGCACGATTCCTAATCTTTGAGCTGCTCTTGTAGCCATAGTATTTATATGGAGTGTCCAGTTCAGTTTATGCTCAATGGTAATTCCCAGGATGTTGATAGTGGGAGATTCAGTAATGGTAATGTCATTGACCATCAAGGGGCGATGGTTGGATACTCTCTTGTTGGACATGGTTGTTGCCTGACACTTGAGTGGTGTGATTGCTAGTTGCCACTTGTCAGCCCTTTACTGGATATTGTCCAGGTCTTGCTGCAATTGGACCTGGACTACTTCAGTGTCTGAGGAGTCGACATTGGTGCTGAACATTGTGCAGTCATCCGCGAGTATCCCAAATTCTTCCCTTATGATAGAAGTAAAGTCATTGATGAAGAAGCTCAAGATGGTTTGGCCTAGGACACTACCCTGAGGAATCCTTGCAGTGATGCCCTGCAGTTGATATGCCTGAGCTCCAACAACAACAACCATTTTCCTTTGTGCTATATATGACGCCAACTAGCAGAGAGTTTTCCCCCTGATTCCCACTGACTCCAGTTTTCCTAGGGCTACATGATGCCACACCCCTTCAAATGTTGCCTTGATGTAAAGGGCAGTCACTCTCACTTCACTTCGGGAGTTCAGCATTTTCTTCAATTTTAACAAAGGTTGCAATGAGGTTTGGAGCTGAGTGCCCCTGACGAACCCAAACTGGGCATCAGTGAGGAGATTATTGCTAAGCTGTTGCCGCTTGATAGCACTGTTGATGACTCATTACATTGCTTTAACTATGATCGAGGGTAGACTGATGCGGCGGCAATTGGGCGGGTTGGACTTCTCCTGCTTTCTGTGTACAGGACACAACAGGGCATTTTTCAATTTGCCGGCTAGGCACCAGCGTTATAGCTGTACCTGAACAGCTTATCTAGTGGTGATATGAGAGATTGTCATGATTATTTATAATCAAAGTTTTGGTGCCTTAAATCACTGTATGGCATGCAATGCCGGGCGTTAAAGACCTATATCAACTGGAATTCCTCAGGCCTCTCAAGGTTAGTAGTTTCCTGTGACCCTACAACTTTGAACTCTTGCCAATACAACATTTATTACCCCAACATTTTCAGCCATGTTTCAGTTGCCTCGCCTCCACGCGTTTGAATACCGCCTATGCTGTTCACTTTTAACACCTTGAAAAAGAGCATGGAAAAATCTGTTTATATATATATGTATATATATAATATATACACATATACAGACAGACACACACACACACACACACATATATATATATATTATATACATTATATATATATTTATATTACTCAATTTTACCCATAGGAAATGTTAATTCATTGAACTAAAAGTTGACGTCAATCCTGATTGTATCAAATAATTCCTCCACCCCTCTTTATGTATGAAACGTCCTCTGGTCTTGTTACAGTCTGTGATCTCTGTTTTAAAGACCACAGATGAAAATTATTCAATTATTCATTGAATACATGCCAGATCACCATAGAGTAAAGGGCTCTCATTCCAACGCTCCAAACCTGCCATCCTGTAAATGTCGTTGTCCTCATGCGACTTTGCAATTTCTTTCCGAAATCACTTATCATCTCCGCTCCCAGTATGCAGCAGGTATGGCACATTGAAGAAAACATATTGTTCCCCACTTGCTTTCTGTAAATCCCTGACAATGTTGAATCCTGCCCGTTCACGATGGCTGTCTATGTTTCGGTTTTGCGTATATAACTTGCGCTGTTAAAGAAATACACTCTGCAATTTGGTAGCTTATCACGTTATAATTTCTGACGACTCGGGAAACCACTGATTCAACTGATACATTTCGGGCAGTTACATAAGGAGATAATAAATGGGAACAGTTATAGGCCATTCCTCACCTCAAATCTGCCCCGCCATTCAAGAAGACCATGGCTGATCTGAACCAGTTCTCAACTCCTCTTTCGTGCCAGCTCTTCAATAGCTTTAAATTCCCAGGCGTTTCAAAAATCTGATCATCCAGACTTGGAAATTTATCACTGTTCCTTCATTGCCGGTGCAAAATCTGTTAAATTGTTTTTATATTATTTGGCTTTCGTTTCTGTGTGTTTTATTTTCTCCAATTTCACTCATGTGGGAAATTATAATTCATTAAATGTAAGTAAATGCTGGCGTTCGTGCTCTTTCTTTAAATTAATGCCTTTGCCCATCTTTATGCATGAACCGTCATTTTGTCTCACTGCAGTCTGTCATCTCTACATTAAAGTCCACAGAAGAAAGTTATTCAATTATGCATCGAATACATGCTAGGTCTCATTCCGACACTCTAAACCCGCCACCTGTAATTGTCTTTGCCCTCATCTGCCTTTGCCATTTCATTTTGAAACCATTTAACATCTCCGCTTCCAGGATCACGGTATGCACCGAGTATGGCACGTGGACAAAAACATATTATTCCTTGTATGTTTTCGGTACAACGGTGATATTGACTCTGGTCCATTCACGACTGCCTATTTCCAATGTTTACGTATACACCTTCAGCTGTATAGGGACTGCTCTCTGCAATTTGGTAGCCTGTCACGATATACATTTGGGTCCTTGCATAAGGACATAGTACATAGGAGCAGGAGTAAGCCAGTCAGCCCCTCAAGCCTACCCCGCCATTAATAAAATGTTGGCAGAACTGACCCAGGTCTCAACTCCTCTTACTTTTCAGCTCATCATATCCTTAAACTCCCTGATATTTCAAAAATCTCTCGACATCCTCTTTAGATATTTTCAGTGATCTGGTCAGCACAACTCAGTTGGACAGAGAATTCCATATGTTAATTACGTTCTGAGAGAAGAAATTACTTTGCCTATCAGTTTTAAATGAGTGCCCACTTATTCTGTAACCACGTTTCCTAGTTAGAGATTCCCTCGCGAGTGGAAATACCTTCTTAACAGTTATTTTGTCAGGCCCCTCAGAAGATATGCCATCCATCTTAAAATACTAAAGGCAGTAATCAATGCGGCTCTTAACTTCTAGACCCAGCCTATCAAGCTGTATGTCCGTAATTCGGCACAACCCGATGTAGAAATTCGTTTCTGGGGCTAACACAGAAGGGGTCTTGTTGATCAGGCTTCTTTATACGCAGTGCCTCATTTTGATTTGGCTGCAGCGGCCCAGATTATATTTCCCGCCACTGCATTGGTGCTGTGCTGCACATTTACAATCCAATGCTTCACACTTTGTGCCAGTGGCAGAGATGAATCCACCACCACACCCACCAGCAATTTCCAACTCGTGTTTTTGAATACGTAGTTATTTCTTTTTAAACGCTACTTATAGTGCCTCCTTCATTTATTTGCACAGTATTTCATTCAATTAATATGTGACATTTGCGTGCAATGCTCTTTTTGGTGGCAATTTCTTGCCGTCTTAATGATGGTGGAGCTAAATTTCCAATTGCAATTGCAAGTCTGTGTGACACTACAATATTGATAACCCACTGCTTTCCTATGCACTTCAACGCCTCTATTTCTTAACTAGCAAAGCCTGTCGTGATCTTCAAGGATTTCGTCAGGGCATCAATCTGAAAACTGTGTTTTTTGTACAACACCTTGAATTTTTATTGACCATCATAACATCTGTCGTGTTCATCATCGTTGAGAGCATATTGCCTGTCGCCTCAGAGTCCCGGGACGGTACAACAATTCAGTTCCATTATCATCTTCCATAATTGGAAATGTCTTCCTGGATGAATGCACTGAATGTCGCAATATTGAAATACGGGACAATGTATTTTCTGAAATTCGGCATCTCGGCCATTTCCACCTCGATGTTGGCTACTACGAGTGTCAACCTAAATGATGCCCCTAAATTTAGGCTGATCTATCAGCATGTCAACATTGACTTTTTTTGTTTTGTCCTTGCAGAAGACGCGTTGTGGCAGTGCCAGAAAGGTAATAAATTATAAAATGGACGTCCGTATGGCATGGTTCGTTCTCAACACTGAATCTAAATGTGCCTTTTTGGATTATATCTTACTTATGCATTCTGGGTATTTTTTTAGATTTAGAAGAAAAGTGTAAAAGCGATAGTAAGTGAAAGTCAACAATATTTCTGCCTTAAACTGTTGCAGTAATCCATGTGTTGCATGTGGGAATCATATTATTTTTTGGCGCATGTGATGAATCTAACATAAGGAATTAACTTCCTCCCAACTAAATTTACTCGAAGAGAACATCGGGGGTACGTAATGAACAGCGAATTCGACACCGTGCATTGAAGAATATAATTCAAGTTTCGAAAGACCTTCATTGCGCCCTTCCCCACTTGCTCTTGAAACGCCATTCGGTAGGTGTAACTCATTTTATTATTCCCTGTTGCAATTCTCAATTTGCATATGTTGTTGATAATAAGGAACATAGCTGTGCCCATATTCAGTTGTATCATGAATAGGCCATCAAATATTGTTATGCATTATTGAATTCGTGTATAATCGGAAAACATTCTCAATTCGTCTACAGCCCCATAAATAAACATCATTTGATGCCACGCCACAGGAATCGTAAAGAAGAAACTTGTTCAGGGCTATCTTACCTTTTGGATTTATTTGAGGAAGTTGCGCGTGCTCTAGATGAAGGGGAATGGGTGGATGAATTGTATTTGGATTTCCAGAAACATTTGATAAAGTGCTTTATCGAAGGTTATTCTGAAAAGTAGAAGTTCGTGGTATAGGACGTGATATATTGGCATGGAATAGGAAACAAAAGCACACACTCTCAGCTATGTAAATGAATCAGAAGGAAACGGTTCAATACCCGACCTCCAGAAACAATTATAACATTATGTGCACAAATGGGACTATTTATAAGACTCCAAATGGAATTAACCGGTCACCTGGACTCTGATGTATGTGTAAGCCAACATAACTGGTTGGCACTTTTCTTCTGAGGTAGAACCATATTCCTATTTCTGAAAGCTTGTTATTCATCTATAGACTTTCGCGTTGCCCATTTATAACCGTGGTTACAAATCCAAAGCACATATTTGGGTGCAAAATGCTTTGGAATGACCTGCTGTGGGAAAGTAAACACTATAAATATCAGCCATTTTTCATGAATTTTCGCCAATATTTCCTTTGGTTAGAGAAATACAGCATTCAGTGTTTCATCCATTTCATCTGCGCCCTTGGTCTCCCATTCCTTATGCTTGAGCCTTTACAGTGCTCAACATTAAACTTGAAAGGGAAAGGTTTATCTCCGCTGGCGGTGAATGGACAACCATCCTATAGGACAGCCACGATCGAGGCTTCCCTAGAGCAGTTTTTCCCAAACTTTATGGAAGCCGTACCATAGAGATTAACCCAGATTGATTACACAAGCCCACAAGAAAATTGAAATCTAGAAAGGAGTGGGGCCATTACTTTGCGACGGTAATGGTAGTGCAGGACGAATGAAATAGCAGTAAAGTGTCCTTCACACTCATCCGATGATATTAAATTCTCATGAAGCAAAGGAACTTACCACAAGTCTACCTTCATTAGTCAATGCACAGGATATAATCTTAGAGTACCACAAGGTATACGATTGGGCTGTCGGCTCCCTTGTAACAAGGGCCCAAGACATTTGCTCACCTTGCAAGCTTGTGCCGAAATAAGGCGCATCAACAACATTCTGTGGAATAATGGCTACCCCAATCCGATCATTTCACGCTGTATATCACTCAAACTGATGAACGGGCATAAGGCCTTCACTTTCAGCCCTGATAAGAGCCAGTCAGCCTCAGATTCTGCTGGAAGGGCATGGTATTACAGATATTTGAGCGATAGTTGAAGCTAGCTTTTTTACACTGCTGGTATGCAGGAGCAATAAGAGTGGTATTCACCACTAACAATCATTGCTGTCAAGGTAAAAAGGCGTGATGGCTATCACACTAATGGCTGATGTGGTTTATGTGTTTCAATGCCAGTGTGATATTAGGTCTATAGGCCGTACAACCCATAAACTGGCAGATCATTGAAAAGAATATCTTTCTTCCGCTGTTCACAAATGTTAAGGTACAAACCCTGACAAATCAGCCAGTGCTTCCAAAGCTAAAAACACAATCCCCAACAACAGATGTGATTCCGCTATTGGACAACATTTGCCAAATAATTCTCATTGTGCTAAAAATTCCGCAGACTGCAAATTTAAGATTGTCAATCGGGCTCGCGGTGTACAACATTATTTTGCACTGATATTAATACACAGGGCCCCGTTGCTTGCAAACGTGAGCAACGCACACACAAATTGTGCATTTTTCAGTTAAACAAACGTCATGACAGACATTGGCTGATTCATTCCTCACTGCCATAAACACAAATTGGAACCGTGTGTATATTGGTGCCGTGAGGGTTTGGGGAGGCGGGGGCTGGGGTGGGGAGAGGTGGTCGAATGGTTATATATGATGAGTTTGCTGACTTGCGCATTGCCTTGTGTGACACAACAGCTTTGGGAAAAGAGAAACAAAGTATTTCGAGAATATGAGGCAAAAAGCCATGAGTACCCTTTATGGATTGTGCCAGGTGAACACTCAGGGACATTAGGCAGATACATATTTCGCATTTCGAGCACTTTCCAAGTGAGGTTACACACGAATTTGATCACGCCTTCACACGGCTCTACCCATAACATTAAACTCAAGGAATCTTGGTAGAAGAAACTGGGGGTTGGATAATACTCTATCCATATCATGGTGCCCCAATTTTCGCCTTCATGCATTAAAGTCTCTGCCATCATGGACAGTGTCATGCTATTTTTTGGCAAGACGTACTCGAAAAAAATGAGTATTTCGTTGATAATTTTGGGAAGTCAGTGGACTGCTTGTGCTACTTCAGATCGAATGGCATACTTGACTGTCGGGGTCCTGCTTAGGCTTGAAAATTCAATAAACTATAGCGTCTGTGCTTAGTTCCACAATATTAAGCTCCTCGGCTGTGTTTGTTTCTCTGAATGTAGCTCAGTCATTATTGCGACTGCCACCCTTCTGGCTATAAGGACTGGTTTTGTGTTATTGCTGGATAAAGTTCAGAGGTCCCATGAGGCGAATGCAATCTGGTAGTTAATTGTCCTTTGAATTTCAATTTTTGTTTCGACCATGGTGATTGATCGACGCAAGATTATAAGACACCCAAGAACAATTGAGTTAAGCGCAGGTCCATTCGGCCCATCATGCCAGTTCCGCAGTTCAGTACGATCATTTCTGATCTGATTGTGATACTAAAAACAATTCCCTGCATTCCCAACTCTAATTGCCCTTGTTCTGCCTTGCAGATCAATCTCGTATCCTCCAGTGGTTACTGTGATGTCTGTGATGTCGCACTGCAAAGACTAAAGGCAAACTGATAGAAGGAATAATTCCTCACACCCATCCTAAATTGGATGTTTTAGCAGCTTCCATCTGCCACCCACTCCCCTCACCACATTCCTTGCAACATTAAAGCATCCACTCAGCATCTACACTCTCTAATCACCACTCACACTGCTTCAATACGGTGACTGGCTAATATTTCACTGTCCACAGCGTTTATACTGAACTTTTTCAACCTTTCGTCATCAGACAGCACCTTCATCACAGAAATCAGTCTATTAAACCTTCTTTGAGCTGCCCCGAAGCATGTACTATTCCTTAAGAAAGGAGAACATAACAGGAGATATTACCTTAGGTGCGGTCTTACCATTGTCCTCTATACTTCTGGTAAGACTTGCCCCTTTGTGCACTCCCTTTCTCTTTTAGTGAATGTTAACATTCCAAAAGACTTCCTCATTCTTTACTGAATTTACCCCCTAACTTGTTGCGATTCAGGCATAACATTAGCCTGATAGCTCTATAATCCAGCAGGCTGCATTCCCCATTGTGTAAATAATATTCTGCATTCATATCGTTCGATACAAAGTGGGCAAAGTCACACTTTTCCAACAACATATTCCAACTTCCATTTTAAGTTTTGTACATTCACTTATCCTTTCTATGCCCCTTTGCATCGAACCTTCCTCACAACTTGCTTTGCTGCCTATCTTTGCAATATCAGCACATTTCGCTCCAATGCAGTCGAAGGCTTCTTTGATGCCTTTAAAAACGTGGTAAATCCATCGCAAAGGCCGCACCAAAGTTCCCTGATCACTCCAATACTTAGAGTTTTCAAACCTCAAGAGGGTCCCTTTATGCAGACTCTCTGTTTCCACTTCCTTTACCAATCCTCTATCCACACTAATTTCTGACTGCAATACCAGAAGCGGTTATTTTGTGCAGCATGTTTTTTTTTACGTGGCCCATGTGAAATTCCTTTTGCAAATAAAAATACTTACATCTACTGGCACTGCTTTATTTATTCTGCTTGTTGCGTATTCAAAGAACGGGAAAAAATTGTAAAACACACTTCTCCATTCATAAAACAATATTGACGCATCTGAAAATATTATGACATTCGGAATATTCTGATAACACCTCCTCAATAAATGCTCATAGCATTTCCAAACGACAAATGTTAGACGAATTTTCCGATAGATTCTATCTTTCTGTCTCCCCCCTTTCTTGAATAGAGGCGGTACATGTATACTTTTCCAGTTTGCTGGGACATGTATCAGGGGCAAATGCAAATATTAAGAACAATCCATCCATTATTTATGCCATTATTTATTGTCTTATCCTATTGTACAGTCTATCAGTTCCTGGAGTCTTGTCAACATTTAACCCGCTTAGTAATGCTATTAATTTTATCTGGTGAATGCGATTGTTTTGACTTTGCCTCTCACTTTTGCCCGTGCTTTTCAACTACGCTTCCGATGTTCTTATTCCTTCTATCGTGGAGACAGAAACAAAATACATAAAGATGCAGGAGCGTTGGCTATGCAGGTGCATAAATGGTGGTTAGTCTGTGGTTGGGCACCCTTTTCATTCCCTTTCCCACTTTGGCGATAGCAGTGCTGTACCCAAACAAAGGTCTATTAACTGGCCTTAAGGGGACTACTTACTTCACATTTGCTGAGGCCTTTGGAAAGTCACCATCAATCAGAGGCCATCTGTGCCTAGCATGTTGGGTGATGACTGCCAACACCATACATTAACTTTCTACTTTATTCCATCCCATTGCCACAAGGCGTGTATTCTAATGTGTTACTTGATATGATTGGCTGAATGCGATGCACATTGGCTATAGTTAAGTGCATGTTTTATATCAAATCATTTCCACTCTATCATTTGAGGCAACAAATGCTGTTTTGCTTCCATGTTTACTACAAGCAGGGTAGCTGAATAGGTGAAGGTTTGAATGTTTGGACAGTCCTTCTCTGAGTGATTTATCTAGTCAATAAATGAGTTATTAAATATCCCATACCTAAAACGCCAGCAAAAGAGATTACACTCTACCTGGTCGTCTGCCAAAAATGATCAGGAGCGCCACCTGCCAGGAGATCCTGGTTTTCACTAGGCAGATTAACCTTCGCACCACTGAGCACAGATCTGACTATCAATGAGTACGTGAAGCTTATTATTTGGAACAGAGACGCTTATGCAGATGTCAATATTACATAAATCTCTGTAGGTGGAGAACACCTCAAATGTAAATACCATAACGGTATTTCCTAGCTTTTGGCCCCATAGTATGTTGATTATATAACCAGCTTGATTTCATTGTATGTTGCAACTACAAACTACAATCATTGTGGTGAGTCAGTCAAAGTTGTTTTTGCATCTGTTTTGCTAGATAACAACGTCAGCTGAGAAAAGTTGATTTTAAAATACTCTGTTTCGGATTTAATGCATGTATGTCACCATTGACTTGCACTTCATCAACGTTTACAGATATATTGCTGCGAGAAAAAAATTTAGGTAATATATTTTTTTCAAATTCTGTATTAATGCCTTGTCCGCCATCCTGGTGTTTAAAATACAGGTGCAGAGTTAGTCATTTCTGATTTTGCAGCATAGAGTTGCTACAGAGCTGGTCGCTCTTGGGAGTGTTGCATTGTCGGAGGTTCAATATTTAGTAGATGATTATAAACTGAGGACACATGTGCTTTCTTAAATGATATCAATGATGGGCTGGCAACATTTTAAAGAAGTTCAGGGGATTCCTTCACAGTATCGAAGCAAAGCATTTCCTCGAGTTACATGGCAGAAATGGATTGTCCGCTCAACATTCTCTCAAGCTTTTTTGCACCTACGTTAGCGAAAATTGGGTGAATATCTCTAACCTTAGAAGTGTGATTGCACTCTGAGAACACTAAGTGTTTGTAGACTGTCCTGCGGATTGTTGATTTTATGCAAGGCACTCATTAAATATAGTTTAGTTCTGTAGTTTTTTCTATGATTTTTTTTAACCGAACTTTCTTGAATAGTTTGAACTTCTGTTTTTGACGTATATTTACAATAGCAGTTTTGCCATATTGTGAAACAATGATCGATTTTCATTGAATCACACTGATTGAAAATCTGTGGTCGATCTGTGCTTCGCCCATTCATACCTGTGAAGAAGAAAATCTTTGTCCCGCTCTATTGACCTGGAACTGGGATGCAATTGATTTGCCTGAAAATACACCTCATTTGCAATTGAATCGTTAGCAGCATGATGTTATGACGGGACTCACAAAAAATATCAAAATCATAAGCTCTCCTTTATTGTGACTTTGTTGAATTAGATTTTTTAATTAAAATTGCCAGAGGCAAGCTGTTTTTTTTTACCGATAGCTGTATTTTTTGTCCAAAATTGATTTTTTTTAACTGGCAAGACAATTTTCGAACTGCCATGGTAGAAGAAGTTGATATTCTGGATCTCACTAATGTGGCTGTAGTAGCATTAAAACAACAAAATTTGCATTTGAAGTTTCAATTCACTGTGTGTGAGGATTGACATTGTGCCCAAGAATGTGAGTGGCATTTGCATGGGAGTCGCGCTTTGGCCATGAAAAAGGAGGAGAAATTCCAGAAGCGATCTTTGACTTGTTTTACTGAGTTTCAACTCTGGTCCTGTGCCTGTAATGTATTTTGGAAATAGCAGAGAGCGTCGGACGGCTACAAATGGGCAGTTGAATCAGTTTGGTCAGCAGAGAGCAAACAAGTTTGTTTTAGTTATGAAACTGGCTGATTCCCTAACTGCAATGCAGGGTTGCTTAATAACAGTGAAAAACTATTTTGTGAACCAGTGCCTGAGGGAACAGGGATTGCCAGTGTGCCTGAGACGCCTGCGCTCTGATAAGAAAAGCATATGACCGGAATGGCAATGCAAAGAGAGAGCCCAAATTATTTGTCCGGGCTGGAGAATCTGAACTTTTGCAACACGAGACTTGGAACATCCCCAGGACCAGTAACTGCTTGGCGGCATTGGGCAATCGGGTTCACAGAAACCCACGAGCAGAATTTCTCAGCACAACTGGTAGATGGGGTTAAGAAAAACATTGGAGCAATAGCTTCTCCTACGGTTGGAATTCGAGGTGACGGGAAGGTCTGGTAGCAGTTGCGAGTTGGGGCTGAGTGAAGCCAGGGAACATTATGTCATCGCTGCAGCTAGGATAAATTTTGGCAGGACCGAAGCTTGAGAACTAAAAATCTGCCTGAACATAGACAAAGTGGTATAGTCTGTCAAGTACCTTTGTTCACAATATCTAACGAATTGATTGAGTGGTTGGACTGCGAGACTTCGCTGAAACTAACTGATTGGAAGTCTTATTGTCTGAGAAGTAATTGCAGGCAGAAGAAAGAAGAGGGCTTCATGGCGGTGTGGGAACTCCTGTTGAGTATTTCTGGAATAATTCACTTGAAAGCAATGTGATTCTTTGTCTCGAGAGGAACAGAGAACATATAGGATCTTTGGGACTAACAGTGATCACAGATGTCTGGTTGGAATCTGTTTAGATGTCAATGATTTGTTTTCTGCACTTTGTGGATTGTGTTCGACCAGAGTTTGCATGATAAATTATTTTTTTCTCTTTTTAAATATGGATGTTAGACAATATGATAGATAATATTCGTTGTTTGCTACCTTGACTCTTGTATCGTAAAAATAATATTATGTTTGTTTGAAACTGTGGATTCTTGTGTCTTTATTTCCTTTGTAAGTAACTGATATTAAAATTATATCTACTTAAAGTAAAGAAAGGAATAGTTACTGGCTCCTAAATCGATCATGACACAAGGATGACAACTTAAAATATGACAGGAGATGAGAGAAGCTAGGACTGCTGTCATTAAATAAAAAGGCTACAAGTAGCCTCATATTGGATATTAAAATTTCGCATTTGTTGGACAGCAAAAAAACGGAAGCAGGAAACTTGTGCACAGGTCAAAATCAGCGATCATACATATAGGTTCGCCAAATTCAATAAGGAAACTTGGAATATCTTTGGAACAGAAAGCGTTGGAATATGACAGTTGCTATCACATGGAGTGATTGTGGCGAATAGTACAGATTCACTTAATGAATAATTTAGATAACAAATGGAGGGAGGATGAATTATGAAATCTGGTTGATACTTTAAGATAAGGGGGTTATCACGGGGATCACCAGCATAGACACCTCACAGTTCAGCAGAAAGGCCTATTTTTTATTTTGTAAATTATATTCAACTCTATTTTAAATTGGATGGAGAGGATACTGGGTCAACCTTATGAGCTCTAAGGGCAATAGAGAATTTTGAAACGCAGGCACCTGCCTGCTTGTTAATGATTACCTTAAGGGCACGACTGGAGTGCTGTCTCGGTCACCTTTCGAGTTGCTCAGGTTATTGACCCGGTAGTGGAGGGTGGAATTGTTGATGTATTCCAGGCCCCAGCTCGTGAGAGAGAATGGCTGAAGGCGGCATTGGAGGCATGACATTTACACACCAATTCTCAGTCTTGCTTTTCTTTACATGAAATTAACTATTTTTAATCTGAACATTTGAAGCATCAGCTTCAACACTCAATTCAATCTTCCGCTATCACCTGCAGGCCGTTACGATAATCAATAGGGTTCATGGCCCGAAGCTAACAGAGAAGAGAAACTTGGAGAGCAATAATTGGGCCCATAAGAAGGGAAGGCATGAATGCATATTACAGCAGCAGATGAGCTGAGAAGGGACGAATTCGAGTGACGTTACGGGCGTGGAAATAAGTAGGCTAAGTGATAGAGTGAATACCAGGTTGAAAATTAATCTCAATATCAAGTTAATAAGTTGACTAAAACTTTCCACTGAAAGCAATGTATCAAAAAAAAAAAAATCGGAGAGGCAACAGTGCTGAATATGTAAATCAGAAAGACACATTGGTAAAACGTGCTAAGTCATTTTCACGGAACATTGGCAAATTGTGCTAAAATTGACACAGTAGTAACACAGACTTCTCGAAGCACAAAAATATTGCTACAGCACGGTAAAATTATACTTCCAGCCAACATTTCTGACACATACAACACCGTCCCTCTTTATGTCCATGCAAGAGACAAAATATGAGAACTGCACACTGGTATGAAGCCGTGATGTAGTTGTCCTCAGTTCGCCGTTAATTCCACGTGACACGTAATTGCACAGCCGGAGGTCACAAATAAGCACATAAAGTTCACCATTCTGTTCTGGCCCCGGATAAGTACTCCTCCATCTTGATCACCACTTCGAGGAAGCACTGAGGATAGAACTGGCACATAGTGCACCTTGGGTGTCTCATTATTTTCCATCACCAAGATTGACTCGGTAGAACCGAAACTGGCCGAGTCCCTAAAAGCTTCGCAGTCAGCAGGACATGAAGCAAGTGGCACCAGAAAATAAGTCTGACGGGGAGCAAAACGAAGCTATTCGCAAAATATCTGTCATTCAGGCATCTGCGAATGATATCAGTGTTCTGAGTGATCACCACATGGTCCTTGCTGAGTAGAATTGTGGTATTTGCAGTGAGGGCATCCTCAAACTTAGAGAAAGTCACGACCGTTATGCTAACCGCTACAGACTCAGAGCAGATCCAGTAGCAAAGTTGGGCCTGCATGCAGCGCCGTGGACCATGAGCAGCAAAATCATTTCATCCACTCCAATATATAACGTTTGACGCAACAAGTTACTCACTCTACAGTTACAGTCAGTTTATCCAACAGACAATGCGATGCTCCAAGTTTATGGCTGAAGTGAGTGACAATGCTTCTGATAGTGTGTAATAGACTGGGCCTCATTTTCAAACTACACTGCTGGCTCGCAACGATGTTAATAAAGAGAGCCAATAATGTAATTCTCTCCCCTTCAGTGTACAACCTCTCAAATGGCAAGACTTCCTGTGCACTTGCTCATGGTGACACATGGAAACTGGGCCCTTGTGGCCACACCCTAAAACTCCGGAGGAAGATGGAGAATGTTGAGCTCCCCAGAGGTGCACAGTACAAACCCAGCGGCTTGTGGCGACGTGCGGCACTTACGAATCAAACTGTCAGCTATTGGCGAAGAGCTCTACTCTCGTATGCCTGCCTCTGGAGAGGTGAAGACTAAGGGAGTAAACACTGACGAGTTAAGCCAGGATGGAACGCAAAAGCTGATACTTGTCTAAACATCTCATCACACTGGTAACACCTGCAACCAAGTCAATGCCAAAGGTACTGTGTTGCATTCCTTTGAACAAAAAATTTGCAGAAGGAAACAGGTATATGTTGACCGAATTGCCCTTGAGCTGTGTGGCGTTCTGGGCTATTTAGGAGACATTTAAGGGCCAACCACAATGCGTTGGCCTAAAGTCACTTGTAGGCCTTACATGCAAGAATGTCACATTTCCTTAGTGGGCCAGTGTGGTGACATCAGGTTAACCTTTCAAAACAATTCTCAGAATATTCAGTGCTGACTATGATAGCCAACACACTCCCATGTGCACTTGGGTAATGATGCTTGAAACATGAAACATTTTCATGCACGAAGCTAAATTACATCAATTTAATGATAATGGACCAAGATGAGTTCATGCCACCACTGTTGTGTGTGTAGCTAACACCTCCCTTCAAAACAGGCCATGAAAAAGGGTGACCTGTTGACAGCGAAGATTATGGGATTGACACAAGTTTGATCCATTCATGAACAGACCCTGTCAACAGCATTTACAACACATGCTACTGCCATAGTGTTGATTATCGCATAGGTCACTCCTGGGCGTGCGGAAGTGTTAGGATGAAACAATGAAATTTTGTTCTCATTCGAATCAGGAATGCCATATTCGTATCCATAGCATCCATAGTGCCTACTCGGATAAATAAACAAAAACAAAAAAATACTGCTCTTCGACTCGAAAGAACAGGTGCTGTCGAGCATTCCCACACCGAATACAGAAAGTAATGGAAAATATTTCAACACACAATCTACTTTACCGCACCGCCGAAGATCGGATGTAAAAGTTTAGTAATGCTAACTGGTACGAAATTAGCATCCCCGTGGTGAAACCTGGCATTGAAGTTTACCGTGCTAGTTTCATTAACTGAAAGAGTGATACAATCAGGAAAATACTGAAAGCAGCAGGGACAACGCAAAGTAAAATCTAACAATGGCAGTGTGCCAATGACTACACGTTACAAACTTGCCAGTATATCCAGATGTCCTTCCACACAGGAACTGCTGAGGTCATTTAGCAGTAGATCAGAAGGGCTGCATGTTCATTAGCAATGTAAACAGATCTGTTGAAAATAAAAGCGAGGAGGGTCACTGTGCATCTCAATAGAGTTTTGGAGATGCAGTTTGAACACTACCTTGAGTTGTAGTATAGGGTGTACACCGTCACCCAGAAACCTCTACAGAACATTAAAAGTATGCCTTTCGTGGTAGAGCTGGATATAGAAACCACGATGGACGAGTTCAAAAGAGATGTTTACCTGCATTTCATGAGGAAATCTCCAGTTGCTAATTCTGCACAGCCAGAACTCAGCAACAACGGTAAACGTCGCATGAAGTCTGCCTGAGCTTCACGGAGCAGTCCGTGCCCCAGTATATGAACCTTGAAAATGCTGCGATGTTGCATTTCAACAAGTGTAACCGCAGCGATTGCATCAATCATTGAAGAATCACCTGCTGAATATTCTGGTAAAATGAATGTATGTTTCTTTCCTGCTGCCCTAATCTGACTGCACATCACGGCTGAAAGAATCTACCGCAAATGAGAGTGTTGTTTTAGGATTTGAATATTTGCATGATCATCTAATTCCACTAGCTGCAAGAGAAATGTGATGAGTAAAGGACACCACTATGCATTGCTTCCATCCAGCTCACCAATTAATCTGAGCATGTAAGCAGAGACGCTGTATCTCAGTTGTTGAAGAATATTGCTTACATGTAGACGCTGCTCACTTTTTTTTTTGACAACTTGGTTCAGGTCACCAAATATGGGGCAACCTGGAAAACATTTTGAGACCTGCAGTGGGGTAAAACAGGGTTGTGTGGTGGCACTAACACTCGTTGGCATATGCTTTTGTCTGTTGATATCACATCCATTAATTTCACCTACAGAGCACGTCCAGGACTGTTGGAAAACGGCCCAGAATTTCTGGCCTGAAATCCAAGACAAACGTGTGACAAGACCTCATCAAGATTTACTCTGGGTTCCGGATACACCATTGGAATTCCACACTCAGGAACGCTTGCAGTGAAAAATGGACAGGCTTTCACGCTCCTCCAGGGAGGTAGGATTGACTGTCACCATTAAGAAGATAAATGGCATGTTCAAAGCTGTTGCCATTCATCCACTCAACAACATTGAAAGTGCGACTCTGAAGGTTATTGATAGCCTCCACATACCTAGTGGACACAATCACTGGCAATCTGTCACATGGTGCAGAAAACAACACACGCCTCACAAAATATGCAGCTGTTATTTCCAAGATGAGTAGGGATTGCGGATCAAAAGCAAACTGACTAAGGAGACGAAATTGCGGGTCTACCACTTTTGCATCCTCAACTCAATCTGCTAAAGATGTCATGCTTAGAAAGCTACGCTAGGCAGGAGAAAAATCTGAAGAGTTTTCACCTTTGTTGATTGAGCAGTATTGCCCTCTTCTCTAAATAGGTCAAATTCACCAGCTCAGAGGCGCTGCTGTGAATCAAATTCATGAGCATATTGAGCCAATGAGCTCTGCACTGGTGTGGCCACGTATGTTGAATAGAGGACGGCCGTAAACCCTAAGAGCATTTTGCCACTGATCCTCGACCTCCAGGGAGTCCACACCTCTGCTGCAAGCGCCATTTTAAGATGGTGGAGATTGACACTGACATCTCAGAGACAGTTGTAGATGACCCATACCTCTCCAGTTTGATGGTGAGAAGTGCATTTGAGGAGGCAAGAGCTAAATGAACATCATCTGGCTGGGAAGACTGCCCATAAAACACAGCTTCCAGTTAATCCATTGCTTTCTCAGCACACTGTCTTCCTCTGCGGCAAAATCAACAGAGACTCAGACGCCGTAATGATCCTTCTTAGCCACATCAGGTCATGTTTAACAGAGAGCTGACCACCACAGCACAAGCCATAATGTTACGAGATGGAAGGCCGCCTAAATTACAATCAATTCCAGGGTCCACTCCAGTTCAAGGAGGAATAGGAGAAAGTGCCATGAACGGCATTCAATATATCTGAAGAAAAAATGTCGCAACTTGTTGAAGCTACAAAGCTGAACTACATGAAGGCTAAAGAGTGGAATGGGTGTCCTGCAGGCAGAGATAAGCAATCCAACAAACAGCTGAAGAGTTCAGAATGCTGGAATCTTGTCGCAACCATCCATGAATGAACGGGAGTAATAAACAGTTAATGCGAGTCGCGGTTCTATGAGCATTTCTATGCCCAATGCACCGCCAAGTCTGTTATTATCTACGTCAACAAACGGTTTACAAACAAATTATTTTAGAAATGCCGACTGGGTGTTCCACGTTAGTCTTCTCCTGAGGATTCCATGTCAATGTGGCTCGATGTTCCCTGTTTTGATTAAATCCAGGTGATATGATTAAGTGCCTTATAAATTGATTCAGGGAAGGCTATGTACCATGCAATCTTACCGGCTAACGATTAACGAGGAGCAAACTACCAACAACTATAACCCAATCTTCTAGCACACCTGCATCAATCTCCTTAGGAAACTTGCTCAAATTGCAATAGCATAGGCAAATGAAAACTGGCTAATTATCACTCCGTCACAAAATTTAAGGAATGTATGGATGGCAATACACTTAACTGGAACTTACTTATCATTAAGCTCCTTACCAGTACTCAAGTGTAAGTTTCACAAGGGCCGTTCAGCTCCTTCCCTGCTTGCAGTTTTCGTCCAATATGGGCAGAAGGGCTGAGTTGCCGGCATGGGGTTGAGAGTAATTAGTCTAGAAATTACGGTGACGTCTTACTGCCTGTGGGACCAAGGAGTCTTCAGAAATTGCAGGCCAAAAAGAACCGTGCAAATTCCCAACAGGATGGCGTCATATCTTGTGCAAAGTAAAGAATTGCTCTTGACGGCAAAGAACGATAGTAATACCGCATCATCGGCGCAGCAGCTCGTCAGCTCATTCTCTGATAGATGGTAACCTTCAGTCGCTTCACTTCACGTGCATCCGACACAAGATCAGAAGTGGGGATGCTCTGAGATAATTACAGGCAGTTCAGTTTCTTTTGGATGTAGCGAATCAGTCTTTGAGAGCACATAGGAAGCCGTAGCCAACTTTAGGGCTGAGGTTGATAAGTGACAAGTGGTATAAGCCAGTGTCAATCAATAATGATCTGCCAGTGAAAGTGGAATCATCTTCCCTGGCAATCAATGGGTTGCGGGTAACTCCACTATTGATCCTACAAAGCCTTTCTTCCATGCATAAGGCATAAGTTAGAAGTATAATGGTATATCCTCCACTTATTTTGATGACCACAATCCCGTAGTAATGCAGCATCCAAGGCAAAGTGATCCATTCGATTGGCATCTCGTCACACTAACTTACAAAAAAAAATGCCTGCTATACATGTGCACAGTGACCTAAATTTGCATAAACTCGCCAAGACTCCTTCAAAAGTACGGCCAAAATCCACAATATCTGCCATTGGGTTGGACAGAGCAGAACACGTTTTTGAACACCTGCATCTCCAAAATTCGGCACAAGGCAAACACAATCATGACTTTAGAAGGCGCTACTGTCCATAACATCCTTTCTGGGTCAAAATCCTGGAACTTTCGTATCAACAGCGCCACACGTGTACCAAAACCACATGAACATGTATTCAAATACATGGGCCGGCATCAGAATCTCAATGGTGACTATAGATTGGAAAATAAAGTTAACTTGGTCACTGACACGCAAGGAGCGTAGATAAGTGAAGTGAACAATTGATGCATTGTTTCATGCTGTCGTGTTGGAAAGTGCCAGACATGCCCGTTTTCCTTTCCTACCACTCGTGCAATCCCACTCATATCATTTCCGATTGTGGAACAGATGACGTTGTCTCATCGTGTGCTTTGGAGAAAATGAGCAAGTGTGGGCAACAGAGGGAGATTATTGCATTAAGAGGGCTCTTAACTGTAAAATATTAACTGTAAAATAGTCACGGCTAAGTGCAAGACCAAATTCGCAGAAACGCTCTTCCCTGGAAAGATTAGGCGTTGGAGGTGAATATAAAGGTAACACTAAAGGAGGAGCTGGATGAGTACTTGAAGGATAAATCAATAGCAGGTGAATCCAGAGTTCGAGTTGTATTATTGACGAACGTTCAAAAGTTAAACAGTATAGAACATTTGGACCCAGGAAAAGTTGTAAAGCCTGTAAAAGCATCGTGCGCAATGCAGGAATTTCAAGGAACTTATGGCCAGCACTGTGCTCTCCGGACCACTCCGTGGACCACACAGCGACTCACATCGCCTTGTAGACGTGATTTAAAAGCCGTAAACTTGCCGAGAAATCAACCATGCTACACACGCTGTTAATCTCAGGGGTAGGGTTTGGATTGAAGTTTATTAACAGCAGAAGTTCTATAGGAAAAACATACAATTGTATTTTAAAGTACATTTACTGAGAAATTAAAAACATGCTCTGGCACCCATAGCCTCAACGAAAGGTCTGAAGCATTTGGTACAACTCTGTCCAATTATAAGCCATTAGATATATAATATAAAAAAGTAAATTTTTAAAAATTCAATCAGAGAACTAAGCATTTATTTAATCAACAATGCATTTAATTCAATTCGAGAATTCCTCACGTTTCGTAACATAATTTAAAAAGCTAGAAAGATTTGACGAACGATTTAAACGATTTTATTTATTTTTTTAAAAAGTTAAATAAGGCTGCACCTTAAAAGAACATTTCGTCACCGGAGGCCGAAAACCTACTGGGCCTCAAGGGGCAATCCTTGCAACGAATATCTCAAATGGGCGTGGCATTGCCATCCTTGTGCCTCCGCAGGGATTCTGGGATCTTGTTTGGCCATGGCTGAATCCGTAAGCACAGCTATAATGAGCATAAACCCCCATTGGAAAAAAAAACAGAAAAAAAGGTTTGGCAGATTTAATCTTCGGCAGCAGCTCCTGCCTCGCGCTGAGCGGAAAGCATAAGCCATTACTGATGGAAATAGATGACTATTTGGGAGAGAATGTTTGCATTGAATATACGACAGTCATTAACTTATCACTTGTTCATGTGCTGAAAAATTGCTATTTATTTCAAAAAAAAATGTTGTCTTTGCAATTCAGAACTGGATCTCCTGAGACAAGCTCTGATCAACTCAGGTGTGCAAAAATATTTAAATAAAAGGTTGTTGTTAACAAGTCTAGACCTGCTTTCAGAGTTTTGGAAGCTTTAGACAACTACTACAATCGGGATCTAACTTATGGTCATCTACGTTTTTCGTTGTTAGATAAATAATGCAGCATCGCATCCGTCACCCGTTATGCAGTCCCCTTCTGTTTTAATTATCACTTTATTCCCCATGGCGGCCGTGATACTGTGGCGGCACCCTGAACTGTGAATCAAACCAGTTTTGTTTCAAGTTGCAACCTATTAACCTGAACGCCTGACGCTTCAGTGAAATACCGAATGAGTGTAGAGTTCTTGATGTTCCAGGCTTCGCAAGAGGCATCAATCCAAGTTCAACTCTTCTTTTTCAGGCGGACTTAACACACTGGCGTCAAGATGTGAAGGGCCCGTTAATTTCATCACGCCGTCCACATCGACATTTCTCACTCAGTCTGCATGATTGATATTCTATTATTACCTTCATACTAATGTTTCTTTCCCCTTCCCTCGCCGGATTTAGTTGAGAAAGATTCTGGAAGTCCCTCCAATTAGAGCGTTTTAGGATAGTTGTCAATATCAAGACCCTATCAACCTTAACTTCCTTCACCTCGGGCCAAAGCTTTCGACTGGTGTCTCCATGCCACTTCGACTGTCCTTATTTCTTGCGCCTTTTAAGAATGTTCCTGACAATATTCCTGCCTCACATCAGGTTTGGCTAAGTTCACGCATATCACACGTGTCTTGTTGTCATCCTTTGCCCGATCCTTAGACATATTACCCGACGATGGCGCCAAATCATTCAAACTACTTTTTTTTGTGGACTGTGCTAATAATTTTAATTTTTCCCCAGAGCAAATACTGCAACAGTGTCAGCAAGGTAAAGAGAGGAAATTAATTAATAATTTCTTCATTTTTCATTCTCAGAACTGAATACTTAGCATAGTGCAACTGTTAATACTACGATTTTCACCACATGTTAACAATATCCTTAGAACTTTTGCAGAAATGTCAAGATTACGGTGAGTGACAACCTTTTCTTTACCAGTGGGAAATTTACATCTTAGTGGAGGGAACGGAAGACTTCACGGTTTTAATTATGTAGGGATGTGAAGAGACACCAGACAGTGCAATTTCCGTAGTAGTGATACAGGACTGTGCGAAATGGCACTTCGGTTATGGGAAAGATTGCCAAAAATTCTGGGACTGAAGGAGATGCACCAACGATCTAGGCTCAACCTGAAACCAAATGTGAACAATGTCTTGGCGGGAAGGGTAAATGGGCAGCAAATGTTATAAGCTAGCAAGAAAGGAGAGGCCTCTACAAATAACAAAAGGAGCCTATAATTAAACGGAAGATGACAGGGTGATATAGGAGAAATAACGCAGTGGAGAACATTGATGGTGAATGTACAAACACAGTTAAAGAACGGGAGTATAAAATAGGGGTAGACATGAAGTGAATGTAAACAAAAAACTACTGCGGATGCTGGAAATCCAAAACAAAAACCGAATTACTTGGAAGAACTCAGCAGGTCTGGCAGCATCGGCGGAAAAGAATCCAGTTCTGCTGAAGGGTCATGAGGGCTCGAAACATCAACTCTTTTCTTCTCCGCCGATGAAGTGAATGAACCCCATTCACAATGAGTTAAAATCGTTGCAAACAGCGTGCAAGAAACAGGAGATCTGGAAAAAAACATTCTTGTGAAGTAGCATAAGCAATAGGGAAGACTGATATATGTCGACATAAAAAATATAGGACTAAGAATTAAACTTTGCAGTAGATCGCATTTATAGCAGAGCTAGAGGTGGAAAACAATGACGTAGAGAGCTGTAATTACTTGGGGTAGCGTAACGACATTCGAACAAAGAAAGAGTGCTGCTTTAAGCAAGGCAACAATGTAACCCACATGGATAAAGCTGAAATATAATAGTGCCGTCATCACACTCATAGTTACAGTCTATATATAACCTAATAGTGAAAAATAGGAGGAAGGAAAGTAAAGATACATGTGGGAATTGAGAGAACAAAAGCACCAAATAATGCTTATGGCAGTTTAGAGTTCTCGGACATTAATTGGATACACAAGATAGATAAATGAGATAAGAGAATGGAGCGCCAAAAAGATAGACAAGACTCATTTCAAACAGAATATGTTAAAGATCCCAACAAGTTTTGCTATTTTATTTAGTAATGGCTCATGAATAAGACCAAACGAGTGAGTAATGATTGGGGAATTTCGGGAAACTCCTGGCTACAAAAATGATAAGCTTTGACAGGACGATGGACTAGACTATAAGTATGTTCAACATAAGGTTATTAGAAAAGACAAAACAGCTTTTTTTTCCGGTGTCGAGAATACAACTTGGGAAATGGATAAGGACAACTATACTGATTCATAGCGATGTACAAGTACAGAGGGCAACGGTTAAAACTTTCATCAACAGAGTGACGAAAGCAATAGGCCGTGACTTCTGAGCTCCTCAGCTTCGGCTTCAGGTGCACGTCAATGATGCGCTGGGGAATCCCCGGCGGAAGTTCACAGTTAACGGTTTGCACGGCAAATGGCCAGAAGTGCAAAGGTCCTCTGGAAAATTATGCCGCGCTGGCAACCATCAGAAAATATGGTTTAAATCGAAACCTTCGGATAGTTCCGACAGGGTTAGATCAATCGTTGCTAAGAAAAAAAAATAGAAGAATTAAAACCGCTTTTGGTCACTGAGTAAATATTGTAAAGATCCAGACCGACCCCACAACATCGACCAAACGCGGGAGGTCTCCATCAACAGTCCGATGTGCCAAGCCCCACACCCCCGACCGCAAAACGTCCAATCTCCGATCCCCTGTCACCCGATCACCGCTGAACACTGAACACACACCCGGAGACCTCTAGTCCATTTCCCAAAATTTTCCAATACCGCACCCATGGCATCTGGTCAACCACCAACCCTAACATCAATCCCCCACCCCCAGAATCTCCGACAAACCCACGCCTCACAAGCCAGAAACCTGGGGTCCCACTCAAACCACCAACGTCCGCCGCTTCGATTCGGAATCGCCGCTAACCACCTCCCTGCAATCCACTCCCCTCTCGGATATCCGACTTGCCCCGACTGCCCCCACTACATTTCCACAACCACCACGGACCTCGGACTCCTCCAACAAACACTCGGACCTCGGGCCACAAGTCCCCGGGCCTCCGACACCCCTGGACAGCCAACCAACATACGCTGGAACACGATCCCCTGCTCGGACTCCGCGACCCCAACTCCGCCACCCCAGCTTGGAATTCTGTCTCATCTGCACCACTGCAGAACTCCGACCGCCTCCCCCTCCCCCCACCCCCGCCCGCCGCTCCGGAAACCCTACATCCCACACTACAATGCACCCAAATCTAGTACAGTTGACACCTAAGAACACCACCAGTCACCCACTCCAACCCGACTTCCGCCTCCCTCACAGCCGCCAGCTCCTACGGACGTTCACACTACACAGACCGCGGGCTTCCTTCCACCTGCTAGACCTGGGATCGCCCAAACTGAACCCCTACCTTCCGAACCACAACCCAACTTCGCCAGGCCTACATTCCCCTCCCACACACCCTCCGAACCCACGGATCCGGACCTCCGAAGCGACTGGGCCTCGGACACACAACTCACATCTGTCCTTAGACTCTTCAGTACCATACCACAGCCCCAACGGGCCTGTAACTGCCGCCTCCCGCCCCAGGAACTCGGTCACCCCACAAAATCACCCCAGAGCTCCGAATTCCCCCCTCCTCCACAGGCTTCTGACCGGTCCCACTGACTAACAACGATTTACAACAGCCCCACAGCATCTCCGACCAACCACCACACCCCTCTCCCGCACCACCTCCCCAACCTTAGCATCGCCCTCGCACATCCCGGACACCCTCTCTCCCCAAATATTATTCGCTTAACTCCGACGCTTAACTTCTCAATAACCTTTTAAACTCATCTGCTTTACGGCAGCAAGTGCCGTAAATAGTAGGCGTGGCCTCATTGCATCCGGCGGAGCGGCACTTCGCTGGCGCCTGCGGGGAATCTTAGGATGAAGTCCCCAAGCAGCTCCGGCGAAAGGAAGGTTCGGCGTAATTTTTAATAGCAGGTAAGTGCGCATTTATTTTTTTTTTAAAAACCCTGCGTGCCAGCACTTTACGACGATAGTCGGAAGTTACGGCCCAATATATTCATTTAAAGGAACGAGGGAATGGCAATCAGGACTGGACTCCATGAATGAAAATTAATGGGTCAGTTATATTCGTACTTGATTGATTCAATAATGTATGTGGGCAGCAAACGGTGCAACTAATGCTGCGCTGGTAAGGAGGGCATGGGTAGAGCAGGGGAATGAGATGATTATCGAATTGTTAATGTGTCTTCGATCGATATGTGATAGTTATTGAAATACCTCTTCAGAAACTTGAGCTAAAAACCCACTACTCAGGGAACAGGGGATTGCCTATGGTAGCTTTTTGCAGATGCCACGTTAAACAGATGCCGTACTTAGATCCGAGTTGTAATGCTGTATGAGAAGATATCCCTCTTGTCTTTCCAATATTTATGAAATATGCATAACCTGATATGGACAGGGAAGTAAGAAACTATCCCCAATCAAAATAACATCAAGAACCTATGTGCACACATTCTATATAATTGGCAAAAGGAACCATTGTGATTTGACGCTGCCTTATTTCAACCAGGGTATGGTTGGAATCTGGAATAAACTTCCTAAAGGGGCGTTGGAGGTAGGTTCGATCGAGGTATTCAAAAGGGCGTTGGATTGTTATCCGAAAGGCAGAATGTGCAAGGTTATGGGGCTAAGGCAGGATAGTGGCACTAGGTGGAATGTTTTTTTGGAGGGCACTTGCAGACTTGAATAGCATCCTTCTGCACTGCAAATATGCTGTAATAATGTTATCGGCATCGCAAAACTGCTCACTATCTTATTGCTGTTTGTGGGAGCGTGCTCTGTGTAATTTGGCTTTAGAGTTTTTAGCTTTTCAAAAATATTTTACAGCAGTGTCTGCACTTCAAAATACTTCTTTGGCTTTAACCGTAAACACCCTTCCAAATTATTTGTGGCTTGAAGCTTCCAGCTGTTCGAATTTGCATGTTGAGCATGTGCTTTAGATGGATTCTTGGCGAGTTGCTGAATTTTATTGAGCATACACAGCTGCCACTTTGCGGCGGTTATGCAGGGAAGGAATGTTTGAGATGGTGGATGTAGTGCCAATCAAGCGTATTGCTTTGTGCTGGATTGTCACGAGCATTCTTCGTTGCTGTTGGAGTTTCACTCATCCAGTCAAGTAGAAAGTATTCCATCACACTCCTAACTTGTGCAAAGAAGATGGGGGAGACGATTTGGGGAGTCAGCAGGTGAATCACTCGCTGCATAATTCCCTGCCTCTGTCCAAGCCTTCGTGCCACTCCATTTGTAAGGTTTCCCAGTTAAGCTCTTGTCAATGAAAACCGTTAATTACAGATGGGCAATTCATGTTGGACTAGCCAGCGACTCTCTCGTCCCATGAATGATCATTTAAAACAAATGTTTTGACAGTGGGGTAATTCAATGATGAAAACGCCTTTTAGTGCCAAGGAGAGAAGGGTAGATTCACCATTGGTAGATATGGGCATTTTAGCAATTCTCTGGCGTGAACCTCACTTTCCACTTGTCAGCCCACGTATTAATGCTGTCCAGATTTTACCACATACGGACACAAATTCCTTCTGTATTCGAAGAGTCGCAAATGATACTAAGATTTCTGCAATATACAGTGAACACCCACAATTATGGGATTGTGAGAAAAGAAAAGTTGATGATCCTTGGGCAAGGACACTTCCCAAACGAACTCAAACAGTAAAGACCTTGTCCTGGGGTGAATAACCTCCAAAACATAAGCATCTTCCTTTCTGATTGACATTAATCCAAACAGTGGAGAATTTACATCCTGATTCCCATTTACTTCAGCTTTGCTTGCGCTCCTTGATGGCATACTCGAAGAACTGCTACCTTGGTGTAAATGCGAGTCACTCTCAGATCAACTCTTGAGTTCGGCTCTTTTCTCCATGTTTGGACAAAGGCTGTAAGGGGGTAAGGAGCTGAGTGGGCCTGGCAGAAACTGAACTGAGCATCAGCGGGCAGGTTGTTGTTGAGAAAGTTCTCGTGAGAACACTGATGTGGTGGGAACTGGTCAGCTTAGATTGGTCCTCCTTTTGTTGACAAAGCACAGCTTGGGCGATTTTCCATATCGCCGGGTAGATGCCAGTCTTTTAGCAGTGCTAGAACTGTTTGGATATAAGTCTACCTAGTTCTGGAGCACACATGTCAGAACAATTATCGGAATGTTATCACAGCCCATTGCCTTTGCCGTTTTCAGTGCCTTAAGTGGCTGAATGAAATCCCGTTGACTGAATGGAATTCGCTGGAGACTGGCATCTGTCAAGATGAGGGCGTCAGGAGTTGGCCGAAATGAATAGCCCACTCGTTGCCTCTGCATGAAGTAGGTTAAAAAATAGTCAGACTGGTATCAGCATCAGAAGTAGCATAATGGTGTTCAACCACAGTCTGCGAACTCATTGCCCAGCATTTCCACCACTATACCGATGCCATCACACCGGTTGAATCGACAGTCGAACAAATAAAAGTACAGTAGGACATGGCAAGAGCAGTACCTGGCATACTTAAAATCTGCTGTCAATTTGATGAAACTCGAAAGATGAACATCCAGTCGTGACTGCTACTGGAAACGAAACAACTAACTGGAGCAGGCACTGGGGAAATGGTATTTTCACTGGACTAATAACCCAGAAACCCAGGGCCGATGTTGAAATGCAAATTTAAAAAATAAAAAAAATCTGGAATTAAAAGACTAATGATGGCCATGGAGCGACTTTCTGTTGCCTTGAAAACCCATCTGATTCACTTCCTTTAGGGAAAGAAAGTTGCCATGGTTTCCCAGTCCTCCCTTGCAACAAGTAACTCCAGAGGCACAGCAATGTCTTAGACAAGTAGCTGTCCTCTGAAATGGCCTTGCAAACCATTCAGTTATATCAAACAGCTCAAAACTCCACAAGGTATGAAACCGGCTGGGCCACCTTGTATCGACGGAGGCGCCAGAAATGATAACAGCAAACTCAGCCATTTTGACCATGCAAATTCCAACTTACCAACATCTGAGGTCTACTGCCAACTTCACACAACTGTCTCACAGGCTACTCGAGCAGCAAGATGTCAAGCATCAGCCTGACATGGTTATACTCACGGGACAATACGTTAGTGATAATGTCCCAGACACAACTTTCATCATCCCAGCAGATGTGGCAGCACAACGGTATACAATTGGGCGTGAGAGGAGGGGGAGTTGCCCTGAGAGTCCTCAACATCGAATTTGGACCTCATCGTGTCTCATAGCATCACGTCAGACATCGAAAGGAAAACTCCAGCTGAATATAACATACTGCCATCCCTCGGCTGATAAGTCAGTACTCCGCCACGTGGAACAGTATTGGAGGATACACTGAGGGCGATAAGGGCTCAGAATCTACTCTCGGTGTGGGACTTCAATGTCCACCAACATGAGTGGCTCGGTAGCGTCACTCCAGGTCGAGCTGGCCAAGCCTTAAAGAACATAGTATGCCAGACTAGCTCTGCGGTAAATGGTGAGGGAAGCAACAGAACGAGAAACAAACTTGATCTTAATCTCGCCAGCATACCTGCCGCAGATGCATCTATCCATCACAGTATTGGCAGGAGTGACAGCCGCAAATTGCTTGTGGAGATGAAGCCCCTTCTTAAAATTGAGGATTCTAACCATCGTGTTGTTTGGCGCCAACATTTCGCTAAATGGGATAAATTCTGAAAAGATCCAGCACCTCAAGACTGCAGAACCATGTGGCCCTGTAGCAATCAACAGCAAAGAATGGTATACAACCACAATCTGTAACCTCATGGCCAGGCTTATTCAGCACTCTATAATTACCACCAAGCTAAGGGTTCAACCCTTGTTCGATAACGAGTGCAGGAGTGCATTCCTGTAGTAGCAAGAGGAATAACTATAAATGATGAAGTAGAACACATGACTACTTGCGCGCCAGAAAACATATGCAGCAATCAGTAGACAGAGCTAAGAGATGAGACAACCAGTGGATTACATCTAAACACTGCACCCCTAGCACATCCAGTCATGAATGGTGGCTGACAATTAAACGATTCACTAGAGTTGGACGCTCCAAAAATAATCAAACATTCAATGATGGGGGATCCCAGCACAACAGTGTAAAGGGAAAGGGTAAAGCATTGCCAGCAATTTACGACCAGAGGTGCCGAGAAGGTAATCCATCTCGACCTCTTCTGGAGATCCCCAGGATCTCACATTATATACTCTAGCCAATGCAGTTCACACCACGTGACAGCAAAAAAAAAAAAGAGCTTGAAAGCACTGGATACGGCAAATGCTTTGGGCCTGGTCAATTTTCCGGCAATAGTACTGAATAGTTGCCCTCCAGAACTCACCAAAATCCCCAGCCAAGCAGCTCCAGTACAGCTACAACACGGACACCTACCAGCAATATTGAACGTTGTCCAAGGATATCCTGTGGATTAAAACGCTGGAGAAATCCAACCCAGCCAACTACCACTCCGCCAATCCAAGCTCGATCATCAGTAAAGTGATGGAAGGTGTTGCATTACTGCTATCAAGCGGCACTTACTCAGGAATAACCTGCTCACTGACGACCCGTTTGGGTTTCAACTGGGCCATTCATTTCCTGACGGCTAAATACCACCTTGGTGTATAATTAGACAAAGAGCTGAACTCCCGAGGAAAGTGAGGGTGACTGCCCTTGACATCAAGGCAGCTTTGTACTGAGTGCGGCATCAAGGAGCCCCAGTATGACTAGTGTCAATAGGAATCAGGGGGGAAACTCTGCTGTTTGGTGGCATATTCGAGAACAATGGGCCATAGTTGTGGTATTGGAGCTCTATCATCTCAGTTCCAGGACATTAGTCCCTGACTCCCTCTGGGTAGTTTTCCAGGCGTACCCTTCTTCACCTGCTTCATCAGTGACCTCTCTTGCATCATTAAGCCAGATGTCGGGATGTTCGCTGAGGATTGCAGCATATTCTGCACCATTTGCGACTCCTCGGAAACTGAAGCAGTTCATGTTAACGTGCAGCAGATCATGGACAGTAACCAGGCTTGGGTTGTCAAATTGCAAGTAACATTCTCGCCGCACAAGTGATCAGCTAGAGGAAGAGAGACCTAAACAACGGCCATTTTTTCCATTCAATGGCATGAACTTCGCTAAACCCTTCATTATCAACATCCAAGGGGTTACCATTATCCAAAGACTGAACTGGACAAGCCATATAAAATTCGTGACTACAAGAGCAGGTCAGAGGCTACAAATCGTGAGGCAAGTAACTTACCTCCTGACTCCCCAAATTAAGTCCATCTTCTGCAGGCCACAAGGCAGGAGCGTGACAGAATAGTCTCCACTTGTCCGGATGACTGCAGCTCCAACAACAATCTAGAAGTTTGACAGCATCCAGGACAAAGCAGTCCTATTGGTTTGCACCCTCCCTACAAAGGTTAATTGCTATCGCCACCGATGTGCATTGGCAGCAATGAATACAATCGACAAGATGCATTGCAGGAACTCACCAAGCCTTCTTTGACACCATCCTCCAAATCCACGACCACTACAATCTTGAAGGATAAGGGGTGCAGACACATTGACTTCAAGCCACTCACAAACAATCCTTACTTGGAACTATATCACCACCCCTTCATAATCGCTGAGCTAACATCGTGGAACTCCTTCCATAACAGCATAGTAGGTGCACCCTCACCATTTAGACTGCATTGTTTCAAGATGGCAGTTCACTGCAATTTTCTCAAGGGAAATTAGGTATGGTCAATAAATCTCGGCTTGGACAGCGATGGCACATCCCATGAAAGAATGGGAAAAGGAGAAGCATCCAAAAGTAAACCCATCCTCAGTGGTTGGTGTTTGCTGTTCACATCATTGCAAAATAAAAGGATAGAACCTGTGCAACAATCTTCAAACGGAAATGTAGGGTGGATGATTCATATCGGCCTCCTCCTGAGGCCACCAGCATCGCAGATGCCAGATTTCAAGCTATTTAATTCAATCCGTGTCACGGCATGTCATAAATGAATGCATTTGATACTACAAATTATATTCGCAATGCAAAATTCCTGATGCAAATGTTCTGAAATAGTTTGCTCCAGGACATTGATCACCACCAGCCACGCTATTGCAATACAGCTACAACACTGGCAGCTAATCTGCAATTGTTAATATTTTCAATATATGTCCTGTTCCTAAAGAAAAAGGACAAAAAGAACGGCCGATTGGCGCCACAACAGTATACTGTGGGTCACCAGTAAAGTGATGGAAGGGTTCATCGGCAATACTATCAACCAACACGTATTCAGCAATCACTTTCCAACTCAAGTTCAGTTTGCGTTCCCCCAGTTTCACCCATCCCCTAATTTCATTGCAGATTTCATTCAAGCATGGACAACACTGCAAATGTCAACAGTTAATGTTAGAATGACTGCTTTGGATACCCAGGCAGCATTTGACCAGGTGTGCCAAAGGGATTTGTTGCAAAACTGAAGACAATGACAAAGATGGGGAAAATTTCCACTGGTTGGAGCAATACCAATCATTAAGGAGTGCGGTTGTACTTCTTGAAGGCTAATTTTCTAATCATTCTCCCACGTGTTCTTCAGGGTGGAATCGTTGGCCCTGTCACCTTCAGTGGCTTCTTCAATGTGCTTACCTCCAACAAAGGGTCGAAATTTGGGATGTTCTGTGACGATTATACAATGTCTGCATCATTCACAACTCCACCGATAATTATGTAATCCCTGTCCGTATGCAGAAAGGCCTGTGAAAAAGTCAATGTTGGGCCGATGATGTGACATTTATGACACTGAAAGGCCTGTCATTAAACACTTCCAAACAAGGGTGGGGGCGGGTATATCTAACTATCTCCTATTGACAATCAGTGACATTACCGTTGCGGAGTACTTTACTGTCAACTGTACATCCAACAGAGAGCGCTGGTGAGAAGTGAATGAAGCATTCTGGGAGAAGTCATCGCAGCCACCGCGACTTAGGAGGGAATCGAGCAGGACCCACTGTCAAAGAAAGGAATAGCCCCAACCATTAAATTGCTGTAGTGTATTCCATCCCACCCTCCTCCTCAAACCTAAAAAAAAATGAGATAGAGGAAGAGGCAGTGCCTTCAGGAGTGCACCAGACCTGCGAGGGACACTCTTCTGAAGGTGGATTTTAAAGAAAAAGCAGCTGATTGGGGAGTAAATCCTGGGAGCAGACTCGGAGGGAGGAGCACTGGAGCAGTGAGCATAAATCAAGCTGACCTCGGGGATTCCTGGCCTTGTCTCCAGGGAGAAGACTCGGAGGGAGGAGCACCTAAGCAGTGAGTATAAATCTGGCTTACCTCAGGGATTCACGGCCTTGTCTCTAGGGAGCAGACTCGAAGGGAGGAGCGCCGGAGTGGTTTCCTCGGGGCAAAGAGTAACTGAAACCAAAACTGAAAAATTGACGTCACAGGAAAGCTGGGACCTGATAGGTTGGAAGGAAATGTGCCAACCAAATTTGAAAAAAAAAACATTGCAAAGCTAATTAATAAATTAATCATCTAAGTAGAGATGCCTGGGGAGGTGATGTGCTGTAGCTGTATGTTATGGGAGCTGGCAGATCCCATTGCGAGCTGCAGTGACCACATCCGTAGCAAGTGTTCATTGCTGGAGGAACTCCGGTTCAGAATTGATGAGCAGGAGTCCGAGCTTTGGATGCTGCGGCACATCCAGGAGGGAAAGAGTTACCTGGATGCTTTGTAGCAGGAGGCGTTCACACCCGGTAGATTCAGTACCTCATGTCTGGTCAGTGGTCAGGGTCAGCCGGGTGTGGCGGCAAGTGAGGCAGGTACCGGGATCCTTTTTTCAGGAACAGAGGAGCCTCAGCTCTTGACCTTGTCCAACAGGTACGAGATATTTGCTCCCTGTGTGGATGAGGAAGAGGGCTGTAGGGAGGATGAGCCAGCTGACCATGGCACCGTGGCACAGGAGGCCATTCAAGAGGGTGGAGCAAAAAGACAAGTAGTAGTTGTAGGGGATTCTATAATTAGGGGAATTGATAGCTCCATTTGTAATCAGAATCGAGAGTCCCGCATGGTCTGTTGCCCGCCCGGTGCCAGGGTGAGGGACAACTCTGACTGGCTTGAAAGTATATTGGAAAGGGAGGGGGAGGATCCAGTGGTTGTGGTCCACGTCCGGACAAATAACATAGGTAAGATTAGGAAAGAGGACTTGTTTCGGGATTATCAGGAGCTAGGAAATAAATTAAAGAACAAATCCTAAAGGGTTATAATCTCCGGATTACTACCCGAGCCACGTGCAAATTGGCATATGGACGGGAGAATAAGGGAAGTAAACACGTGGATAAAGGAGTGGTGCGGGAAAGAGGGGTTCCATTTCGTGGGGCACTGGCATCAGTATTGGACCAGAAGGGATCTGTACCATTGGGACGGTCTTCACCTGAACCGATCTGGGAACCAATGTTCTAGCGTAAAGGGTAAATAGGGTGGTCAACAGGATTTTAAACTAGAAAGAGTGGGGGGGGAGGGAAGGATAAAACTACAAAAAGTATCACTAATGTGGAACAAAGCAGCCGGTATGCATGTCTGTGTGTGTTAGTGTGTGTGTGTGTGTGTGTGTGTGTGTGTGTGTGTGTGTGTGGGGTGGGGGGCGGGGGGGAAGTGTCGGGGGTGGGGGAGGGGGTGGGGGGGTGTAGGGAGGTGAATTCTACTTCATGGAAAATTTGGAAAAAACTGAAAAGAAAGGAGAGCCCAGGAGAGGCTATTAAATTCTACAGAACACAAAATAGAACAGAGCGTTTGGAACGGGCTAGGAATCTAACTTCAGGCACATCAGATAAAGGGACGACAATGAGAAGGGGGACGGGACATACAGGACTGAAGGTGTCTCTGAATGCACGCAGTATACGAAATAACGTAAATGAGCTTGTGGGGCAGATTGAAATTGACAGGTGTGATGTGGTGGGAATTAGGGGAAACATGGCTGCAAGGGTATCAGGTCTGGGAGCTAAATGTCCAAGGATATACATCCTATCGAAAAGATGGGCAGGTTGGCAGAGGGGGTGGGATTGCTTTGTTTTTCAGAAATTAAATTAACTGGATAGCAAAAATGATATAGGTTCAGATGATGTAGAACCTGTGTAGGTAGAGTTGAGTAACCGCAAAAGTAAAAAAAAAAACATAATTTGAGATATGTACAGGCCTTCGAACAGTAATCAGGTTGTGGGGCATAAGATACACCAGGAGTTAGAAATGGTGTGTAAGAAAGACAAGGTTACAGTGATCATGGGGGATTTCAATATGCAGGTGGACAGGGAAAATCAGGTTGGTAGTGGATCCCAAGAAAAGGAATTTGTAGAATGTCTACGAGATTGCTTTTTGGAGCAGCTTGTGGTGGAGCCCACTAGGGAACAGGCAATTCTGGATCTTGTGATGTGTAATGAGGCAGATTTGATAAGGGAGCTTAAGGTGAAGGAACTCTTAAGAGGAAGTGACCATAATATGATAGACTTTACCCTGTAATTTGATGGAAAAAGCAAGAATCAGATGTCACGGTATTACAATTGAATAATGGTAACTCCAGAGGCACGAGGGAGGAGCTGGCTGGGAGATGAGCCTAGCGGGAAAGACAGTGGAAGAGCAATGGCAGTAGTTTCTGGCAGTAATTTGGGAGACACAGCAAAAATTCACCCCTAGGAAGAAGTAGCATACTAAAGGGAGGTCGAGGCAACCATGGCTGAGAAGGGAAGTCAGAGACAGCATAAAAGCTGAAGAGAAAGCATAAAATGCGGCAAAGAACAGTGGGAAATCAGGGGATTGGGAAGCCTACAAAGACCAAGAAAGGACAATTAAAAAAGAAATAAGGACGGAAAAGATTAAATATGAGGGTAAACTAGTCAGTAATATAAAAGAAGATTGCAGGAGCTTTTGTTTCGCTATATAAAGTGGAAGAGAGAGGCAAAAGTGGGCATTGAGCCGTAGGAAAATGACGCTGGAGAAGTACTAGCGGGGAAAAAATAAATGGCGGAGGAACTAACTAGGTACTTTGCGCCAGTCTTCACAGTGACAGACACGAGTGACTTCCTCAAAGTTCAAGAGAGTCAGGGGGTATAGGTGAGTATGGTAACCATTACCAATGAGAAGGTGGTAAGAAAACTGAAAGGTCTGAAGGTGGATAAATCACCTGGACCAGATGGATTACATCCCAGAGTTCTGAAGGAGATAGCTGAAGAGGCAGTGGAGGCGTTAGTGGCGATATTTCAGGAATCACTGGAGTTAGGGAGTGTCCCACAGGACTGGAAAATCGCTAATGTAACCCCCCTGTTTAAGAAGAGAGTGAGGCAAAAGAAGGGAAATTACAGGCCGATCAGCCTGACCTCGGTCGTTTTGTAAGATTTTAGAGTCCATTATTAAGGATGAGATTTCAGAATACTTGTAAGTGCATGGTAAAATTGGGCAAGGTCAGCATGGTTTCATGAAGGGGAGGTCATGCCTGACAAATCTGTTAGAATTCTTTGAGGAGGTAACGCGTAGTTCAGACAAGAAGAGCAAATGGATGTTATCTACTTGGACTTCCAGAAGGCCTTTGACAAGGTGCGGCACAGGAGGCTGCTCAGTAAGATAAGAACCCATGGTGTTAGAAGCAATGTACTAGCTTGGATAGAAGGTTGGCTCTCTGGCAGGAGGCAGAGAGTGGGAATAAGGGGGTCCTTATCAGGATGGCGACCGGTGACTAGTGGAGTTCCGTGGGGGTCATTGTTGGGAGCACAACATTTCACTTTATACATTAATGATCTAGATGAAGGAACTGAGGGCATCATGGCTAAGTTTGCAGATGATACAAAGATAGGTGGAGGGTCAGGTAGTATTGAGGAGGCGGGGAGGCGACAGAAGGATTTGGACAGGGTAAGAGAATGGGCACTACCCCCAAAAAAACAACGTTAATATACCCAAGAAATTGAGAGTACTGTAGGCACAAAGTAAGCTTAGATGTTATGGGAAAATGGCCCCTACAGAGAGGTAACAGCAAGATGCTCAGGACGGAGAACGAAATATACGAGGCTGAAAAACGCAATGGGATAAATCGGGAAATAACTAAAATGTTAACCCTCACCTTAGCGATTCATCATTATAGCTTTACCCTTGGCACGATCTATACCTGAACAGTGCGGGAACCAGTCTTCTGGCGAATTGTATAGCTTTGCCGGTAGAGAGAGCATTAAACTAAATTGTGGTTGGAAATGATCAGGTGAGAGGAAATGTAGTAAAGTAAAGGAATACAACAAACTAATAGCGCAGGTTAGCGATTAGTACCACAGATTATCAGCGAGGGACAGAAAAAAAAAACAATTGTAAGGCTTGGGTTTTTAAAATATGGATTAAAACACGTAATTTATGGCCCCTTATCTGAAATTAGGTATACTTGTAAAGAGAAGCATGGATTTTTGGCACAGGTACCACTTGATAGACATTACAGGGATATGGTTGGCCAAGGCTGGGACCTAAATGTTGAAGTGCATCTGACGTATGAGAACGATAGGAACCTGGCAAAACGTGGCGGTGTTGCCCTGTTAATTAAGGATCACATTAGTTCAGCACTGAAAAACGACCTTAGCTTCAAAGGTTCGGGTGTAGAAGCAATTTGTGCAGAGATAAGAAATGGTAAAAGTAAGAAGTCACTTGCAGAAGTAACTAATAAAGCTCTCAAAAGTAGCTGCAATTTGTGCACATGTTAATTTAGTCTGTAAAGAACAGGGGACTTTGTATTGGGATATTTGGCTTCCATTACACGCAAAAGCGCTACACTGCGAGTCTGACGAACAATCTTAAATTGGTTGTCAGCGTAATGCTCCGCACATTGAAGGAATGTTGCCAAAGGTGGAATCACATATAATGCTGGTCACTGTTTTGAGTTGGCAGCTTATTGGCAGTCAACATAAATTAGTGGATTATCCATATTAACCCTTCTACAAATCAGACTGCACTTTCCAACCAATCAGCGCTGTCTTTCCATCCAGTTAAAATTGTTATTTTCCCCTTATATTGGTACGCCATCTCCCATTCTTCAAACAAAGACAACGGTTCACTAATACTTTAGTTTTCTATCGCTCAGCAGACTTTGCAAAAATGGCATCACTGCCCCATTATTTAATTGAAATTCAAGTTCTAGTCGGCCTATGCTGTGGCATTTTGCAAACCGACTTCAGAAAGTACATGGGCATACAAAACAGCATATTAGCCTGAATAACAATAGCTATTACCTCATTCAAAAAGTTCAGATGATTTAGCATTACACGGTTTGTCTTTTATAATTCGATTCCTTGCATCAAGAAATGGCTAAATGCACCGGATACTGAAAACGAAATGGCCTTAACAACAGTCCAACAATTATACTGTGATCCAGAGCGACCTTTTCTAGAGCCAATCTATTCCAGTATAACTAACATACTGGCATTTACCCAGCAATGTGGAAAATTTCTCCGGCATGTCCAGTCCTAAAAAGCAGGGCAAATCCTAACCAACCCAACAGCCGCCCCATCAACCTAGTCTCGATCATCAGCCACGGGATGTAATGCACCGCCGAAAGTCCTGTCAAATGACATTTGCTTAACAATAACCAGAACATGGCGTTCAATTTAAGGGCCACCTATTTTCTGATCTCATTACAGCCCTGGCTCAAATATGACAAAGGAACTGGAAGTAAGAGGTGAGGTGAGACAGACTACCGTTGACATCAAGGCCCAGTATGGCGACAAGGAGCCCCAGCAAAACTGGAGTCAATGGAAAGCAGGGAGAAATCTCTCTACTGGTTGCAGTCATATAGCACAAAGGCAGATGGTTGTGGCTGTTAGAGGTAAATCATGTCAGTCCCAGCTCATCACTGCAGGAGTTCCTCAGGGTAGGATCCTAGGCCGAGCCATTTCAGCTGCTTCTTCAATTCTCTTCAATCCATCATAAAGGCAGAAGTAAGGATGTCCGTTTAGGATTGAAAAATGTGTACCATAGTTCCTGAATTCTCAGATTTTGAAGTGGTCGGTCCTCATATGCACCAAGTCCTGAGGAACGTTCAGGGTCGGGCTGATAAGTGGCAAGTAACATTAGTGCTGCGAAGTCCCAGGCAATGGACACCTCCAACAAGAGACAATCCAACCTTTTACCCTTTACATTAAAGGCCATTAACTTGGCCAAATCCCATTACTACCCGGTCGTGTTTACTAATTTCCAACATTATTCAATTCGAACAGGGATATGGAGTGGAAATGTGGCTGCGGTTTTAGTGTGAACCTGAATGACGGAGCAGAGCAGACAGGAGCTTTTATTTAACTGTTCGACACATTATAATGGACTGCAATATTGTTGTTAGCGTTCATAAATTACAGAGTTCTTTTGAGTATATTGGGAGCGGATGCTAAATTTTGTAGTCTTAAATGTTTTGTATCGATCCAGGAATAGGCCCATTAATAAATTCACATCGTGGTTTAGATTGAAAGGCGTATTAAGATTGATAATAGATTAATCAAGCGCTTAGATAGAGTGGGGCAGTAGGACTAAAGTTGGCACAGGGTTGTGCAATGTCATTTGACGTCATTGAATATGGATACGTATCAACCAGATATGGTTTTTTTATTCGTATTCAAATCACTAATGTTTTTAGATACAACTGGCTAGTTTGAACAGAATGAAGCTGATGTAAGTTTGCGTCGAAATGGGATGTAGCAGTTACGATTGAAATGATAGGAATACATAGTAGACTTGTGAAGTAGCATTATCATTCCGCCAAGTACTTGAAATAGCTAAATTGGAACTGTCACATTGCTGTTGAATGTTGATACAATTGTGATATCGAACAAGTAAACGAGATTGAACCGAATCGAAAACCGTGGATGGATAATTCACAGATGTTGATGCTACATGAAATTGGCAAAATGCGCCTCATAGAATATGACCTGTTGAAATATCTCACATGAAATCTTGGTGCTTATGAACGCAGCTTGAATTATTCACTTCCGTGTGGGTCCATCAATGGAAGATGCCTCCCTCTGCCATCGGAGCAGAACCACGGTCACACAAGGAGACCTTGACGCCACTAATCCTAGGCAGAATGGAATTTACCAGGTTAAATACTCTCGCAGAACTCACTGCTTAAGTTGACTGCTGGTTATACTTATTGTGGAACACTGTTTAATCAATGTCTGTCATCGAATATGACTGACGTGGCTACTGTACGTCATTTAAACAAGTGCTGTTTGATGAGTGTAATGAATTTGCAGTAAATATAACTGCTTGTTTTTAAATAGAGTGTATTTTTTTGTCACATGGACTGCCTGTCAAGAATCGTTTATTTTGTAATGCATTTGATTACATTATTTGCTTTAGCAACTTCGTTCATTTTCACAAAATTTTGTAGTACATGATGAACCAATTATCCCAGCTCTTTAACAGATTAAGCCAATAGGCTATTATTAGTTTTCCATTGATTGGCAAGTTTGTTTCCATTTTGAATAATGTACTATTTTAATTTCTGAAAGATGTGTTTCAATTGCATCTACCGGAATTTCAGTCCATGCATCCCTGAATCCCAGATCTTAATTCAAAATCAATGTTTATGATAACTTGGCCCAAACACCTTTCTTGTCGCGTGGCAATTATTTTGTTCCAGGATCGCCAACACGTGCTGTTCATCTTCAATTTTAGTTGGGAATATGAGTGACAACATTCAACAAAACTGAGCAGCCAATTCGGCGGGAGTTAAGGGTGAACCACATCACTTTGAGGCTAAAATAGCATGAGACCCTGAAAATGAAAGGACAATGCATTTTGATCCCTTATGAATTAGTGTGTTTTTAACGAGAATAAACCAGCCCCTTTGTCACCATTCCAGATATTAATTGTTTTAATTAATTCTGTTTTGAACGTTACTCAGTTGAATTTAATTTCCCCTGATCCCGTGTTGAGACGTGAATTCCCGTCTCCAGAATTTAACCAGGTCCTTTGCATCACTAGCCAAGTAACATAAACACAATCCTGCTGTATCCCTTTAACATCATTATTTTCATCCTCCTCACAGTGGAAACAGGTTATCCTTGTGCAGCCAATTCAAGGCCTTTAACAATTTGAATGCCTATTTTACTTCTCATTTTAGGCTTCATTTTTGAAGGGATAACAGACCATGTTTTTTGGTCTTTCTACATAACGAAAGTCTCAGTTCTCTGGATGCCTTATACAAACTCTCCTTTGCAACATATCTAAGATTGTGGTATTCAGACTGAAATGCGGGTGCCAGAATTGCACGTAAGTATGCCGTTGAAACCTAGCCTAGTTGAAACATCTGTGATTTATAATGACATATCAAGGTCCCAACATTTTTTTAACAATTATTGATTGGGTATTTGAAGGCTGCGTTCTCGCATTGTCCTCATAATAGATCAACATAAAGTGAAATAATTCAGCATGATGTTACAAGGATAATGTTTAAGATGGGCCAGTGAATCAAAATGGATGCTAGAAAAAATGGGCTAACTTTCACTTAGGTTTATATTTCTGTCTAGTAGAAAATCGCCTATAATGCTTAATTCTTCATTTAGCATGTGTTGTGTTCCCCACCCTCCATTCAGTTCCCCTTGTTTCAAATATCCAGCGTACTAAGAAGGATTGAGGGCAGCAGGCGGATGTGGGCATTTAGCAGTACTATTGAAGTCTAACATCTTACTCTGGCATTAACATAAAATGTTGTCAATATGCATAATGCTTTATTTATGAAAAAAACCCGGATTTGGTGAGTTATATGTTGGTTAAATAATTTTCAATTGCATCGGGTACATGTATGCCGGGGCTAGAATACAGGGCGATTGGATGGAGGTTGTAGGTGTCAATTTGAATGAAAGCAATCTTTTAAAGGTTTCTCACCACGCTCTTTCCTTGTCTAAAGAACTCAGCACTGTAATTTTTGCCTCTCTCCGAATCCGAATTGTATCCAAAAGGTATATGTTACTGTTCTGCCTATATGTATTGAAACTGTCAATTATTAACGTTTAAGTTAAGTAAATGTCTATTAGGAAGACAGTTGAAATAAAACAAAAACAACTCTGATCACAAAAGCTCCAGCATATTACACCTTAATGCATCAATGCTGAGGAAAAAGGCAAATATTGAGTTCATTAACAAATCATTAAGGGCAACCACATCTGTTGACACTAACACTCCTGTTTGTGTTGACACCTGCCCTTTAACATCATAGGCAACATGAATCAGGTTTTGGTAAGCGTATTGTTTTTTTCATTCATGGGATTTCAGCTTCGCTGTCTGAACCACCATTTATCGCCCATCCCTAGTTGCCATTGAGACGTTGGTGGTGAGCTGTCTTGTTTAACCACTGCAATCCATGTAGTCTAGGTGCTTTTAGGGAGGTAGTCCCAGAATATGAGCCAGGGACAGTGAAGGCACAACAGTATAAGTCAGGATGATGAGTGACTTGGAGAGAAACTTCGAGCTGCTGATATTCCCATCTATATGCAGCACTTGTCCTTCAAGATGGCAGTGATCCTGTGTTTAGATCATGCTGTCTATGGAGCATTAGTAAATTCCTGGAGTGCATCTTGTGGCTGCAGTGCGTTGGTGGTGCGGAGACTGAATATGGATGAATGGGGTGCGAACAAGCGGGCTGCTTTGTGCTGGTTGGTGTTGAGATTCTTGAGTGTTATGGCCCTGCACTCATTCAGGCAAGTGGAGGAGACTTCCTTACACTCCTGACCTATGCCTTCTAGTTGCGGGCCAGGAGCTGAGTTACTCGACGCAGGATTGCTAGCCTCTGACCGTTTCTTGTAGCCAGAGTATTTATCTGGCTAGACCGCTTTAGATTCCGGTCTATGGTAAAACTTCAGAATGCTGTTACTGGGGGAATCAGTGATGGAAATGCCATTGAAAGTCAGGGGCGATTATTTGATATACTCTTGTTGGAGTTGTTCCCTACTGTGTGGCGTGAATGTTAATTGCCACTTGTCAGACCAAGCCTGGATATTACCCAGGTCATTCGGCATTTGGGCAAGAAAGGGCTCAGCATCAGGGGGGTCGCGAAAGGTGCTCAACGTTGCACAATCATCGGCACTTCAGGCCTTCTGATGAAAGGAAGGTCATTGATGAAGCAGCAGAAAATGGGAAGAGGGCATTACACTGAGGAACTCCTGCAGTGATGACCTGGAGCTGAGATGGCTGACATCCAAAAACCACAACCATCTTCCTCTGTGCTAGGTATGACTCCAACCAGTGGAGAGTTTTCCCCCGATTCCCATTGACCCCAGTTTTGCTAGGTCTTCTTCATGCCATGCTCGGTCATATGCGGCCTTGCTTTCGAGGGCAGTCACTAAGACATCCACTCAGGAGGTGAGCTCTTTTGTCCACGTTTGAACCAAGGCTGTCATGAATTCAGGAGCTGAATGAAACTGGCGGAACCGAAAACCAGCGTCAGTGAGCACGTTATTGATGTGGAAGTGTCGCTTGAGAGCACTGTTGATGATGCTTTCATTATTTTACTGATTAAGGAGAATAGACTGACGTGGCGGCATTAGGACGGTTTGGATTTGTCCTCACTGTTGTGTCCAGGACATACTTGGGCAAATTCCCACATAGCCGGGTTGATGTCAGTGTTTTCGCTGTACTGGAACAACTTGGTTTGCGTGTGACAAGCTCTGGAGCACAATTCATCAGTACTACTGATGGAATATTGTCAGGACCCAGAGCATTTGCAGTACCCAGTGCCTTGAGCCCTTTCTTGATATCACAGCGAGTGAATAGATTTGGCTGAAGTTTTGCATCTGTAATGCTAGGGACTTCCGGAGGATCGACTCGTGACTTCTGGCTGATGATTGTCACAAATGCTTCAGCCACATCTTTGCACTAATGTGCTGGTCCTCCCCAGTAATTGAGAATGGGAATATTTATGGAGCCTTCTCCTTCACTAATTTGTTTAATTGTCCACCACCACTAACGGCTGGATATGGCAGGACAAAAGAGCTTAGGTCCGATCTGTTGGTTGTGGTATCACTTAGCTCTCTCTATCACTTGTTGCTTATGTTGTTTGTTAAAGTGGTACTTCAGCTAACTGGTGAAATGAGATTTGCAACTTGCTGATTCGCATCTTGTCATAGCGAAAGTACGAAATTATTGGTGGGTTAATATAAATGCGTCAGAATTCGAGAGACACTGGCCAGCCAAACGCCACAGCATCGATAAGTCCGACTCAATGGAATTTACGATTCATAAGGGCAATCATTCCTCATAATTTCTTTCATGATAACTCGTAGTTATTGGTAATAATTGCTCGGATATTAGGCGTTCATAATGCTGTGTGCATCAGTGGAACCATTTAATCTCAATCTCATTTGGAATAACAGATAACGAAGTGATTCCAATCACCAAATGGACTGACTACTTAATAATGTTGCTCGATGGGGAATAAAATTTGGTGTTGTGGAGGGGCGAATGAGCAGTGTTTCTGATAGTCGCCCGTGCTAAATCCCTCCACAACCTTGCTTCATCCGACAACTGTAATCCCCTGCATCCATCCCAACTCTGACGTCTTTGCCTTTTTCCGAAATTGACCCCGTGACAATTACCATTTTTAATGTCCCACGATATGCAAACATGCCTTCAGCCACTTAGGACCTCCGCTGTAATATAGTGCAGCAACAGCCCCCCATGCACTGCGCTGCATGTACACGTGTACACGCATCTGCAAGATGTTTTTTAAGGCCGATGTAGGCGTTAGAGCACAATAGTAAAAAGAATGTGAGACTGTTTCAAATTCTTTTTAAAAGCAGTCTTTGTTTGATTTAATTAGTTGAGCAGGCTATATCGCTCTTGTTGCTGTTAGTCTGCTGCCCTTCCCTGGGTTGTCGAATATAGCGTATCTGGTTTCAATGTGTTCAATTTGCTCCTGTTCACACAGACGAAAGGCTGGTTCAAAGGCAAATAGGTAAAATTCTTCTGAAATTTCGAATTGTCGTTAATGTATTTAAGTTATTCTGCAATTAACCTTGAGGAGAAATTAGAGCGTTACAATTATCACGTGATATAGCATCGAGGGAGGACGTTTAGGCTAACTAGCTTCTTCTGGCTCAGGTTCTCTGTTCTTCCTGTATAACTAAAGTAACGTATCGGTGATGCCAATCTGTTAACTATCACCCTTACCTTATGCAAAAAAAATGTCATTTGAGCGTTATGTATTGTTATGTATGAATTCAATGTTTTTGACTGTTACACCTCTTTTTCCTTATTGTAAGGTCCTCGTTGTATAGAAAAAGAACTCTACGCATTCCGCCATTAAAATCAATAAAAATGACTTATACCGTAATGTACTACTCGTTCAATGTCTATATTGCAGCTTTGATGGTCAACAAAATAAACCGGACTAAGGAATAATTCTCTTTGGAAAAAGGGTTGAGTCGATGAATAGGAATGTTCAAACTTAATGCGGTGGGCTGAACATTTGACCTCACCTTTTGCAATATTGATAGGACAACGTTCTCACTATTGTGCTCCTCTGGGCAATCAGGCAGCAGTACAGGCAGCACCAATCATTGCCTTTAAGGGGCAAATAGGTTTAAAATTGAACGTATCTTTTCTACCTACGCTTGAATCACTATCATATCCAGTGTCACTTTTTGAATCGTATCCTATTCAACATAGCTGATAGCCATACACTTGACATCCACTTCAGTGCCAGCTAGTCCATGGTTAACCTCAATTTCAATAATCAGTTAACACTTCCCTTGTTCCTCTCAAAAATGGATTAAAGGTGTGGGAAATAAAATACTCCTATTTAATCCATTCCACTGGTGTATGGAGTAGAAGACCGGGCTCAGGGTGTGGAAATACTGGTCACTTAGCACCAAAATACGATACCCACCACTTGTCAGCCTGTACAAAAATTCAACTTCAAATATTTACATCTTACACAAGTGACATACAACATGGTCGATGGAAGTTGCCATTGGCCTAGTTCAATAGCTTGGACGACGTCTAGTATTGGCAAACGGACAGAATTTATGCCAGAGAACTTCATCTGTAGCTGGACAGAAATACATCATAGAATGTTACAGCACACATGCAGGCCACTCAGTCCACGTGGTGGTGCAAGCTCCTGGACAGAACTATTCAAATGATCACACTCCTTGAAATTCTAATTTATTTCCTGTTTATTGCCAATTTCAATTTGTGATCCACGGCTGAATCAACAGCTAGCACAAGGTCAACTAGTAACTCGTGCATCACAAGTTGTTACTTAAAAATGTTATCTCCATCTCTCCCTGGGACATTTTTTTATCTATACGTCAACTTGTAACCCACGCAAGAGGCCACTGCACCCAACGGACACTCCCCACCCTCTTGCCGCATGCTCCCAGTAAACCACGCCGCCCCCAACCACCCCTGCCTCCCCCTGCCCCGCGTACACACACAAATACATACAGGCCCTACACAAGAAGCCGCTTTAATTAAATAATCCTGTCACAAACATTTTACAATTTAGAATAACTCTCTTATTTCTCCTTTTGATGTTATCTGCTTTCAGGGGAAAAATAGTAGGTTCTCTGGGTTATCTATAAAAGCTTGCCATTTTTTCCTCGTCGCCCTTTCTAAGCTATATATTTCATGTCCACATACCATAATTTAAAGAGCGAGTTCTTCATTCCCGCACGAACATGCGGTTAATTTTTGACACACCTCCTCCAGTTATTTTTGTACCTTTTTTGAGTCTTTCCAGCTCCAAGATGAAATGGACACAAGCACAAGAAATGACAAATCGCAACCAGTCATGCCAAAAGAAACAAAGTGAAGCCAATAATAGCGCATTAAGAGAAACAAAGTTGGTTTCCCTCACATATCCGATCATTTGAGGTTAGGATCCTACTGAATAACCCATTTCAGAATGAACTGTCTGGCTTCCAGCTCAAATAAAAACTTTACAGTAGCCCAATGTTGGAAATATTTGCTTGATTGGCCAAACCATACTCTGAACCTGTTGAGATGATGCATAATTTTGAGAACAATTGACATTAAACCTTCTATTTCCTAGATGCATAACTCCTGTTTGGCATTATTGCAGAAACGCAGTAGTTCAGATTGTACACTTCCCGCCCTAGATTCTTGGTCAATCCTTTCAAAACTAATTTTTAAAAATCTACTGAGCGATGTAAAACTAGCAGTTTAGTGCTACTAGCTGTTGCATAATTCTAACTGGCATTTCCACGTGAGATAATGCATTTTATTATCCATTTCAGAGGTGGAGAGGCTGAAGATGTCTTTTAACACAGGCGAGTAAAAAAAAACAAAGCATCATATATAATTGAATGTTTACAATGATTTTGTGCTGTGTACATGTCCTAAATCCTACCAGTTGTAGAATTCTGATAATCACTGTTAATGCAATGCATGTTTCTCGGTAGAGACCTACAAAGAATATTTTCTTCCGTTATTCGTTCCAACTATTTCCCAATATTTGTGAACAGTTATGGCTCGCCTCCCATTCTGCATCTCCCTGCAAAGACTGCAACATGCAGCCGCCCTTGTTTTTTGTGCCGTTGCAAAATAAACTGACGCCCATATTTCTGAACTTCGAAGACTGTAATACATGCAGAATATAGAAGTTGATATAGAGCAGCAAGCATTCAGCTATGTTTGGTTAAAATATAATATGCCGGTCGTCGAAAAATCGAATCATTACATTTATGATTCAAAGGCGAATAATTCTCTTATGCGGCTGATTGTGCCTGTGCCAGTGGAAAAAAATAAAGGCGTGGCAATCGATGCGAATCGCCCATTCCAGCTTCTACTCTGTGAGAATGCAGTTTCTTACACTTCAGAGCACATTGAAGCATTTAATTTATTTTATCCTGAGATGCGGTGAAACTGAATAGAGCATTATTGTAATCAAAATTTCAGAAGCTGAGTTAAATGCTGAGCCTGACATTTCTGCAGGGGCTAGGAAGGGGTTTATCTGAAAGCTTCATGTCAGAACACTGTGATTTGTAGCTGCGGAAAAAATGAACACAATGAAGAAAACAGCACATTTTTTGTGATAGATGTAAAAACTATGGCTCAATAAAATTTATCACTCAATCGATGACAAGTAGCTCTTTGGCTCATCTTTTTTTTTGCATCCAGCAGTGTGAGAAAAAAAAAACACAACGAATGGTTATAATCACAGTCCTGAAAATCATGAACTTTCGCGTGGAGCCAACTAATTGTTCTGAATCAAAAACAGAAACAAAAATGGGTGGAAAAACTCAGCACGCCTGACACCATCTGTGGAGTGGAAGACAGAGTTAACGTTTCGAGCCCGCATGACTCTTCATCAGAACTAATGAAGAATATACATGGGGTAAAAATAAGCTTTTAGAGCGATGTGGGACAGGTGGAGCTGGATAGAGGGCCAGTGATAGGTGGAGGCAAACGAGAGATTGCCAATGATGTCATAAACAAAAGGCCAAAGAGGGATCGAAATATGCTAAATTGCAGAGATAAAAAAAATGGATGGAAAAAAAAATAATAGAAAATGTTGGGAAAAGAAAAATATATTAAACATTGAGCTCAACAACTTCAGATCATGAACTCTCACCTTCACCCCGACACCGTTTCCATTCCCCTTTTTTTTCTAAATATTTATATATTTTTTAATACATTTTTCTTTTCCGACCTATTTACATTATTATTTTAAATGTATTTCCATCCATTGTTTTATCTCCAACTTTTAGCCTATTTGTGTCTCTTCCCCTTGCCCACCCCCACTATGGCCATCTGTCACTTGAACGTTTGCTTTCCACCCTTAATGTCACCATTACCACATCCTTCAAATAATATGACCACCGGCAACACCTCTTTGTCATTTTGTGTATGACACCTTTGGCAATCTCTTATTTGCTTCCACCTATCATTGGCCATCTATCCAGCTCCGCCTCTCCCATCCCCCTCTAAAAACATATATTTTACTACATTTATTTTTTCTTTAGTTCTGATGAAGGGTCTAGCGGAATCAAAACGCTAATTCTGTCTCCACCAGCACCACCCCACCCCCCACCCCCCACCCCCCCACCCCCACCCACCCCCTACCCACCCCCCAACTGATCCTGCCACACTTGCTCAGTTTTTCCAGCCATTTATGATTTGTTTCAGTTTTCCAGCATCCGCAGTATTGTGCTTTTATCTAGTTGTTCTGCATTTTAGGAATGGAATAAGAAATTTTGGCGAGCCCTCGTTACAGCGGTGAGCTGTGAGAAAGTGGAAATGTAAACCAAGGCAATTAGTTCAGGAGTTTTATGGGGATTTAATAAGTATATGAGGATGAAGGGGATGCAGATTAACTAATAGTGCCAGATGAATGATGTTGTGAGAGGTAAATATATTTTTCTAGACAATAAAAAGGGTATGGGTTACATTGCAATGCATGCTGCAAATTCCATTTGCTTATATGCACACTTAACTTTTTCCATTTCCTTACAGGGTATTGCGAAGGTGTAAACGTTGCAGGTAACAGTAATATCTCCATACGAGGGAAATTACTGCATTATCTATTAGGTCACTTGAGGTTATTTTTTATTTTGTTATTTGTTTGTTTTCTTCTCTACTTTACTGACATCAACAGTTGGAGAAGATGGTTGTGGAGTGGTAATATTACTGGTCTAGCATTCCATAAATCTATGCTCATACTTTGTGGGTATGGTTCCCATTGTCCCCATTGGTGGAATTTGAATTTGATTAATAAACCTCTAAAATAAGTACGCTCACTGGTGACCATGATGCTATTATCGATTATCAAAGAAGAAGAAAATGAAAAATGGCACACTAATATCGTTTGGGGAGTGAAACCTCTCTCCCTTGTCCGTTTTGGCTTACATCCGATTCCAAACCCACAACAACTTGTTTGACTGTAACTGCTCTCTGAAATGGCCTATTTATGGGCAACGAATGCTGGCCTTACCAGTGATGCCTATGTCATATTAAAGAATAAAAACAAGGACCGCTGGAGACATACTGAAGGCAAGAAAATGGACAAACTTTTGACACATGTGAAAAGCGAATGAGTTAATTGCCTACTTTCAACTTCAACAAAACATATTTTTAACCACCCCAATATTCATCACAAAAGTGCATCCACGTTAATTTCCATGACACGAAATGATAACCGGGTACAACATCCCATGGCTCTATTTCATTTCCTGTCATGGCTTCACACCAAGGATCATGCGGGAAGGTCACGGGGTGGGAGAGTTGCAGCATTTACAAAAACAATCTTCACACTTTATTATGGCGACAACTTCACATGTCTAGTATTGTTTTAAAATACCCAAGACTCATCTGTTGGTGGCGCAATCTAATAATTATTTTTTGGAAACTACCTGGATTTGGCTGACCAGAAATACACCCATTTTCCAGCTCACATAAGAACGATCACAAAATCGGCCATCAATCCGTGAAATTGGAGTGCCAATATAATGCAGTCAATTAAAGACGGAACAGGACCATCGGATTAATGACTAGGAGATTTAACTGACGTAAACAGGAGTGAAGTTAGTACTTGTTGCAACTGCAGAACCATGCATACTTGTGGTTTCCATTGACAACTGGTTAGACTGGTTCTGTGCCGTCGCACAGTCTATTGATAGCAATTAAATGCAATTTAAGTAATTTCAACTTTGTGTAGAATCTGCACCAGAAACAGAATCAGCATCATATGTCAATTGATTAATTGGCAGCCGCCATACAACAACCGTGGATTCATGTGATCAGACCTTTTATGCGTCCTTCTGACGTGACGGCATGTAAAAGCGAAGAATAGACGTGAATTTTCCATTCTGTGTTGAACTTCTCTTCGCCAACATTTGGTTCTTACAATTGCAGAACTCGAGCAACTAAATAAAGACTTGGGTAAGTGACAACATCATGTGATTTTGTGGAAATATTCATCCTCCATGCACCTGGAGAGTTGTGAAACGATGCTTAAAAGGCAGCAGAACAACTGGACGGATTTGGTAATGGAGCCTTTTATTATTCAGCCATGAATTAGAGTAAAGTGATTCCCGGTGATGAAAATTGGTCTTGCTTGTTACCATAAGTACTGGTAACTATTCCCGGTGTTGGAAATTTCAGTTCTGCGAAGGCAAGTGGAAATTGCAAGACAAACCCCAAAAGCCTGAGACAAATGTATTCGCCCAGGTGCTTCTTTCAGATGGCCATCTTACCATTCCATTGCAACCCGCAACTTCTTATATTAAAGGGGATCAGAATCTTTCTAGCAGTGAACGATTAAGTCCATGCAACAGAACGAAACAGAAGGGATGTCCAAATTAATCAGATTCCCAGTTATTGCAGCAGGTCTAATAAGCAGTCGAGAGGCCTCAGGAAGACAAATCTTGGGCTGTAGCGCAAAGATTTATACATCTTAATTTACTGTTGCCATGCAAGGTTCTTACTAGTTCAAGAATCACATAATAACACAGCACAGAATGGGTTATTTTCGCCTGTCACGCATTGGCTAGGTTGTTTGAGTGGTCCACTTGATTAGTCCTGCTTGCTCCGATTTCCTCACATGTCAACCACTGTTCTCTTCCAATCATTTCTTCACAGAGTCATAGAATGTTGCGACGTAGAAGCAGGGCATTTGGCCCATTGTGCCTGAACCGTATCTCCGAGTGAGCATTATGAATTAGAGCCAATCTCCTGCTTATCCCCGTGCCTTTGCACATTGTTTATATCAGATAAATGTTCAATTCCGTCTTGAATGCCTCCATAGCAACTTCCAGGACGATCCTTCTAGGCAATGCATTCCAAACTGGAATCAATCGCTGTGTGAAAAAGTTGCTTCGCACATCACGTTTTCTTCATTTGCAAATCACTTTAAATCTGCGCCAAATCGTTCTCGGTAATTTTACGAATGGGAACAGTTTCTCCCGATCTACTCTATTGAGCCCCCTTCATGATTTTGAACAACTCTATTAAACCTCCACGTACCCTCCCCTCTCCAAGGAATACAGTCCTAATCTATCTAATCCATCTTCATAGCTGAAGTTTCTCATCGCTGGAAATATTCTTTTAAACCTCCTTTGACCCTTGTCTAATGCGTTTGCACTATTCGTACAGTGCAGCGCTCAGAACTGTACTCTATACTTATATAAACTCGGAATAAATTCCCTGCTCTTGTGTTCTATGCCCCTATTAGTAAAGCACAGGGTGTTGTCTGCATTATGAACTTCTCTCTCACCTCTCCTTCCACCTTCAATGAGCTATGCAAATATAGAGCCAGGCCGCACTTCTGCTGCACCCCCTTAAGATTTGTACTTCGTATTTTATATTGCCTTTCTGCGTTCTTCCTACTAAAATGGATCACCTCACACTTCTCCGGGTTGAACTTCACCTGTCCATTCCACGACCTTGTCTCTGTCATCTTGAAGATAAATACCATCCTCCTCATAGTTTTGGGTGCTCCGAGGTTTTTGTGTCATTAGCAAAGTTTGAAATTGTTCCCTGCACACCAAGGTCTAGATGATTAATTTATATGACGAATTTAAGTTCTTTTCTAAAGCTACCATTGGGCCTGATAGCACCTCGATTGACGGCAGGGTGCTTAAAAGATGTTAACGACTCGCTCTATTCAGGAAAACTAATCAAATATGAGACCTGTCCTTTTGCCAATTTATTTAGACCTGTCTACTGGTTCTTAATTTTAGACTCTGGGAATATATTTCAAGCTAACAACCCTATGAAAACACGTTATAATTGTGAATACAATTATTATCTCCTCCTGTAACCATACTTGCTCTATAGGCAACTATCGTAGTTTGCCTTTTAATTCCCCATAACTGTTTAATCAAATTTAGTAAACATATTTTTTCTACAAAGTATATGCTTCAGTGTGTTACAGAATGTTACTGCCCACACGGAGATCATTCATCCCATTAATGCAGTGTTTTAGTGTACAACAATAGATGCGTTTGCTCAATTGAAAACGTGTTTAATAATTCCTAGTGTGCTAAAAGCCATGCTGACAACCACTTTACCATTTTCATACATACTCGCAAGGTAGCACATTTGCATGCACTGAATACATGCGCCCCTATTATTTACAGACAGAAAGGACATGTACACACATTGTGCTTGTTTCAGCAATAGAAAATAAGGGACTGCCAATCGCTGAATCATTACCTAGGGCAATACCTTGAAGAATGCCGTTCAAGCTGCCTAGTTTAAATTACAAACAACGCCTGGCATTGAACTGGCAGTCAAAATCAATTGGTGCATTCTCCATGGCAATGCTTCTGACAGTCAGAGTCCACTTGCAAATCAATCAGCACTCTCTCCTTATACAATATACTTTATTTTTTGCGAGGTTTCAGGATGAGCGCGAGACAATGTGCTATGACGTGCCTCTTCTCTCTGCAATTCCCAAGGATGTAACCATGTGTGAAACAAGGCAGCAAGCTAAATAATTTTGCATTGGTTATGCTTCAAATGTTGCGAGGGAATGTTTAGTTTTGTTGGAGCGAGACCAGAATTCGTGACAAGGGTCGAAAACACTAATTTCATTTTTTAAGGGATTTTACTGTAGATGTGCCTGCTCATTCAACGTTAAATAGTTTACAAGCGGTGTCGAAATTTTGACACTATGAAGTGTTTAATAGATCGGGTGGTTAGATAATGTTGAATGTGTTTCATTAACGAAAATCTGAAAATGTATTCAGCATTTTCATATGATGACATCAGGGGGCAGAATGACGATTAGCAATAGGGGTGGGGTGGGGGGCAAAAATTCTACCTTGAGTGAGAACAGAGTTAAGAGATTATCTTGGCAAAGATAAAACGTTACAAATAACATTACGACCATAACTGGATATGAAAGATTACCACATGGGCAGTGAAACATCACTTAGACTCACTTTGCTGGAGATTCTTTCGATAAGGGTGGTATAATCAAGCATGAAAGGTGCCGCAGGCCGGTATGGAAAGGGGAGGAGGGAGAGTGTATCTTTGTCATAGTCAAACAGTGTGGCCATTGAGGCTTTGATGCGAGCAGTTCCGGTTCTGTTGACGTGTGTAACCTTCATTTGAGGGCTGCAAGTATGCAGTGTGTGGAAGGATGGACGCGCAATTCTATGCTATAACACGGCCAAGGATTTTGGAGAGGAAGAAAATTTGGGATAAGATCAAGGGCTGTTGTCATTGAGGAGAGTGGTGCTAACGACAGATTTGAAGGAGATTTGAAGCAGTGCTGGACCATAGAATGGGTAACAATAGAAATTAACAGGAGAGATAGAAAGTTAAATTCTGCCTTCTGCAGTCCAATGGCAGATGTGTCGAGGAAACAGGAGTTACGTATATTTGACAAAAATACCAAAAAGCGAAATGAATGGATATAGGTAAGAAAATTCAAAAAGTACACGATTTCATAATTCTAAACACAGTAAACATTAGCTAAACACCCACCCTATTGAATCCACGATGGTTTCTAAACTGTGAGACAGCTTGTCAGACATCCAGTGCTTAAGAATCGTGCATACCTACAGTACATAACTTAAATAATGAAATAAAATAAAGATGGTCACATTGGAATATTAGACTGGAGCAAAACATTAAAGCGGCTCGTCGGATGGTCCTATTCTAATGAAAATTAAATCCACATGTTCATCTTTCTAGTGGCTGGAGGAAAGTGTGCACAAGGTCCCGAGGAGCAGATTAAAAATGTGGCTTTCAATTGAATAAATAAACTGGAGATCCTCCCAGGATTGCGGAGTGATCCTGCGACAGTGAACAGGTTTATTGAACAGCTGCAGCGTTCCGTAATATGTTTTGATAATACAGCCAAAGCTTACGGAGATCAGCTGAATCAGTTGTCCCTATACCCCCTCGCGCCCCGCCCCCCGCCACCCACCCACCCCCCCCCCCCCCCCCAGTACCCTGGTCGGACAGCGACAATGAGCGTCATTGGAAAATGCTGATATATTTTCATAATAAACCCTTGTTCTTTCCCTCTGTCACAGGAATCCAGCCCCTTCACAAATTGGTCCCGTTGTTCTGTTTAAAGGACAATCCGCATTCACTTTGTTTCAGTGCATTCTGAAGAAGTTTGTAACACATGCACTGATGAAATGAACAAGTTTGTGCTTACAATGCTTACTGGCTACGTATAATCGATTGCATCCCAGCTGAACTTGTGTGTTTGACATGATCAAGAAGGAAAGCCGCGGAATTGCTCTTTAATATACACGATGTTGTTTAGAGCGAATCACTAAAATGGATGCTAAGTTAATTTGATACATTTCTGCAATAGCCACCATTATTGCGATTAATTCTACGCTTCTATACAGGCAAATCACTTCTTTCAAAAGAAATAGGTAAGACTTGCATGAAAATAAATTGCTTATTTTATCTGAAAAACAATTGACAGAAACTGTTAATGGTCTGTTCTTATACTTATACATCATGACTTGTACAGAAATAACAAAGGCAACCCTGAAACACAGAATACAACATAGATCTCCGGATGGAGTTCGCTCAAATCCTCTGTTCAGCATGTTGCTTTATTTTTCCTGTTAATTTAACAAATATATTTAGTCCATGATCCTTTAGTGTTCGTATTATTTTACTTAGTCGTTTGATACTACAGAACTTGAGTATTGCTGAAAAATGAACAGATCGAGAGGACAGCGATAACGGTAAACGGGATAAAACAACTGTCCAGCTGCGAGAGCACAGCGAAATTAAATGGTTGAAGGGGCAGGGAGAGAGTGGAGCTGTGGCAAAGGGGCAAGTGATTGATTTGTGAGTATTTCTCTTCTCACTCAATGAACTAGAAGTTTCGGTAAAATTAGGAAAGTATAAATTCAAAGGTACAGTGCGAGTAGTTATAACTAGATCATTGAGTCAAGAAGACTTTTATCCTAAAGTGTGATGAGAAGTATTAATTGAGATTAGCATTTTCAAAAATGTATTAAATATAATAGATACAATGGGTGGGATACTGATAGTTATTGATTGCAGTACTTGCGACATGTGGATATTTCAGCACAATTTGCGTGTCTTCAGGGAATAGCACATCAAAACTTGCCAATCTCTCATAATGTAAGAAAAACTTTGCACTTCTGTTTTTCGAGCCAAAATGGGTAACTTAACATTCTCCACAGTATTTCTAATTTGCAACGCCCTTGCCTAATCACTTACGCTGCCTAAGCCCCCTGGAAAACTCGTTGAATCCTCCTTACATCTCACATTACAACCTAGTATTTTTTGCCATCAACAAACGTGGAAGAATTACATTTGGTCCGCACGTCCAAATCATTGATGCCGACTGTACAGGAGTGGACAGCAAAGGATGGAGATGAGCTCATCATACGAATCAGCTGGTCAGGGATGCATTTCTGTAAGGGTCTTCTTGTTTTCTGCATAATTTGTTTAATTATTCATGTCAGGTTAGAGGGCATTATGCAGATACTTCAAAATATATTATTTTTTTCCGGCGGAGGGTAAAGTGCTCGAAGTCGTGTACAGTATTGTGTTCCCATGGTTAGATATTCAGTAGCTAAGAAGCAATTATAAAGCATTGAATTTTGAAAGCATTAATTTCTGCATTAATCCCAATGTTTTGCATTAACATTTTTTGAATCGGGTAGAAAGCATGAATGTGTTGCATCAGATTGCCTGCAAGAACAAGGTGTTAAGATTCCTGGAGTACTAGAACCAGTCTGGGGCTCCTATTCAAGAGTTACGGATTTCACTTGAGCAGGATTCTAATGTATTCCCACGGGGGAGTTTACTGGTGCGTCTGTCAAGTTTTAAAATAAATTTGCAGGGAACTTGGCACCAACATGTAGAACGAGAAAATAAGAACAGTGTTCCTATTGCATAGTGCTGGTGAAGAGAGAGGTAGCATTTTAAATGCAACAGGACAACGGAGGACTACAAGGTATATAAAGAAAGCTCTAGAATGCATCCATATAGAAATATAAAGAGGGTTAAGCTACAAACACACACACAAACAAATGTAATATGAAATAATGATAATTAAAGCAAAGTGGCCGGAAAATGTTGAAAACTGTTCATAGGAACATTCGAACAGGAGAAGGCCGTTCAGCCCGCCGAGCCTGCTCTGCCATTTAACACGATCATGGCTGAGCAAACACTTTAATGCTTTTTAACACGTTATATTCCCATAAACCTTTGCGTTATTGTTCATTATCATTCATCATTCATCATTCATCATTCATTATCATTATCATTCGTTATCAATCTCCACCTTAAACATGCTCAAAGACTCAGTTTCCACGGCCGTCGGGGGTAGACAATTCCAAAGATTCACAACCCCCTGAGTAAAAAAATGTCTCCTCATAACGGCGCTAGCTGGCTTTCATGTTATTTTGGAATTCTGTCCCCTAGTCTAAACTTCCCAATCAGGCGAAACATCTTATCTGCAACTACTCTGGCTATTCCTTTGAGTATTTTGTAAGATTCAATGAGATCACCTCTCATTATTCCATACTCTAGAGAATACAGGCGGGGTTTTTCAAATATCTCTTCATAAGACAGTCCTAACATAACGATAAAAATGTTGTGAACCTTTTTTTGCACTCCTCCTGTGGCAATAATATATTTCCACAGGTAAAAGTGAAAAAAAAATAACTGCATACAGCACTCCAGGTGCAGTCTAAGTAATATTGTACACAATTGTAGCAAGACTTCACTTCCTCTGCACTGAAACCGTCTTGTGATAAAGGCTAACATTCCGTTTGCCTTCCCAATTGCCAGCCTGCCAACGTGAGAATGCCACGTTTATTCCTACTCGCTGCTTTCTGCTTGTTAGAAAACCTCTATTCCATGTCAGTAAATGGCCTCCTATCCCATGTGCTTTACTTTGCTCAGGAATCTCCTGTGGGGGACCTTATTAAGAGCCTTCTGAAAATCCAAGTCCAGCGATTCTCCTTTTATCAATTTTGACAGTAACATCCTCACAAAACTCTATTAAGTTCGCCAAAACTCATTTCTCATTCGCAGAATCCAGCCTCAGTACGCCAAATAAGATTATGATGAACCTCGTTTCCATTTAACACACCTTTTACAATAGATGAAATAACTTTCCCTTTACTAATGTAAATCTAACAGGCCTACAGCTCTCTGTTTCCTCTTCCCCAACAGCCCTCGCCTCCAGTTTTTTAAATGGAGGGGTCAAATTTGCTACATTACAACCTTCAGGAACCACTCCAGAATTTTGATAAATGGTCATCAATGCATTCACTACTCCTAGTGCAGCGGATTTCCCTAGGATGCAGAATATCAGGTCCCGGGAAAGTACCAACTTTCCACCCCATTCATTTCTCCAAAACGGCCTTCTTACTTGTACTTTTTAAAAATTTCCTTCAATTCCTCAATCTCCCAAATCGCTTGCATCTCCAAATCTGGAAGATTTCCTGTATCTTCCTCAGTGAAAACAGACACGAAGTAAGCATTTAGCTTACCTGACATTTCTCTATTACACATTATACATTCTCCTGACTCTGCTTGTATGGACACACATCCATGTTTTGCAAACACTTCCCTTTTACATACCTATAGAAGCTTTCACTGTTCGTTTTTTTGCTAGATGGCATTCATAATCAATTCTTCCTTTCTTTGCAAGTTTCTTGGAATTCCTTTGCTATATTCTAAAAACCTCCCAAACCTCAGGTTTACTACTCCTTCTGGCAACTTCAATATTCATGTAATATTCAAGACGATAAATTGTTCAGATGATAACGACTGCGAAATCTCTATTTTCCTCCAAATAACGAGAGAGAGACAGGCAAGCAAATCCACAGAGAAATGAGAGCACTGTTTATGGAGGACTTGAAATACCTAACTGTGGATTGGGATATATTTACTCGTATGTGTCCTGAGATAGAGGAATTTAAGAAACGTGTTGAGCATCACTTCATTCACCAGTAATTTCCCGGTCCAAATTGGAAAGGCTAATTGCAGAAACCAAAGCGATGGGTCCCTGGATGTTGATAGAAATAGAAAATGTAATGAATTTCAACAGGGAGAGGGTATATTATGCTTGGCCACTGATTCCTGCAGGAAAGATCGATGCAAAATTCTAAATTTCTCTGGGAGAAAGTGAGGATGGAAATAACACTAACAAAGTGGAAACATGAGCACTGAATGACAGTCAACATAAAATTGAACACAAACATTATCTTCCCGCTCGTAAACTGTAGCCTATCAGCTAAAAAGAGGGATTTATATGCGATGAGGAGAAATGGAATTTGAAAATTATTAATAAGTATTTTGCATCGGTGAAGAAGGGAAGAACGCTGACAAAATATCGAGGGAAACAGAGATAGTAGAGGTGATTGCGAGATGGGAAATCTGGTAAGGTTTGAAATGCTAGGAGGGGAAAAAATGCGGGTGATAATGGCTTGCAGCCGATTTTGAAATTGGTAACAGTAGTGGGATTGGAGAAAGCGACATAAGGGTTGCCATACTCTTGAAATTTTAGCTAGATGCGTGTACGTGCCAGTGTACTGTAAAGTGGCAAGGCCGAGATCGTTATTGAAGCAAGGATTTAAGAAAAGTCACAGGATATAGATGCCAGTTCGTTTAACATCAGTGGTGGGTAACTTAAAGAAAAAAACAACATTAATATAAACTCAGAGAAAGAGAAACAGTCAATTGGGTATGTTTGAGTTCATTAATGACCATTCGGGGAGGTACTGAATTATCGATATAATCTGTCGGTGACGCGCAGCAACAAAATCAAGGTGTCAGAGAGAACATAGAAACCATCGAACGATTAGTATGCTCAACGATCCAAGCATTATTTGTCCCTCATGTGGCAGAGTCTAAAGATCATGAATGACTTATCAACGTATCAACCAACTCGGAACGCAGCAGCCGGATTTGAAGGAATTGAATTTGGAGCCTCTCTTTCTCTCTCTCTCTCTTCCTCTCTCTCTCTCTCAGTGTGTGTGCATGTGTGTGTGTGTGTGTGTGTGTAATGCAACTTGAAACATGGTGCAAAGAGGTCGGCAGAATCAGTACGCAAGTGACACATACAGTGTAATATAGAGAAGTATGAGGTGATGAATGTTGGCAGAAAGTATTGGCGAGAATTGAAATAAATGTACGGGAACACCTCTCAAGTGTACCCATGGATTGTAGAACTGGGAGAGCGCTTCATGTGCTCAGACCTTTGAATGTGGGAGGATTTTTCAAGTGCGCAATTATCAAATCACGTGGGATATTTGGCTTCATAATTTGAGACATTGTGTAGAAAAGTACGGACGTTATGCTGGGACCTTATTAAGTAATGAATAGCCACAATCGCAGCATTGCATTCAATTCGGGCCACCGCATTTCGGAAGAAAGTGAGGACCCTTGAGTGGAAGGAGAGGAGATTTACAAGAATGGCTCCAACGGTTAATGATGCTGTCTAAAACGTTAGTTTCGAGAATCTGAGGTTGGGGAGATGCAGGCTGGATGTCAGACATAACTTCATTTTTTACAGGGCGACTAGGAATGACGGGATACTCTCTGTGTCCGAGGAACTGGAAGTAGGGACTAACAATCTTTCCAAACGTTAATTAAATATTTATCTGAAGGGAACAAAGCAATCAATCAAAATCATATCTAAGGGAATGGAGCAGAGGGATTGCCCTGACGGACTAGTTCTACTAGACAGCTGGTGTAGGCTCGATCGGACGAGCGACTGATTTATGTGCTATGGACGACTCAATGACTGTAACCTGTAGTGCGGTTAAATTGGGAGGATTAGACTGTCCCATGTAAGCAAGTTACGCCGAGCTAACTCTATTTTAGAAGACTCTATAGGATTGAGGAATGTGGTGGCTGGCTACTTAATGGGCCGTAAATTCCATGGAATACCAATCAGAGTGGATTTCCTAATGACACCTAGTTACATACCCTAAGATAATGCCGCACTTCCTCGTCCGACTTTCGGACTCGGGCCGGGTGAGAACTCAGAAGTCGTGGGGTGGAGATGCAGGCGGGGTTCGGGAAGGCAGAAGTGGGTAGGGGAGTAGTCAGGAGTGGGATGTTAACTGCGGAGGGCGGTGAGGAGGACTTTTGGGGTGTACTCTGGTGGTGGGGAGTTCATTCAAGTGAAGAGAAGGGCAGCCGTGTGGGTCCCATAGGCGCTCGGGGCAGTGGGAACGGATACGTTGGGAGGTTGAATCAGTACTACAGCAACACAGAAGTTAGGAGTCATTCGAATTCTCCGAACATTATCGTGTATTTTTTTTCTGCAAGAGGTAGAGTCAGAACCATACAAAGGTTGCGATTTAAATCACAGCATTGGATGGTTCAAATTGCAGGGCAATTTCCCAACAGAATTTTGAACTCCCCGAGCTACAGCCGTACAATACTTACGTCCGGACTTCCGGGGAAGGCGTTCTGCAGCGCATGCTTGGAATACTCCTGAGGTAGGACGCCCCGCGGTTCGAATGTTATGGGCCATGCTTCCGACTTCAGCTGTTATTCCTCACAATTGTTTTGATATGTAGTGCAACACAGCGTTGTTTTATGTAACTAGCAACCACATTTCAGTGAGGAAGCAAATCCATCAGGCAAGTTCACTAACAACTGATGCAGGAACATATGGCAGGTGAAGAGAACAAAATAGTAAACTTTGCATGCAAGTAGACAGTCGATATTAATAAACGCAGGAAGTTATTCTTTATGACCTGGTTAACGTCTCAGCTGATTACGCTTCCTGCATACGTATAGGCATGAGAGAGATCCCAGAAGGGTTTATTGTGAAGAGCAGCAGGGGAGGCCTCCCCTGATATCTTGTACAATGCTGCCCTTTCTCCAGCACGCACCATCAGACATTTGTATTTTCGTTTATTGCTCCAATCGTATGCCTTTCTTTCTTCCTTCCCTTCTTCCTTCCTTGGTTCCTTTCTGTCTTATTTTCTCCCTTCTTTTCCTTTTTTACATTTTCCCTACTTCCTGTCTCCCATCCTTCCCTTCTTCCATCCTCAGTTCTCTCTTCTTTTCCAGCTTTGCTTTAGTAGTTGCCCACATCCCAATATTTAAAGCTCTGCATTTCTTTCAGAATTGAAAAGACTGAAAGATATGCTACATGACATGGGTAAGACAATAATCTAAGTTTTATTACATTCAGTAGCATACAGTGCATTGATTTAATTGGACCTTTGACTATCATTTTTACACAGTGATTGAATATTTAAACGGCAGAGTGTTAACTGAGAAAGGCCTTTAACAATCTATTGAATGATGAGAGGAGCAGACGGTTAGCATTAGCCGAAGCCCGATAAAATTTATTGGCAACGCCCCTGCAAAATACCACAGAATTTGTCATGAATTCGACCGGAGTAATCAACGATATGTCACAACTATCGGGCAGGCCATAGATTAAAATCCCTATACGAATGGCTAACGATTCGGTTTCTGAACATGTTTTCCACCTAACAAGGTGCAGCTCAGGAAAGTGACACCTCACGGGGCTAGGTACTGGTGATACTTTAATTTAAGGTGTTTCTCAATTCTGGGGAGCTGTGGAGGAATGTTATATTTTAGAACATCTTTAATCTTTTCACTTTTCCATTCAAGACAGAAGTGGATGCATACCTCATTGAATATATTCAAGACTGAGGCAGACATATTATTGATATACAATTGAATCAATAATTAGGCGGGATTAGGGTGCAGATGGGTGGTGGAAATAAATGTTGGAACAGCAATTAACTTTACAGTCGGGTCCCCGTGAATTTACTGAAAAGCTGACCGGACGCCAAAGGCCACGTGTCCTGCTGCAGCTTCTGTTTTTTGTCTCAGTTCTCTTTAATAGCTGAGCGCAGCTTCAGCCAACACAAGATGCTCGGCAGCATCCTGGCCTATGAATTAGTTTTCAATCAACAGCACAAAAAACAGTTTGCAGCTTTAAATAATCCGGTTTACCATCCGCTGAAAATCACATTTTCCATATTCTTCACGCCTAAAGTCCAGGCAGAATGCAAATAGTCTGTTGGGTTCGAAGCTGATTTCCTTCACTCAAACTTATTTATTTATTTTTTTTGTTTTGGCATCTACTCATAAGTAAACACTGCAATAAGATTTTCATCAGTACTTGCATGATGTGCGATGGCGGGGAGATGTATATGCACGGTGTGTGTGTGGTAGTGGTGATATGGTGGAAATGACGGGTTAGCGAATTACTTAAAAATGTTTTATCTAATCATGTTAAATTCTCGCAATATTCTGCCTTCCCCCGATAACGGCCTGCACTTTATCTAAAAAAAAAATCCGTCACTGAAAATTGCAGTGATTGGGAGCATATTTGATAAGGATTGAATTAAATTAAAGTTAGATAATGTTCGGACTTCTCAGCAGCTCAGGGGCGAGAAAAAATTTCCCCTCCAGGTCGATGAGTTTCATTGGGATTGAATGCTGGCTTGCAACATGAAACGATTCATCATTTCTCCTGCCGGAAAGTTTAAGAGATACAAAGGGTCACTAAATTTAATTGCATTATCTATTGCGAAAGGAGAGCACATGAAAGGTTTGCATTCGCGTGCAGGTTCCACAACGTCAGGAGGCTCGAAAGAACTTCACAACCATGTATTTATGAAGAGCAGTCCTTGAGTATGCAATATAGGTGCGCTGGTTCACAATATTGGTGCAGTAATTTCCCAGAAACACTTATGGGTGTTAAATCAAACTTAGCTCAAAACAGAATATTTGTTCGTTTTCTTCTTGTCTAGGAAGGGATGGCAAGGTGGGAACTGATGGTGAGTGACTAAAAATGCATAATCTTTTCTGCGAATTGCGGATTCCATTCTTCACTGCAATTCCTCTGACTTAATACTTGACTTCACGTAATAATGTTTCAGCCTAACGTAATACTTCATCTAGAGTTTTTATTGACATTAGAAACAAGCATGCTGATATTCAGCTACACCGGTGTCTCGTGGGTAAAAATTTCACAAGCCAGGAATATTAGAAAAGTTCGCCCTTCGTATTCTGCCAAGTTTGACGTACAGTGAGAAAAACTAACACCAGAAATTTGTTTATTTTGTTGTTCCATTAGTCACGGACTCAATTGTGAAAATTCTAATTAAAAGTAAATTGAAAAATAGCATAGTCTATCATCCTGGCTGCTTTTGGAAAACGACTGGTTTAGATTTACATTCCTGGTTTTATATTCAATTTGATTGACTGCAAAAGAACAAAGGACAGATAGGGCGTGAAATTGTGATAGATTATCATTTAACCATAGATCACTTTCGTAGCCATGAACAAACACTGAGTGTGAGATGTCGAGGATTTGCGACACAACTGGAAAAAGTATTATCTAATGTTAAGCAGGGAGCAGTACTTAATTAGCGATCAAAAAACACAGTGCCAACTAATTAATTTGCACCTTCTTGTTTTTCAGACCGAAAGCTCCTTGAAAAAAATATAGGTAAGTCATAAAAAGATTCCCATTTAACATTATGGCGAATAGTTGAATAACGGGGGGAAAGAACAATGATGAGGGAAGGAGCTCCACACAAGAATATTTGAATTCCAAAATCAAAATTATACAACCAGAATAACGTGTCCAAGGTGCTTTATTCAGCAACACGTATGCAAGTATAGTTTTCTTTGAATTTTTTATCCCACTAAATCAATGCGGCTTCCGCTGTTCGCAGGCAATGCATTCCTGTTTCAAGCCAATCACGGCGTAGACAATACTTTCCTCATGTCGGCATGGCTTACTTTCTCAATCACCTTAAATAACTGCCCTCTTGCACTAGATATCTCTGCCATCTGGAACAACTCCCCGCCAACTAATTTGTTGAGTTATCTAGAGAAATTGAATAGTTCTGTCAAAGCTTCTATAAAATGTCCCTTCTCCAATTTGGACATGCATAGCTTCTACAATCTATTCAAACAACTTAAGTCACTCACCCCTAGGTTCATTCTCAGGAATACTTTCTGTACACATCCCAATTGCTCAAATGCCTTCCTACAGTATAATGCCAGAATTGGACAGTTGGGCGTGAATCTCTTATCATGATAATGAAGATGATGATGATGATGAATATTACGAATATGATTATGATTTTTGTTATTTTTATGATGAGGATATTATAATTATTATTGTTATGACGATTATGCTGATGATGATTAATATGGGCATCACACTTCTTATGCCTAGGCTAAACATTATAATTCTAAATTATATTCTGTCACCCTCTAGGGGAGAAGCACACACTTTACCTAGACGTTCCCCGTTTAAATGCCTGCAGAAACTCTTGCTATCCGCTTTTAAATGTCTAGCTAGCTTCCTCTCAAACTATAATTTATATCTCATGACGATGATAATGACGATGATGACGATGATGATGATGATGACGATGATGATTCTTATTATCATCATCTTCATTATTATTATTATCATGATCAACACACATTTTTTGCCTAGGCTAAACATTATAATTTTATATTATAATTGTGTCATTCTCTAGAAGACCAACATTCTCTTCACGTTGACTTTCCGTTTAAATACCTGGAGAAACTCTTGCTACGCGCTTTTAAATGTCTAACTAGCTTCCTCTCATACTCTAATTTATGTCTCCAGATCGAATTTTTAAAAATCCTGTGGAGTCCTCACAGATTCGATGTGGAGGGCATGAATTCTCTTTTCGGAGAACATAGAACTCGGGGCCACTCTTTAAATGTAAGGGCCGTGGCGGGAAGGCGGAGCGGGTGGAGGTGGCGGACGTGGGAGGTTACTTAAGACAGAGATATAGATTTTTTTTCTCTCTCAAAGAGCCGTGATGCTTTGGCACACTGTTCCTCTAAAGGCGGTGGAAGCAGAGATTTGAATTATCAGGGGTAGACGGGAATGTGGGGCTTAGATTGAAATCAGATCAGCCATGATCTTATTGAATTGCGGAGCAGGCTCGCGTGGCAAAGTGGCCTACTCCTGTTTCTAATTCATATAGTCCTATGTATCTATTTTCGTATGATTAACCATTTAGTCATTCTCTACCGTTCTTTATATTGCAGCTAATCATCTGACCTGCGAAATCAACTTTTTAAATGTTTATGTGTTTTTTTTCCCTTAAGTTTAATGTTTTCCCTAACATATTTAGTTAACCACGGATTGTGGTTAAAAGTCTCTTTAGAGTTTTTCTCTTTAATAGCAGACATAAACATATTTGAGTATTCTGAAAAATCCACTTAAATATCGGCCACTGCTTCTCTATTGTTCTATCACTTGGCCTAGCATGCTATTTAAGATCATCTAGCTCAGCATCCGTGCCCACAGAGTTGCATTTCGTTAAGTTTAAAATATGAGTTTTGACACACGTTTTTCCTTTTCACACTGGATGTAAAATTTAATCATATTGTGGTCACTGCTACCTAGGCGTGACTTTACCCTGAGGTCCTTAATTGAATATCTCTGTCAAAGCTTGTACTAAATTTCCCTTCTCCAAGTCTGACGTTTATAGCTTCTGCAATCTACACATGTACCTTTAGTCACTGAATCCTAGATTCATTCTCAGGAATAAATAATTATTTTTAGTAAACACAGTAATGACTTCACAGACTTTCTGAAGTGTAATGCCAGCTTCTGTGAACACTTTATTATGCTTGTAATGACGATGACGTTGACGATGATAGCGATGATGATGGTGATGGTGATGATTATTATTAATATTACCACCCCCTTTATAACTAGGCTAAACGTTTTAATTCTTTTTTATAATTCTGTCCCACTCTAGAGCCAAAACACTCACTTTACTTATTATTTTCCTGTTTAAATATCTGCAGAATGCTTTGCTATCTGTTTTTTTTTTTTGCAGTTCTAGCTAGCGTCCTCTCATACTGCAATCGATTTCTCCTTATTGAAACATTTAAGATCCTGAGGAATCTGACAAGGTCGATTTGGGCAAGTTGTTTCCTCTTATGGGAGAACCAAGAACTTGGGTTCACAATTTAAAAATAAGGTGTCACTTATTTAAGATGAAGACGAGTAGATATTGTTTCATCTCTCAGAGGGCCGTGATTATTTGCAACTCTGTTCATGAAAAGGCCGAAACAGAGTCGTTGGACATTTACAAGACGAAGATTGATATACTCTTGATTATCAAGGGTTTAAAGCTTATAGGGGATGAGCAGGATTGTGGGGTTCAGGCTACAATCAGATCAGCAATGTGGAGCAGGAGGGGCCAACGGGCGAACTGCTGTTTTTCATTCGTATCTTCGTATGTATGAATGCACATACGGTTATTATTTTAGTCATTCCCTGTCATCCTTTATATTCTGATAAATCATCTGGCCTACGATTCATCTTTGTGCAGATGTGTGTTTTTTTTTCCTGAAGATTGATGCTTTCCCTGCTTATTTAGCTAGCAACAACATCTGGCTCCTCCCTTTTGAATTGTCTGCTTTATAGTATGAATATACATAAAATTAGTTTTTCGAAAAATGTCCTTAATTACCTGTCATTGTTTTTCTATTCATCTATCTCCTAGCCTATTATCCCAGTTAACTTCAGCTAGCTCAGCTTTCATGGCACGTTGTTGCCCTTATTTAAGTTTAAAGTATTAGTCTCTGACGCACTCATCTTTATTCATACTGGATCTAAAATTCAATCATATTGTGGTCACTGCTATGTGGTGGTGCCTTTACCCTGAGACCATTGATTCCGCTACATTGCACAATGGCAGGCCTAACATAACATGTTTGCAGGTTGGTTCCGGGACGTGCTCCTCTTAGAAATTATCTCAAAAGCATTAACAAACTCTTCATCCAATTTAATACCACCAATTTGAATTTTCCAGTTTAAATAAAGATTAAAGTCATCCACGATTATTGCCGTCCCTTTATCACAAGCATCCAACATTTCTTCCTGTACACTTTATTCTAAATTGTCGTTATTTTTAGGGGTGTTGTAGGACACTCACATCAATGACTTATTTCCTCTACTATCCCACATCTCCACCCATCCCGATTCTACATTCTTATCCAAGTACATATGCAGCTATTGAACAATGCCAGCCTTAATAACAGCGCTACACCTCCACATGTACCTACCTTATATCCAGCTTGATGGACCGCTCAATATTCAGGACGCAATCTTGCAGCCTTTCCCCGGAATGGCTATCACATGTCATGCATGTACTTCAATGTGCGCTATCAGTTCCTGTTTTTTGAATGTTATACACATTCAGATACAAAACCTTTGGCTTTGTATTTCTGTTTAAATCTTTGTGATATCTCGTCCTCATTCTTTGTGCATTCTTAAGTTTTTCCTCTCTTCCCCATCCTGCCGTACTCCGACCCTCATTTCCCATATTATTCATTCTCCTCTCATCTTCCCTCTGCTCATTGACATATCACACCAATCCACACTTAATCACTTGCCCCACAATTAAGTTTAAAACCTTCTATACTTCCCCTCTATCCTTATGTGGTTCGTAAGAGCACTGGGCACAATGCATTTCAGGTATACATCAGCCCAGCGGTGCATCCCCCAATTAGCACAATACTGTCCCAGCGCACCACAAACCGGAGCTCACTTCCACCACACCAACCATTTAGCCACGCGCTCATCCCTCTAAATGTTTGTGCTGTTTGCGAATTTGCACGTGACGCCAGTAATAACATAGAGAGGATAACATTTGAGGTTCTGATTTTCAATTCCGTACCTAGCTCCTCATACTCTCTGTGCAGAACCTCTTTCCCAATTCTTTCTATGTCTTTGGTAATTACATGGACCACGATAATAATATCCTCCCCCTCCCACTGCAAGTTCCTCCCCTGCCCTGAGCAGATGTCCGAAATCCGGAATCGGGCAGGAACTACTGCCATCTGGAATCTCGCTCTTAGCTGCAGAGAACAGTATCATTCTCCCTCACTACATTATACGTCCCGAGCAACCACTAAATTATTTAATTTTCTCTCACAACCTCAATAGCTTCCTGTCTCATGCTCCAATGGTCAGTTTTTAAATTTGCCCTGCAGCCCCGTTTTCATCCGTACCAGCAGAGACATCATCAAACATATCGGACAATTGCAGAGGCCCACTCTCCTGAACTCCTGACCTCAGGGTCCCCTTAGATGCCGCACTCGCTGTCACGCCGTCCTGTTCCTAACCACTGACTAAATCAGAGCAAGCTACCCTAAGTCTTGTAACTGCGTCCTGGTACAGAAAAGCTAGGTAACATTCCACCTCTCTGATGTGTCGCAGATTCTGCAGCTCAGGCTCCAGCTGAATGAATGTTAGCCAAAGTTCCCCAAGCGACAAACGCTTTCTGCAGACATCTTTGTCCAGAGTCATAATGTTTCCCAGGAGCTCCCAAATGCTACGGCCTGGACGCATCACCTGCTCTGCCATCCTCAATGTATTTTAATCAATTATTTGAGTATATTATTCGATTATAAACGATAATTTTAGAAATACTCTTAACTTTACCAACAATGAGTGTATTTTTTTAGGGATTAGGAATGAAATAGACCTTAACCAGTCACCAGGTACTCACCAAACACTTAGCTCCCTTACCAATATTAAGGCAAGAACCAAGGTGAGAATGGTAGAAAAAATTAACACAACATCCCCCTTCCCTTCGCCAAACTTCCCCACTTTCTAATCATTAATTCTGCACCCCGTTTACACAGCTGCACTCCATTTGCATTACCTGCACTAAAGGGGCCTGTATTTATAACCTAATGAACTGGGGCCAGTGTAAGCAAATTAAACAAATGAATTGATTAACCACTGAGCTCACTGCCATGGTTCTGTTAGTAGCTGCACCCTTAACTCACAGTATGATGGTTGTGGTTTCGAGTCATCACTGCAGGGTCTCGAGTCCAGAATCCAGGCTGATGTTTCAGTGCACACTGCACGAGGAGGTGCTGCAATATGGGAGATGCTGTCTTTAGACTCATCAGCAGCATAGCGGCTATGGCACTGACCTAGGAAGCCAGAGACTTGGATTAAGCATTCAGAGAAAGAAGCTATAAATCCCATCAGGTTTGTGACTGTTCATAGTGATTTGAAATAGTTTTTTTTTTCCACCTTCTCTGCCATCATGGAGGGTCCACGTGCTCAGGCTGTCAAACTTGCCAGGGTTACTCAAGTTCTTGGACGTATGGTACCCAAGGGACAGTTTATTCTGGTCCGTGTGGATTTTATGCATGACAGCAATCGACCCATCATTCGAAATGTGAAAGGAGCGGCCCGTGAGAGAAATGTGCTCACACATTTGGACCGAGCGTGAAGCAGGAAGATTGTGATAACAGATCAACCAAACTGATGCCGGCTAAAGCCGCTGTGGAAGTAATTGGTTATGTGCATTTTCACAAAGATTATTTTTTTTTTGCTGCAAGTTAAAAAAAAATACTTAGCCTGCTTGAATTGTACTTTCTAGTAACTGCTAACTTCAGACTGGATTTGCGTTTAAGAGAAGAAGAAAAAAACGTTCAAAGCAAATTCCTCCACCCACCAAACTCCAAGCCTGCATTCAGTTTCCAAAGCTGCACCTCGTTTGCTGTTTCATTTCAGTTATGTTATTCTGTAGTTTTCCCAGTTGTTGTGTACTCTCAGTAGTATAACGCCATCATGATTTATTTTTCTCAGCTCGTACCAAATTGAATATGTCCTTGACCCCTATATGGCACGCTCTTCATAACTCTTCCTGTTTCTCTTTCTCCCTGAAACGCTCAGCAGTAAGACCAAATTCTCTTGTATGATTTTCCCAACTCTCCTGCTACATTTATTTCCCCCAATTTGAAAAACGCCTTGAATCCAGGAGCAATTAGTAGTCAGCTCTCCCCTTTCTGAATCAGTTCTCTGTGATCACTGTGAGGAGGCGTTGGCTTTGCCACTGGAGTAAAATTCCAGACACCCAGTGTAATGCTCTGGGAAGTCGGCTTCGAATCCCACCATTGCAAATGGTGGAATTTGAATTCACTAAAAAAATCTGAAATTAGAAGTGTTAAAATGATTAAAAGTAATGATGACAATTAAACCATTACCAATTAACGTAAAAACCTATCTTCTTCACTAATGTCCTTTAGGGAAGGAAATTTGCAATCCTTATCCGGCCTACATGTGACTCCAGACCCACTGCAATGCCCATACCTTAAGAAGCACTTAAGTTCCCCCTGAAAAAGGACAGTTAGGGATGGGCTATAAATGCTGGCGGAGCCAGCTCACATTCCTTGAAAAAAAAAATCACGGCGATATCATACTCCCTGGTCTCCGCCTTCTCCTGAAGCTTTTTAACATGATCTGTGAGTTCATACGGATACCCTGTAAATTTCGTTGAGGCATTATTACATTGTCTCTTATGGTGGGTTCACTTAATAGCTTAAAACAAGTTTTTTTTTTAAATCCCGCATTCTCTGCCCCTCCGAGCAATTTATGCACCGTGTTTTTCCTTTCCAATGTTACGTAATGGTTTCGTGCATCATTTCAATTTTTACACAAGCTCCTAAATATCACGTGCAGACAGGAATGTACAGGTCCCTCTACACCGAGAAACCAAATTCCAAGAATATAATAGCCCTGGTTACTGCACCATCTTTCCAGCCACGATTTCATCGGCACAGTCCTCCTGATGCTATATTAACTATCATGTGGCACCTACTTTAATCTGCATATTACCTTAGAGATCCTACTTGCGAGGCTCCGTTATAATTTCCCACTCCCTAAGTCTGCCTGCAGCAGTTCATCGCTTCTTCTACTTATGCTGTTGGTAGTCAAGAGGACTCTAACTGTTGTTTTTGCTGCTCAACATATCTTGCAAGCGTGACAGGAAATCCTTAACTTGGACTCTGGCAAGCAAAATGCAATGCGGGAACCAGATATGCAGCGTAGAAAAGTTTGACCAGATTGGCCTGTAACTATTGACTTCCCATTTTTCATGCAGCCACCTGTCTCGCTGAGCTAGACGTGGTTTTGTAGGCTTGATTCTGACTGGAACCCTCAGATGAACCATCGGTGTGACCAGTATACAGAAGGGGATACACATTGCCGGGTGACATGACCTCAACATACTCTTATGCTGGATTGCTGGTCGTTCCTGGCCATATTCTGATCAAGTATCCTCCCCCTGCCTCGATTTTCTTAAGGTACGATCTGAAAACCTGCAGACATGTGCTATCCACGAACCGCTCAGCCGCACGGTTGTATCACAATTATTCCAGCAGCTGCTCAAACTCCAAAGCTATGCACAAGATCTACTCCAGCTCATCTCATTTGCTGCGCATGCGATTGTTTGAGACACTAGAAATGAACTGGAATTTCTAAATTTAACAGAAAACCCACTCCACAGAATCTAATGGATGTACCATGTTTACACCCGACTATTAACTGAATTTACGAATGCAAAATTAAAATATAAATTGGTATTAACTTAGGTGGTACACGCCAAAGAGCTACATCATTTGTGTCAACGTTACTTAATATAGTTAGATTCATAACACATATTATGCAAATCTTATTTTCTGTGTTGCTCGTTCTTTTCTTAAGTTACCAAGAAGTATGGAACTGATTAGTGGTACTATCCCATATTGTCTATTGTAACTTCTTTGCATTGTGTCATGGCATGTGGGCATCGGCGCCAAGGCCGACAATTGGAGTCCATTCCTAATAGACCTTGGGGACACTTAGTAATCAACTGTAATGTTGTCTGGCCGAGGACAGAACGGCAGGTGTCCTTCCATAAGAGACATACTGAATCAGATAGGTTGTAAAAAAATCAATTATAATTGATGGACACCATTACTGAAATTAGTTTTCCGTTCTTAATATTAATTAGTCAATTAAATAGTTCGTTACGAGAATCGATGGTATTCATGGGCATCATTGCGGAGATTACCTTTCACTAGTTTATTTCAATTAGTTAATTGTATTAAAATATATGAGCCAATTAATTGCGTCTTTTTAGATGTTCCCTGACTACCAATCCACTAGCATCACTACTATGCGACTATATTCATTAGACCTAAATGAACAGTCGTAACAATTATAAATTAGCTTAGAGCTCTGAATATTTCAGATTCATCATTCATCCCCACTGAAAATACTAAAGCATTAATGTTTCCTTCTTCAGAAATAGAACAACTGAAGAAGCAAATTAAAGAAGCAAGTGAGAAAACATGTTATTCACGTCATATTATTTAATTCAATTTATAGCACCAAACGTTTTAACTTAGTACCAACGGATCTGGTTCAGTGTTTAGGCATTGCACAAGCCTAATCATACTTAAACTAATCCTTTATAAACGCACTCTTACACGTATTTCTCATGCACTTAATTATTGAGATTCTGTGTCAATGCGTTGAAGCTGTTCAGGTATATCCATCACGTAGGAATGATAAGTTCGAAACACGCTCTGAGCAATTATGTTGTTTGTCTTGCATTCCTAACATGATTCAATCTGCGAGGTGCCGAGACATAACAATATTTTTCCTCTAATTTTGGAGTCTGCACAAGTGGGAACATCTACTAAATGCCTGCTCAATATGATAGTTCGTCGTTTCCAATACTATTATTAGGTTTCTCCCCTACACTTTCTATATTAGCAGGTAATCTAAAAGTACCGTCGCCTCTTCCTTTTCCGGTAGTTAAAGAATCTCGGTTCTGGTGACATTCCTGCAATTTGCATCAACACCGGTGCTATTGTTTGCACCCATATAGGCCAGAAATGTTAGGTATGGCCATGCACATTAAACGTAAGTTCTCTGTTTATCATGCCCATCCCTTTATACATCAATCCAAATAAGTTGCTTAGAAGATTGTAGTTTATTTCATTGCATTTTCTGCATCCGTTGAAAATTGATAATTTTCCATACATTAACATCAGCACCGACATTGGATAATCTGCATTAATTCATATTGTCAGGATAGATATTCGCTGGAAAACGGAACCCATTTTAAAATGTGTGAACAAATAGAAACTGACCCAAAACGTTCCGGTCTCCGAATCATAAGAGATTCGACGTACGACAGAACATCTGTGCCTGGGCCCTGCACAACGACTGATGCATGGACCGGCATAGGAATTGCCTAGAAAGTTGAAGTTTCTGGTGGGGAATTCCATGCTTCCGGGACCATGAGCAAATGTGTCTAACTCTGATCTAGAGTCAGAGATTTAGGTTAGATTCACGCAACTTAAATTTCTAGTTATCCCGGAAATATATATATTTCAAAAGCTGATCTAGCAAACCTAGGTGATTCTGTAACTGACACACGATCACTCCCCCCTGACTACCTGACTTTCGGGTATTATCCGGCCACCCCATGGCCCCGAACACTAGTTGGCCCCCAACCATATCTACTCCCCTGACCAGAAAAGGCTTTCCCGACCTCCGAACACCCCGCCAAAAGCCCTACCGCCCCACCCCACAACCGCCCGAGCCGACTACCACCCAGGCACGAAAGACTACACACCGACTACTCAACCATCCCAGGAGCAGTCACAACTACCAACTTCCCGCTATCAAACAATGTACGTGACCGAGCCCATGTCTTTACCGAGCACCTGACTGAACCCCCAACCAGACCAAAGAGCCTCCTGAACGACCATGTATCCTCCTATAAGAATGACTCAAACACCTAGCCAGCCATCCCCTACATTCATCACGCACATCACACACTAAGCCACCTCACGAACCTACCCACCTCCTCTCCGACAACCATCATGAACCGACCGACTTCAGCCGCTCAGCCACCTACGAACTTTAGCGACGTATTTAACTGCAAACACACCCACTTATCAACCTGCCCCACCTAGCCATCTCACCCATCTACCCAACTGCTCACTCACCAGCCCATCTGCTGACCATACTGAACAATGCTTTCCACCTACACAATCACCCAACTGTCCATTCGACCTTTAACACACTCTGGCATTCCCCCATTGATTCATCAATCTGCTCACCCATTCACTCAACAATGCACATATACATCATTCATTAAAAAGGCTGGAACATTAAATATGTAGTACAAAACGATAGCTAGCTCTGTAAATAACGAGGCGTATGTTCTCCTTCCACCGATCTACTCCCCCTGCTGCATTAATGCAGAAGTGCTGCATTGCATACTTCATCTTCAACTAGGATGGTAAGACCCCAGAAGAAATGTGCAGTCGTGACGGTTGACGGAAATGTATGAAGGCGTCCAAAATGCCGCTGAACGACGATTCAGGCCGCTGCAGTCAAATAAGATTGAACACTAGGCTGATACAGCGTTAGATTGATTCAATGTCAGGTGGAATACAACCTGAATTTTACAAGGCCTGCTATGATACTCATTTGACAAACTCATACTTTTGTTATGATTTAGACGACAAGCTGGATATGTTCAATAAAGGTAAAGGCGCCCATATTCCATTTCTATTAATAGTAAAAGTTTTTTCACATGTCATTTAATGTCACAATTTGCCATTGCTTCTTTGATTGCATACAATATAATGCACCTGGCAAGCCACTAGTGGTTTCGTGTTGGCATGAAAGTTAAAGTCAACGGGTTGTCAAGCATCTAACGTGTTATTCCAAAATTATGCTTCACCCAGTTCCTAAAAAAATGATTAACTACAATGTTTGGATTCCTGCATGAGCTAATGCAGTGAAATATGTGCGAATTAATGAAAGGAAACATATCTTTCAGTTCACCTGGGCATTGCAACTGATTGTGCAGCACTCGAGCCTTCTTGAAACATTGCACGGAAAATTATACTAAAGATAACCCTCGGTTCATGTGTCCATCATGCGCATATCGTCATAAAGTCATCTACCGTATGAGCCTGACCTATTGCTATTCTAGCTAGTTCTGTAAATAACGAGACGTATGCTCTCGTTCTACCAATATTCTCCCCTTGCTGCAGCTCATGCAGAGGCGCTGCATTGCATACTTCATATGCCACAAGGATGGGAAGATCAACCAAAATAAAAATAGCTGGTAAAACTCAACATGTCTGACAGCACCTGCAGAGAGGAACACAGGTAATGTGTCGAGTCCGTATGACTCTTCGTCGGAAGACTCACACATCCAGTTACATATTCTAAATTTCAACGGTGTTGCTAAATTTCTTCAGAATTCACTGATGGGTATATTAGTGAACATTTCTTTATTGATGCCCTTCAGTTTGGTCTCCATCACAAGCTAAAAATCATCCCTTTGTCGACTGCATCAACCCATTTCGCATATTTAAATATTTAGGATATATTTGCTTCGCTATCACATTTAAAAAAAAATCTGGGTTAAATAGGGCTTAAAAAAAACAATCATTTAAAATACTGAAACGGTTTTACAACACCTCAATGCTATTTTTGATATCTTTGGAGTTGAAGGACATTAAAGGATGAAATAGTGAGCAGTTGACCACAGCTATAAGTTCTGAAATCGTGATAATGACCCTTGTATTTTCCACCAGTGCCTGAAAAAATGAATGCAATATTTCATTAAGCCATGCTTCTGTTACAAGTATTCAAAACAAAGTTAGGGTTTAACTTCTTCTAGCTATTATACACAGGCTTATGATGGCATTGCATTCCCAATGGCAGTATTAAGGGAGCGATGCATTGATCTTTCAGATCAGATGCTAGAAGTTAGATCTATCGGAAAGCCGTAATTGATTCCCACAGTCATTTTTTTTTTCCAAGAAAAGCACAGGCGTGGCTTCATCAATGTCATTCTGTGACCAACACCAATGAAGCCATTTTAATATTCCCTCATCGCATTACTTGATGCACATGAAGAAATTATTAGCCGTGCTTCCCATCATTAAAACATTGCATACTGGTTAAAATAAAACATAAAATTCTGGAAAACTTCTGCAGTTCTTGGAGCATCTGTGGAGTTAATGTTTCGAGTGCGTATGACTCTTCTTCAGATTTCCAACATCTGCAATAGTTTGCATTCGTCACTACAAAATAAAAGCCATCTGTTGTTTTCCAAGGTATTTGATGCTTTTCTAAAAGCAACTCATGCCTTTAGATGTTCATTTCCCCTTACAGTATATTAATGCTAATCCTACATTTTGTGTTATAGGCGAAAACCCGACTAAGACCGCAACAGGTAACACTGTAATAAAGAATTTCTTCCTTGTAGGCCTTTAGTTGTGAGAATTAACCATGCAGCGTGTAACAAATCATTTTGTCCATTACGTAATTAATATAACCATCAATTACAATTTTCTGGCCATTCCACGGACAGTAGACAGTTCACAGTCATGTTTACAGCTGGGGGCAGAAACATTCCGTCCGATTAAATTAATGGGCACGTTGAATAAAATGAGAAATGCAGCTTTCATCTGTGATTCAATAAACAGGAAGGTGAACAGGGTGGCTTCTAATGTGAGTGCCACATAGTTTTCTGGCTCCCTTCTATCAGTTATGAATATTTATAAAAGGATGACAATCTGTTGGGGTGAAGGGGGTGGCGACGGTGATGTTGTTGGGCAAGAAGTTGCTGTAATGCATATGGACAACAATAGATGCAGAAGGAATGCATTTCCGGTCTGAGCAGTAGAATTTCAATGGTGCTGCAGGAAATTAAAGCAGAGGAACAGGAATGATTGAAAGCGTTTTCTTGCGCTATTTTACACGTTTGTATTTATAGATGTTTTCTTTAATAGAATTACAGAATCATAGATGAACATCCAGCACAGGAGTTGCGGCGTCTTCCCTTTTAATCAGAAATGGATTCCGCATCACCTTGCAGTCCTTTCTTCTCCAGATAATTATGCAGTTCAAATGTGGAATACATTAACAAATCTGCCTCCGTCGCCCAGTTAAGCCCTGTAAGGCAGATCCTAACCATGCATTGTATACCATGCTTCTTCAGGTCGCTTTTGATTCTTAACCATTCAAAATAATTTAGTTCCACCCACTTCAGAAACGGGATGCCAAAGAGAACTGTCCCTCCCAGTTTAGTCTTCCCAGATCCCCCACAGCGCCACGTACTTATCCCTATTGTGGTAATGTATTTCGAATAAATCCGAACCATTGCATCTTCAAAGTCAGCGCATTGCTGCGATAAAATGCGGCCTGCGATTCCTTGATTGAAGTTTACTAATGTATGCTTCAACTTCACCCCATTGATATCGGGTACTCTCCACTGACATTTTTAAAAAAATCTGGATTGCCCTGTCGACTAAATGATCGCTAGCACCACCTCAGCAATTTCTCCCACCTCACTCACGAGCTCTAGATATAGCTGCGCTTCATTCCTCATATAAATATATCAACTAGAAAATTATCTTGAAAATAGTTGAGCTCCTTATACTATTCCCATCACAGTTCATGTTAAGGTGACAACATTCATTCAGTATGAGGCAGCAATGCAATAGAACACCCATTGTTTCTTAGATCTCACTGAACAGTTCTGCAGTTTGCTGCTGTAAAATATCTTCTCTCCGCGGTGCTGTAAACCTTTCTTATTCAATAATTCCACCACTTCTACTTCATTTGCTCGTCACCTTTCCTGAAAAACGTGTATATGGGAAGGTTTAGCAAATAATCTTGGGTCTTTCAGAATTAGGTCCCCATTACCCCCATGCCTCCACATTACCTGCTCTTGTTTCTTTCTCCACCATAATTCCATTCACACTGCATTAATCGCAACTTATCATGTTATTTCTTTGCTCTGGCCAAATTAGGTATCTTCCTGTTTCCATCTTCTCCTCCTCTTATTGTACTCTATGGCATTACATACGGGTAGGAACCCCTGCCAAATTTGCTGGGAACTTGCTCAATTACACAAGCAAAGTACAGCCGTGGGCATTGGTCACGTCCATTATGAGGTGCACAACTGAATTCCTCAAAAACGGATCTAACGATCAGAGGATAGATAGATATTCCTGCTGCACGATCTCTTCAGCGTCCCCTTTGGCTCTCCTAATATCCTATTTCTCTACTTAATATGGCGTACGTTAACAACAATTAGAACAGTGGATGGAAGGCTGTTTCCATCTTCTTTCGGGGTTCTTGGCAATAATTCTGGGGGAACAGGGTAATTTTAAATTTGGCTAACTTCCCATTCGAAGGTCCTGGGACACATGACGCCTCGGGAAGTTTACTTAATGATTCGGAAGAGAGATTCAACTGGGATGATTGGGGTGTGCACACCGGTTCCAAATATTAGAGCGGACAATGAAAAGGGCATAGAGGACAGATAAGGTCGAATGGCAGGAAGAAAAACATAGTTTGTAAAGCGAATCGAATGGATCATATAGGGAGAAAATGCGAAGCAGGTGAAGATTGATTCAATTGCGAGTGTGTAAATGATTGAAACTCTGTAAAATACATTCCGGAGCTCCAGGCACAATGAGCCAAAAGAAAACCTGCTGTAATGGCATTTGAGGAGACCATATTGTTTTCACTTGGAAATTGGAAACTTGATATTCCCGGCTACACAAGCCATTAAGTAGATCTAGGCAAGAAAGACAGGAATGATGTGATGTTGATCAAATTTTTCAGAATGGGACAAAAATTTAAACTAGCAGCCTGCTGCGAATATTTGTTTGACCTCTCATTCTGGCATTTTCTGATACGTAAATCAACATTTGTTTTGTGATTTCACCATTGTAAATATGTTTTGCACCCTCCCATGTGTCACCATATCTATGTGTATTTTTTTTTAAATGTGTTACATATAATGAAGATAAGCACTGCACGCAGTGCTATAAATGTGGCTTTACAAAGTATCGATGGAAGGACAGGTTATCTTCCCTAGATGGCACTTATGTTCTTCAAGAACTAAAATCTAGCGCTTGTTGTGAATATACCCACCATAATATATAGCACAATGTTCAGTTCAACTTTGGCACAGCTATTAGTGATCTGTCCATTCATACTTCGATATTACTTTGTTTATTTTTAACCCATCTGGACATGCTGTTACCAAGTATAAGACACCTTTTCGTTCCAACCACCAAAATTTATTACCCCACAGTTATCTATGTTGATTTGAATTTGCCAATTATTTGCCCATTGTACCAGTTTATACACGTCCTCTCTTTTTATGGTTCTCATTGGTATTGACTACCCCGACCAATATTTTGTTAACGAAAATTCTGAGTATCAGTGGTCCAAGCACTTGTCATTGTGGCATCCCTCTTCCAATCTTATGTCAATCTGAGGCACCACCCTTTATTCAAAATCCAATTTTCATTTCTTAGGCCAGCAAATAACCCATATTGACATATGTTCCCCGGCTTCAACTTTTCCAACATTGCTCATTAATTTATTAAGTTGTAATTTATCAAAGGCCCTGTTAAAACCCAGGTAAAATACAGTGTCTGCGTTATCATTGACATCTATCACTGTGACCACCTCAAAAATTCAACTTAAGTAGCTCAAGCAATATATTACGTTTTAAAATTTATGCTGAATATTCGTAATTAAATTTCTGATTCTGTATTGTTTTATTCCTTTGCTAAGTTAATTGGTCAAAAAATTCCATGGAAACGTTTTGCAACAACAATCCCTCCACCCCCCCTAACCCCACCCATCCCCTGGATAAATACTGAAAAATTGAATTAAATTAACTACCCGCCAGCTCTTTGAAACTATACATTTTTCCAACTAATTTGTTTGTGAACCTGCTGTTCGCCCGTGAGTTTTTTTTTCTATGTCCTAGATAGAGCTATCCAAAAATTTCTACTGCAACCGTCTGTTTCTGAGTCAGTGTGAATCGCACACCAGCTGCCTGATCCTGAGCCGGTGAGATTCGAAATGAATTAATCTGCTGCGGACGTGTTTGTTTGCTTGAACTTTGCCGTCCACTTGCTCCCCATTTCTGAAATAGGGGAACATAGTCGGTTCTGCCTTATCCTTGACTTGCATAATGCTAGCAATTCAATTAATTAGAGAATTTATTGAATGATTATTTGAAGATATATTAGGCCGTTTATGTACTTGTGGGATAAAGGTATTACATTGCTTATACTTTCTTGATCCCCGTTTAACTACTAGTCCAGTCCTGGAAAAAAAAAACGTAAAGCCTTAAATTCGCCAATAAATCTCCTAAATGCTTACTTAAATACTGCTTCGTGATTTCAGCTCTGAGATTTTAATGTATTTGGGTTCCTTTCTGGGGCGCTCCATCTTCTGTTAAATTCAACTCTTTCACTCACCAAATTTTCCGAGTTATGTAACTACCCGTTGAAATCCGTTGTTTATTTGAACTGAACATTGTCCTATTCATTATTGTGGGTACGCAAAACCTTAGATGGGTTGTGAAATAACCAAGTGCATAGCTGATATAGTTTAGTGGAGAGAAACCTGAAAGCATGTAAATTCGTAAAACTGATAACGAAAGACATTTTACAATAACTAGTGCAATATTAGATCTTGGTACATCAACATCTTCAAATTTAGCAGATGGCGTTGATAACGTGGATCAGTTCGACTCGAATGATAATTTTCGAAGATAGAGATTAAATATTGCATTCGAAGCTTTCAAAGAGGAGATTGTTCTGTTATGGGGTCCACACTTTATCACAAGGTTAAAACTTCAATCTCCGGGAAACAAAGATACAAAAGGGACACCGAGCCAGAAAAAAATTGAATTATCTGAAATATAATATCCACGATGCCGCACAGTTCAAAATAATTTCCACAGGCGTCTCAAAAACACAGTACAAACGAGAAGCTGAAGAACATACGAAATAACAGGAGCATATTTTAAATAAACCATGCAGACCAACAGGCAAACAAAAAGGTGCTTGACATTGCAACAGATAAAGAAAAACTTCCAAAATCCGAAATCAACATCCAAAAAAATAAAATGGCAGTATTTAAGCAATTTTCTCATTGTTGAAAAGCGACAGAGATCCCTTCCAGCAGAAAAAGTGGAGGGCAGCGGGGAGAGGGGTGGCATTTCGTTGTCTATAACGGATGTGAGGAAGCTTCTGCTGAAAAGCTCCAGGGGATGTGTAAGGATGACGCAGCTCAGTTGTGTGTGATATCTAGGACAGTAGATCCGCTGGTTGGATTAGCTACGAACAGAAGAACTAATAACAACAGCAAAAAGCGAGTGAACCTAAGACAGGAGATTGTTAAAGACTTAAAGGTAAATCAACTTGGGGAACCTATTCAAGTTACATTGCATGCATGTTCAGTGGAGAAGAGGATAATTCCAACAGATCAGCCAATCTGGAAGAGGAAACATTATTGTACAGGATAAAGTCGATACATGTGATACATTTAAATGGTTTCCAGTTCCCACAGAAGAAAAGTTGTCCCATTTGGTTGGGAAACATCTACGGTTGGCTGAGAGAATGCAGGGTCGAGATTCTGGAGGTTTCGTGACATTCATTCAATCCGCCACAGTTTTGAAGGTGTTTTCACATGCCTGGTACATTGGAAAGGATGCACCTTGTTTAAATGTTTACTGTGATGATAACTCCGACAACTATATGCCAGTCAGTCAAAAGTCGGTAATATGGACACTGTTGCAGAAAATTAAGCCTACGATTGGAAAAGCACGCGGTACCAAATGAAAGACTAATGAGGATTAGCTGAATACAAATCATTCTTCAATAAATTGGTTGATTCTTTTAGATGTAAGATCATTAACTACTGATGAGGATATTGTGTTCTCCATATATATATCGCCTTTGAAAGGTGTTTCTTGAAGGGAAAGGAAGAGAGGGAGGTGGATGGAGAGAGACAGCGAGAGAAAAGAGAGAAAGAGTTCACACGTGGTGCCGGATTCTACCAGCACCACTGAAATCACTTATCGATTGAAAATCCTCTAATAATTAATTCTGCATTATTTGGAAACGAATCCAAGTCAGTCTTGTATACAGCGCTATTATAATAATACCCTGCTTGTCCCGCTATCATTCTGAAAGGTAATCGGACCCCGCCTAAATGATAAAATATATAGGCCGACTGATTCATGGAGAAGGAAGCGCCATAATATCGATGCGAACTGACCAAGACCACGAACAAATGAAGAATATGTTACTCAAATTTGAATCAAAACCCATGCAATAGTTCCAATTAGGCATTGAGATTCCTTGCTATGTATATAGTCTTTCCATCGCTTTTGTTCGTAACCTCAAACAATTGTTCGTCTCACCCCTATGTCTGCTTTACATTCGTGTTATTGGTGTTTACTGAATAAAGGATTTTGTATGAAAAATGGCAAATGTCTTGCCTTCTCTGTTCTCACATTATACAAACACTGATCCCCAATCCACTCTTCATTAATTGATACGTATATAGATTGAGTTTTTCGGTGAATCGTTCACACAATATTACCGTAGTTTAGGGGGCAGCGCCAAATAACATGGAGTATTCGACTTCGGCGAATTATCACTGAAACGCATATGATCATCTTTTTATGTCATGATTTTTTTTCCCACACTTGAAATCACACGAGCTACATTCCCCCATATATTAATTGCATAGTATATAGAAATGGATTTTCAAACACCAGTTATTTTATTACTCACAACATTTAAATACAGGATGCATTGGTTTTGCATTTCACGAAGAAATGCTTCATTTTGTTAGAATCTAGGTGATCGCATATCATTGTGTGAATGCTTATTTTTCAGTTGAGAAAACAGATTCAAGCACTACCATTTAAAATGTTGCAATATGTAACGTGTCATTTATGTGTCAGTTGTTATCACTTTCCTCTGTAACTCACAAGGTTATTGGTCCCATTCCTACTTCTGCTTGAGCGCAAAAAAGGAAACAAACAATTGCTGCTGTTAAACTAGTGCATAACTGATGACATGCTGGAATGTCGGACACGCTATCATTAGGATGAGGTGTTAAACCGATGCCAAATCTGCCTTTTCAGTTGGATTTCAAACATCAGCTGACACTATTTGAATGAAATATCAATTCTACCTTGGCCAATAGAAATCCATTTAATCAACATCACAAAACGGACTGCATTACTCTTTTTGAGTACAAAGTAAAAATATAAACTGATTAACTAATTAAAGGGGGAATGCAACAAAACGATAAACCTTGTAAGGAAACTTACCAACTTAAATTAAAATAGTGCACCCCGGGGATAGGAATCTATGCCATTCCCGATGGCAACCATTGATTGCGGAATGTTCCACAGGTGCTACTAAGGAGAGACACACAAGTGTGAATGCATTCACAATAGGAGCAGATAACCTGGAACAACCAATCTCTTCACGGACTGCTACCTGGTACCTGTTATCGGCCACCCTGGTCACGGGCAGCAGCAGACCCACCAGGAGGTCATATGACCTGCCCACACAGATCCATACCAGGTGACAAACATCAGCAGCGTGGGGCTGCACTAGAACCAACAACTGAAGGGCAGCCCCTACAAATAATGATAAAAATGATAACCTCGTAAATATTTATACACCTGGGACATGGAGTCCTGGAGGTCGCAGAAATTACAGGTGGTCTCGGGGTCCGCGAAACACCTTAACCTTTTATTGCAGGGGATTGCTTGTTGAAGCACCCTCTACGCTGAATCTATGATGGCCTCGGGTAGTGAACCATCCAATGGGGGGGCCCCGTCACCTCGCGATGGCAGGACAGCCTAGCAGGCTGTGCCCCGATCGCTGAAGAGGGCAAGGAAGCGAAGGTGAACAGCAACACAAACAGTTGATGGGTTCACTATCACAGTACTGTTTGTGGGAGTTATTTTTATTTCATGTGTGTGTGGCCAAATCGGTCGGTGTTTATTTTCTTTTCATGCAGCATAACTGATAAGACACATGAAATGTAATTTAGCTGCTGTAAAGGGCTCTGAGGTCTTCAGTGTCATGACAAAAACTAAAAATTCTAATTCTTTCTTTCAATCTGCCCATTTTTGGAAACATTAAAGATTTATCAGCAATGCAATTAATAATAAAAACAATGAATATGTTCTACTCAGTTGCACAAGAGGTTAGTTAATGGAAGGTTCAAAATCTGTGATTATGGGAATTAAATACTTGATAAATCGTGAAGTCAACCATATCAGCTTTATTTGAAATGAATTTTGTATGCACGTTTTCACAAAATAGCAGTGGAAGCGACCGGTGCGCAACCTCGGAAACTTGAGGGCTGAGTGATAAAGGGTGACACTCATTGAAAAAGAAACAGTCAGGTTGATGACTGACCGTCCTGATATTTCCGCCTCTGAAGAGGATTGGAATTTCAAGTGCATGCATATGAAAGTGAGCGTGTTACTTTCTCTTAAGGTATAGTTGCCTCGAGGGAAATAATGCAAAATGTGCAATGCTGTAGGCACCCGTTACAGACCACTCCAGGGTGCTTCGTCTTATTGATTTAATCGGACTTGATTTCGGGCGGAGTGCCCAACATCCTTCCTATTTGATAGCCGCCATGTTGCGCTGATGAGCAACGCAAATTCCTGAACGTTATCATAAATGTGGATTCTGAAATGGGCAATCCCCATGGAGACGCTAACTTTCCGGATTCAATTTTGATGCCTGTTCCCATATTTATTTCAGTTATTGTGTTCTTCTGAAGTCTAATTTCTTAATATTGGGCAGCGTGCCTAAAGGGCGATGGACGTGATGTTGTTCATTTTACCTGATTTCTAATAACAACATAAGCCCATTCGTCTGCCTGATTCTGGGCTAATGCTACAAGTGTTGTGTTTTGTTTCCCTAACAGAGCACTATTTACTGAACTAGTGTTCACGGACCTCTGGGATTCGGAAGATTCCACTTACGGTCTCTGCTATCCGGTCTCAGCCATATCATTGACCGACTGCTCAGGACGCCATTATAAAGTTAAGAATTATATCCTGAATATCCAATTTCCCCCTAGATCTCCTTCCCCCTCTTAGCTTCCTTGTGGCCCTGGCGTCCATTCGCTCTTAAACTCGTCATTCCCCGACTTCTCCAACCTCCTGTGTTCGTTGATCTCCTATTTGCCCCATCTAATCTCGCCCTCTGCTCTTGCCCACACATTAGTTATCTGTCTTCTATAAACCTACCAAGCAGAAGTAGGCTAAGCCGTGTGAAGCAAGCACTGATATGTTGTAGTTAATATATTTTTCAACACAGCCCTTCCATATCATGGGTATTCAATATAATTA